>NW_023339796.1:23653855-23656292 GCF_004916995.1 Morone saxatilis
AGGATTCCTGCATATACCCTGTTATTATTGTTATCATTATTATTGTCATACTATTGTTTATTATTATCATTATTAATGTTACTATTATCTCCTTGTTTGTTTCTATTTATTTATTTTCCTCCGAGAGGATTGTTTGTTACGAGAGGGAGGGAAGGGATTTTACGACTGTTATTATTTGTTCATTGTGTATTGTTTATTGAAAACGACCAAAAACTCAATAAATACAATTTTTTGAAAAAAGAAAAGGCTCATCCTATGTAAACAAAAACACAAGTGTTCTATTCACGTGTTTAAACAGTTTTGAATATTATATTAAATTTTTGAAAATATATCCTTTTAAATGTTACACAATAGACCTTTAATGATTTCCTCATTGCCCATCAATGTAAAAATATGGGCGAATCCTTGATAATGTAATAACGGTATGGTTTCGTGTTCATCCATTTAAGATTAAAAATTTCAGTTCACAAAAATGAACAGAATTTGTACTTCCACAATTCTCGTCAGTCACAAGGTAGCGACGCCCTAAAGCAGACCCCGCTTTATCGCCTATTTTACTCTAAATGGGACCATAGTTATACATACTAAAGGAACATCATGCTGTATGGAAGAAGATTTGAAACTAGAGATTGAGAACATAAAGTCATTCGAAAACTTTCTCTGGCTCAGAGGTAGAGCGTGTTTTCTACTAATCGAAAGGTTGTTGGTTTGATCCCGGCTCCTCCCTCCCGCGTGTCGAAGAATTTTTGAGCAAGATAGTGAACCCCAAATGTGG
This sequence comes from Morone saxatilis, assembly GCF_004916995.1. Classification (NCBI taxonomy): domain Eukaryota; kingdom Metazoa; phylum Chordata; class Actinopteri; family Moronidae; genus Morone; species Morone saxatilis. The sequence continues at coordinate 23,654,631 of NW_023339796.1, forward strand.
ATGTGCATGAATGAGTTAGTTTCTGTTCACTGTCTGAATGTGTATGAAAGGGCACATAGTGTAAAAGCGCTATGGTTGAATTAAATTAATGTAATCTAACACCCACATCTACTCACCTACTCACTACTCACCCACTCATCTACATTGATTTAGAACTTTGGTTTATTCAGGAAATCCATGAGCTGATGTTGAAATACCATGTTGTTTTAATCCTGTATCAGTTCTGCCACAAAACACAGTAGGCAACACAATAACTGATCCAACATTGCAGTATAATCATTCAGAAAATGAACTATATCAAACATATATTGTGTCGATGACAAAGTTAAAAGTAAAAACATTATCACCGTCAAGCACCTAAATCTACCAGAGCTCATAATGTGTCAATCTAAGTAATTTAGCATAATTACATCTGTTTAAACATTTATCTATTTTTGGATATTTATTATTATTATTTATAGTTCAGGAAAGAAAAGCAATTGATTCTTGATGGAGCGTGTTTTCATACATAAAACTAATTCAACATGCTTGACATAAAGCATGAGGTACAATCAGTAAGACATGCAGCATAGGATAAAATGATACAAATATTAAAAACATGGAAATGCATGAATGCCAGTGCTGGGTAGATAAACTCTAAATGCCTATGGAAAAGTTCAAATCTATGGAGAAGAGTTAGGTACACTTAGCTAAAACTAATATAGTCTGAGCCTGCGATCACGTCATGATGCATTGTTACAAATACGCTTCCAGCAAAACTATTGTTTCCTATGCCTATGGTACAGTGCACCTGACGTGTGCTCCTCTTGTGGTGCGTTTTTGTATACTACGTGATGTGCTTGCATTATTTGACTGAATTTGACTGTGAGGAGTATTTTTACAAATAGCTGCAGCTAACTAGCAACCTAAGCACCAACAGTCTGTTAGGAGTGTGCATGTGTTACATATGTCTGTATGACAGCCTCTGACTGATCTCAGTTCTTACCAGACCCCTCTGCTTTTGCTCTCTCTGTAATAGTGGAGTCCTTAGAATAAATGCCAGTTTTTCACTCAAGTTGGAAAACTTGCATGGATGCATTTTTGCCTCAGTCTGTGCCAACCAGAGGGGAATACCTGTCTCCTTGGTATCAGGCTTTTAGTCTGTCCCTAAGTGAGTAATTACGTTACATAATTGGTCACTGAGTGATGGTGTGGGCCTCCATACACATGAGATGACACATGAGCTGTGAGCGTGCAGAGGCGTTTATGCTCCACGTCTATCTGTTGCTGTGTTCTCCAAAACGCCAGAGGCCCAACAAACACAGCATTCTGTGGGGTGGCTATGGTTGCTATTTAATGTAAGCTAGCAGGGCGGCTATGGCTCAGAGGTAGAGCGTGTTGTCCACTAATCGGAAGGTTGGTAGTTCGATCCCCGGCTCCTCTTGCTGCACTGCATTTCGAAGTGTCTTTGAGCAAGGCCCCAAATTGCTCCTGTTGGGTGCACACTGTGTATGAATGTTTTAGTTTCTGTTCAATGGGCTTTGCCATCAGTGAATGTATGTGAAAAGGCGAATGTGGCTTGTAGTGTAAAATTTAATTTTTTAATTCAATTACATTTTATTTGTATAGCGCCAATTCATAACAGAAGTTATCTCAGGACACTTTTCAAATAGAGCAGGTCTA
>NW_023339796.1:23656392-23657235 GCF_004916995.1 Morone saxatilis
CAAGTGATATTAGCAATGGCAGTCAAGCAGTACCATGGCAGGAGGCTCCACCAGGATCCATGAGAACCTGCGAGACGAGAAAGCACAAGAACTCCGGGGAAGAAGTGAAGTTAGTAACATGCATTTGAGTGGTTGGAAGACTAGAAAGGCTCTATACAAATACAGGTCCATTTACAATTTACCATTTAATCATTTGGGACAAATGCGCCCATCAAAGTACGTCCACTAAAAGTCTTTCCACTGTTCCAATAATCCCCAACTCTGGTTTGGTGGAAATAAATCCTTAATCCGCCGACATAGATGAGAAAAACAGCAGTTTCAGTTACTCTGTCCAGCTGCACACAGAGCAGACCAGTTAACAGACCGGTTAAGCTGAAATCTCAAAGACATTTAGACCAGAAGATGATTTCTTTGTTGTGTTTCTCTCCATAGCATCCTCCCCATGAAGCAGGGCATTCTGCTGGGCCAGTATCTGGGCGCCTTCAACCTCATGGACACGTTTAAGGGGCACGCCAAAAAACAAGAGTGAATGAAGAACGGGAAAGTAAAAAGCAAAGGATGACAGAAATGGAGAGTCCTCAGAGTCGACATTAACATTTTATTTTAATCTTGATCTTCAAAGTGTATTGGTGTAATAATACAGAGTGGGGCAGTCGTGACAAAGCTTGGATTCTCATATCAATGGTTCATACTTCAATACAAACACAAAATGGCCATTTTCTATATATTTTACAATCTATAATCCATATTACGTGCATTATATACCTTGATGTTTTTAAATTACGTTATTAGTGAAATTTGAATGTGATGTTCAATCCAACACATTGCCAGATTAACTGGCAA
>NW_023339796.1:23657259-23662344 GCF_004916995.1 Morone saxatilis
GCAAATTTCAAAAATGTTCTAATTGATTTTCAGAGTTTTCTGAAATTCCTTAAATTCAGCGTGAATTCAATACATTGTAATAATAATATGTCTGTGCTTTGTGGTGTGTCCCACAGCAAACACCAAACCATCAACAGAAAGTCACAACCACCATGAACAGGATAATAGCATTATTTAGCAGGAGGTCAAACATTTTTGATGCATAGGAATATCAAATGCAGAAAATCTATTATATAATGCATGAATACATAGCTAGCAATATATGCTTACAAATGCTTTATAACATCTATACAAAGTAAAAATGGTGAGGTTTAGCTGTAAGTTAATACTGACGTAACGTAATATTCCCTTATAATGCCCTATGAACACTGTTGTGCGTTTAGCCATTACTGTCATTTTGAGATTTTAAAGCACACTTTTTAGAGTTTTGTTTAGTCTGGCCCAGTGTTTCAGGGCCAAGTGCTTATACTCAGGAACAGTGAACCCAACTAAAAAGGTGTCTTGGATATCCAATTGTAAATGTAAATCCAATGTAAATTTGGTAGCCAGGGGTCCAGACCGCTCAATGCCCTTATGCGTTCAGACTGAAGACAAATTTTCACACATTATTAGCGTATTACAGCAGATATTGAATGCTTGATTGCTTGACGGACTTTACCCGTCTTTATTCACCAACAGCAAATTTGGCCACAATGGGTAGTCCATTATGTGTCTTTGAGTAAGATGGGTAGACTATGAATGAGAGGTGAAACTGAGTATAACAGTGTTTTGTGCATTCAGGTAGAAAAGCGCAATTTAAATGCAGTCCGTTTACCATTTAATTATTGTGAATATGTTAGCTGTAATTATCACTGTACTAGCTAGCAGTATACTAGCATGCTACAGCTAACTATTGTGTTTTTATAGACCTTTTTAGAGGCTTTTCTGCTTGTTTCAATATACTCATGAATTGAAGTAAAAAAGCCTCATCATAAGCACAAAGCTTCTGTTAAGGTTGAGACTTTTTCAACTCGTGCAGGTACCTATTCACCTGAGTGTGCTCCTCCAGACAGGTCACATTTGTATACACTACATAAACCATGCCTCCTTAGTTTCCTAAACCTCAGCTACATCCACTAACCTTTCCTAAAGTGTTATCCCTCTTGTCACGTCAGGTCTTCTTACTGCTAATTTGAATTTCAATAATGCCTGTTATTTGATCATGGTCTTCATCTAGTAACTTTAATTATGACAATACACAGCACATTTTAAAACAAAGTTGCAAAGCTTTACATAGTAGTACCAGTAAAACATTTCAGAACTGCAATGAAATAAAATAAAATGTACAATTATATTTGCAGTAGATAAAATAGTGGGACCAACACTGTTAAAAACGTACTTGAAATCTTGCAGGCATCATACCTAAAGGACCTGAGGTAGGCTTTAGTTTGTTTATTGTGCACAGTGAATGTGCCTCAAAATAACTGAGCATTATGGATTTCATTGATTTTGTTTCAGCTTCTTTTACTTATTGACAACTGGACATTAGTTCTTTCAACAGTCTTTTTTCCATTACCGTTCAGCTTGTCTGCATTTTCTCATTATTGTTCTCGCTCTAGGTATCATTGTAACAGAAATGCCATAGGGAGATCGTATATGACAGGATACTTTTCACTAGTATGTTAACAGACAGGCAGAAAGGTCCTAATTTCCTTGGATGAAAATAACCTCAAGTAATTATTTTAATGTTTTTTGTTGTTGTTGTTGTTTTTTGAAGTAGCCATACATTTTTCAGTCAAAACATATACATTATGGTCCTATCATTACATTTATTAAGCACCATTACTACTATGTAATACTTAGTCTGTAAAGGCCATGTCATAAAGATTATAATGCATGTATCTGGGTACATAATCTATTATGGGTCGAACTTTGTTTTAATGTAACATTGTTCATGTTTTCTATGTAATTTGTAACTGATTGCCATCATAAGTGTATGTGATATCTGTATCAAATAGACTGCAGTATACACCTGTTGCCTTCATAATGCAAACTGTTAAATGACTCATAAAGAATGCACTGGAAATGACAAAAAAGAATGTCAGGAATGTAGAGGTTGATTTAAGTATGTATCTAAAAGCACATTTTAGTACATATATGTTTTCAATGTAAACTACGTGGAAGTGTAATTTTGAAAATTCTGATCAATACATTTTTCTGATTTCAAATGTTTTGTTTCTGTGTTTTGAGACTCTTGTTCAGCATTATGAGTTACCTCATATTTCCCACAAGACAAATTTATCCTTTTCAGATTACACTAAAAAATCACTCCCATCACATTATCTATCAGTGTTTAAGGCCTCAGAATTGAATTCAGTGATTTATGGTTTTCAAAAGAGTAATATTAACAATTTACAATTTCATAGTGTTTTTTTTAAACTGCTAATGTTGCAAAAACTCTTTTGAATTATGGACTGCTGGTGCATTAAATGAAAAGATTCTGTTTTAAATGATTAGTGGTTGTCATTCAGTTTCAGTTTTCCTTTGATTTTAGGTCATCTATACTGCTAGATCACAACAAAGGCAAAAGCATTTGCCATGGGCTTGAAATGATTGAAATGACAACCACTTCAAAAATCAAAATCAAAATCCCCTTTAAAGTATATTTAAAAAGCAGTCATACACGCTGGCTTAATGAGATGTTTTTTTCGAGGTCCAGAGTATAGGATTTAGTAGATTGAAACCCACTTGCTTCCCACAAAGGCCTTTACACATTGCAAAAAGAGAAACAATAGATTCATCCAAATGTTCAATTTTATTTTTACATTACAGAGCTGAACAGAAATGTGTAGAGATTTGACATAAAATAATAGGGTAAATAAAGCTTTTATTAATGATTCTAATTATTGGTAACAACTATGTTTACCCTACTATTGCATGTCAAAAATGGCTGCTGTGAAAAAGGTCTGTTGTGATATTGATTTGGCTGGTTAGTCTTACTTCAGGGCAAAACAATTAATCAAAAACATTCCACATTCTGGCTGGCATACACAGAATACTAGCTACTGACTATTACAGGAATGCTCATGAACCCATCAAGGATAAAACAGTTAGGCAGTTGAAGGGGATGTCGGCAGGGGCTTTTGGTCATGTGGGTCTCAACCTTGGCTGACCCGAGGTCCCTGGGCGAGTATCACAATTTTAAAATGTGTGTGTAAATATATCTGAGGGAATATGATAGCATAATGTGAAGTAAATAGGAAATGTTATGAATCTGTGTTCAGCTTTGATTCACATTTTGGTTAATAAACAGATACCAGTGTACACTGGGAACAATATAGATTTTATAAACTGATCCGTTCAAATAGTAACTGACAAAAACTGGCTTTGGTTTGACTTGTAAATTGTGTGGTGGTTTGTTGCTACACCAATGTGGAAAACAACTCTTTTGGACAGGGCTGCTCTGACAAACATTGCAAGGGGAGCCGCCAATGAAAATCTATATCTGAGTGACCTGATGGTAAACAGTGTTAGAAATCCAGTGGAGGAACAGGAGCAGGGAATTAATTTGGCAAATTGGCTCATAAATGGCACCATGCAAAGAAGATATTAAAATTATTAGTAATATGCCTTTGTAGGGGGTCACTTCTGTGTAATAAAGTATAAAGTTATATTTTAGAGCTGAAGTGTTCCCAATCATGACCTGCATAAACCATACAGTGATCCCTGCTGACTGAGAACAGATGAAGAAAAGGAGGGAGGAGGTTCACAGTTGGTCTGTCTCTCAGTTGGACTGCTACTGCCATCCTATGGATTCTTTTTCAATAACAACCTTAATATAAAACAAAAATCTCTGTTCAGACTTGGCCTGATGTTTTCTAACAAAGCTCATTGTCTTAGTAGGATTAAGGAAGTCTAATAGTTCGACTCCATCGCAAACTGAATAAATACCTTCTGTGATGAGCAGCAAAATATGTTATATCCTTGTACTGCTCTGCTTAAGCAGCCAGTCACATTCCATTAATTTCTTAAATGATGATCAGGAAATTGTATCTTAGCCAAGCAGCAACCTCTGTGGCTGTAGTAATAAAAACTGCACTTGAGGCTGGCTACAGAAGTGAGTTAATCTCCATAGGGCATCATTTTTTTAGCTAATTTCCACATTTACAACTGTACAGGGAGTGAATTTTTATATCACTCACCCATTTATATTATATTGAGTCTAACAGACCACGCTTAACTAGAAGCGTGGTCTCGGCCGCCATTCTTTCTCCTTCACATTTGGAAGGGGATGGTAAAGCAAAGGAGTTGCTATCTGCACTTACAACACTAGATGCCACTAAATTCTGAAGACTGAACCTTTAATGAACCCTTACTTCCTCATCATAACAATTGTCGTCTAGGAGGCGCTAACTTACATCCTGGTAGAATAAGCCTGGAAGGGAGAATAATCTAGGTCAATCATTTTCTCATTACCTGACTCCGTTTTTGGTTTGTACAGAGTCCCTAAAGTCCTGTAAGGTGATATTATGTATCTTGTGCACAAAAGTTATTGTGCAGCAGTGCAAACGTTCAGGTTTCTGCAAATCTTATTTGTAGCAAAAACCTACTTTTGGCATACATGTTTAACTCTTTAATAACAGATTTCTATGGGTCATTTGTCTGGAGTATACATAGGTCTTCTATACCTATCTACCCATTTTAATGTGAAAAATTATACATATTATAGCTTTAACTTGTGCAAACAAGATAAAAATGTATCACCTTTTTCAATTTTATGGGTTGTGTATGTTTGGAATTGGAGGCTTATTTGGTGATTTTGAGATAAATACTGTTTGTATTCTCAGAACATTAAGTTTTTTTTTTACATTTGGTTGTATACATTTCTCAATACTGAGTTCACCTCTTCCTATGTTCATATACTTTATGGTAGTACAATCCATGTAGTGAAGCATGTCAAAAATGATAGATATTGTAAGTAGGGATGATATTCACAAAAAAATGTAATATCGGGAATTATCGGTATCGGGTTTTTATAACCGATGTTTGTTCTGTAGGCTTCAGCATTTCCGAGCCTGCATGAACGCAGCATGGGACGTTTACCGG
>NW_023339796.1:23662369-23674371 GCF_004916995.1 Morone saxatilis
AATAGATAGATAGATTAGATAAATAGATAGATAGATTAGATAGATAGATAATAGATAGATAGATAGCATAGATAGATAGATATAATAGCTATAGCCTTGAGACAGTATTTATTATAGCAGAGTTTAGTTATCTACAGCAGTGATGCATTGCAGGAAAATCTTACGTCCCTCCACAGCGAGCTGAGCAGCCTGGGAAGAAGTGCTCCGCTGACCAATGTGATGAGGAGGGTGCTGAGCACCATGATGGACACAGTTATAGCGTTTCTCCTCACCACCGACTCCACAAGACTCCAGCTGGAGACCAGGGTATCAAGCCACTCTGATTATTATCAATTGTTGTAGTCGACTGAGCTCATCACTGCGTTGCCGTTCTTATAGTTGTAAATAATGCTGTATGATTATACTTCTTAATATGCTATTCTAATGAGGCATATAAATGTATATATACCATATAGTTAAATCTATAAGTTATAGATAATAATGTTCTAGTATAGTATATAAGTCTAGAGTTATTAATGTACTATAGTTATATATGAAATAAACTGGTATATAGTGTGTATTAGTGGTCTAATATAATGTATACATTATATTGTTTAATATAAGCTCACAGAATAATAGTGCCGTATATAGTGTAAATAAGGTGTACTTGTAAATTTATATATAACCCTTTAATTATATAAGTTATAAGTGTAATTATAATGTCGGCTATATATGATATAGTTGTTAAGTATAATAACTTAATACAGGTTAAGTATTATAATTGTAATATTAAGTGCTGGTATATAGTGGTACCTCTATAGATTGTCATTATATGTAATTATAATGTATATAGTGTGTATATAGTGTAATATATGTATTATTATTAGTAAATAATGCTGTATACACTTCAGTCGTATTATAGGCAAATAGCAATGCATAATACAGTGCATTAGGTTTCAAATATAATGCCTAACTATAGTTAAGCTATAATGGATCATAAGTGTATAAAAATGTATAAAAGTGAACGCTATATAGTTGGAATATAATGTATATAGTTGTATTTAATTTATATTAACCACATAATGGTATTAGTTGTAATTTAAACATACCTGTCGACAGCTCTCCTCCTGTCCACCACTCCACACCAGAGCGATTGCTCAGTGTCCTCAAAGATCTCTTCCAGCTGAGATCTGAGTGAGAGTGAAAACATTAAATATTAAAAAGGAAGTGAAGCCTGCAGCTAGTCAGGCAGTAACTCGGTCTGCCGTGATATAACAAGACATGCCTTATTCTCAATATCACTAACCATACGCTCCCTTCCATATCTGCTTCGGCATTCCTCTGCTCGTCATTGTGCTATTCCTGCATCGTCCATATGCTGCCTGCTGCAACTGTATAAAGCCGTACATCCTACCCCAGCATCCACCTGTAGGCTCCGGTACTGGGTTATTTGCGCATCACTCCCCAATATCTCTATGTAAACATATCTGCAGGGAGTGATGAGGTCGGAGCCTAGACGCCAAAATCTAAATATGCTATATTGCTTAATAAACATATCAAACGTGAGTTGGCTGACTGAACTCTGTATATTTTAATTACAGCAGGGGCAGTGAAATGTAAAGGTGGTCTAATGTGGCTGCAGCAGGTAGAAAAATATGTGTCTGATGTCTCCGGCTGTCGTTCATAATCTACATTTTGTCATGGTCAGTTTGAACTGACGTTGATATTTTAACTTTTTTTAACAGTATAAAATATAATTTTTGAGTATTCTTTATATCTAAATCCGTCTCCTTGTCATCTTTGACTCATTTTCAGGGTCCAAAATTAACCCTCAACAAGCGCCAAATGTGTCATTAAAGGTCCTCATTTTAACTGAATAACACAGTTTTAGCTTGTGGCTAATGGAAACCAGCATTGATGAGCAGATCAGAGACACACTTACAGATTAATTATAGAGTAATTACAGGGAGCTGCACTTAACAGAATATTAATCATTAATCAACGCAATGGATGTAATAAAAGAATGGATTTCACATTCAGTGGCCACTTGAATAAAGATTTCTCGCAGAGAGCATAAACCAAAAAAGTTCCTGGGTTGCTTCCGTGTTGTGTCCCACTGCACATGCTCAGTAGTGTTTCTCCTACAATCTTATTTCTGGGCTCTGTGGACAAATATAAAAGCTTCATGGATTCATAATACAGAGTAATAACTGAGCTTGTCGGAGGTGTTCGCTTAGGGTTAGCGTCTCGGTCCTTAATCTAGAGGGAAACCTGTATATACAGAGCAGACTGCGACAAACACCACAACAGAAACACAATATTACAAATAAACCAGACGTATACATCAAATAATCCCGTAGATTTCACACTGAATCATTCTGAAATAAATGATCAATGATGTACTTACAATGTTCGGGTGGGAAAGACGCAACAGGACGCCAATTTCAGTGCGAACTATTTTCTTGTCGATCTGCGACAGAAGAAAAAAAATCTGATGAATGAACACAAAATGTCCTCCACAGTTGGCATTAACTAACACAACCAGCTGAGAATATCCAGTTATTGATCAGTTTCATCTCATGTGCAGAGATACTGTAGGTCCACCATAAGGTTAGCCTAGCTTAGCACTAGGACTGAAATCAGGGTGAAACTACTATTATAACAGTGAATATGGGCCAACTGTATGTATTCAGGAATATGTAACATAGCTAACATGATGCTAATCCCCTCCATTTAAGAGTCGGCTGGGTTCAATAAAAGGTAGCAACGTGCAGGCATCATAAACCAGTGAGGTCCTGTTAGGTAGAGTTAGCTTGTGAATCTTGACCGGCTCTATAAAACCAAACCCAGCTGACTGTGGTGATTAGCATGTTAGCTAATGTACAATATATAAACCAGACAGAGTTTCTCTTTTTGGAGCTAGGCTAACAGTTTCCCCCTGCCTGCAGTCTTTGTGCTAAGCTAGGGCTAAATGTTTTGAGCACCTGCTGCCTCAAAGGGAAGTGGCTTCCCGTCTGGAGGTTGTTCATATGTTGAGTGAAGCAAATGTTTGTGTTCCTGAGAGTTTTTAAAGACACTTTCCAACACATGTTGGAAAGATTTAAAACTTCATTAGAGTCTTTATGAGTCATTAATGTGTTACACTGGTGCATTTTAATTACAGCGTTTTCTTTCTAAACAGGGACCCTCATCCTGACCTCTGACCTCTGCTTCCTCCATAATGACCAAACACTGACCGTTTTCTTGAGGACTTTGAGGGCGAAGGGTTTCTGAGTCTGTTTCTCCTCACAGCGATACACGATGGACGTCGCTCCTCTGGAAGGAAACGCAGTTTTAGACGATAATAATCCATCAGTAAACAGCTGATCAGCCTTTACGTGTCCAAACGGGGTTAAATCAGATCTTAGTGGTGATGACACTGAAGTCATGTGACATGTATGAGCCTAACATTAGCTCACTTACGTCTGGAGATTGCTTTTACACTTAAACATCATAACGTGGTGTAAATGTGTAAGTTTCATAAACCTACAGCAACAATACAGCTACATTAGCAGTTAGCGGAGTTGAGGACAATATTCTCTCCATAAAATATATATTATATATATATATTTATATAAAATATATATAATATATATATTATATCTTACAGTTTTTCTCCATTGGTTTGGCTCATTTCTTGAAACAGAAATTACATTCTCAAAACAACATGGACAAACCTCCAAACCACTTGGCAATTGTTCACAACAGAATTGTATTTCTCATTGATTTCATCACATTGCAAATGTATTAGTACATCTTTGCAAATGATTAAGTACAGTTAGCCTACATTTAGCAAATTATAGCAAGGTGACATGAGATCCCTGTTGATCGTAAAACTGATTGATTCTCAGTCTAATGGTTGTCTCTCCAACAACATGGTTCAGCAGCATTTTATTCTATAAGTCAATCAGCATGCAACAATATTCTGTTCAATTTCAGGAAATGGGTGCAACACTACATTTCATATTCAACATACATACCAGGTGAATACCAGTTATAGCCGTATGTTATTTAACAGCATGTAGGCTTACACTATTAATTTTCCTGTTTTTTGTTTATGGTGTTTACTATAAACAGTATATATGCTTTACTACATTTTTCTTTTAACTGGCTATGATGGAGGTATGACTTTATGTGGTGTGAATAACGAAATGGCTAGCCTGTCCTGGGCAGGTATGAGTGCAATGTGTGATGTCAGAAGGCCTTAGAGGCTACTCGTACGCCTAAAGACCCTGTTGTTGTTGTTTTGTTGTTGTTTTTTTCAGGTTTTATACACAATTGTATTTTGGTTAGGCGTAGGACAAACAGAAGACTCATAGCAGTAGACCGATTGTGTACCATGGAAGGGTGGGGCGTAAGGACTGAGAGGTGGACGAGTGGAGGGAGGAGGTAGTCCGATCCTCTGGCCCGAGTAGTGAGAAAAAAATCTAAGAGACCATTGTTGAGCTTGCAGGGTGCTCGTAGCACCGCACTGCCAAGAAGGGAGGCAATGCCAGCTTGGGCAGGTCGGGACTATTGTGATGATGACAGGATATTTAGTTTTGGCGACCGCGAGAGCTTCTTGGCTGGGTGAGGAGCCATGGTGGTTGGGCTGAGACCATCCAGGTTCATTTTGGCAAAAGCATCCAGAGAGTGTTGAGAACGTCCGGTCTGTTTCGAGAAATGAGCCAAAGCAATTGAGAAGGATCTTTTGCCTTTTGGTGGCACTGACTATTTATATGGGAAAGGAATTTAGTTTTGAAGCATGAGTGAACAGTTTTGGGAGAGATATGAGCTTTTGCAAGTGAACTATGGTGTTGTGCTGAACTGTAAGACTGTTTTGCCAAATGATCTTAGAGTTTTGAGAATGAAATTTCTGTTTCAAGAAATGAGCAAACCAATGGAGAAAAACTGTAATGTAAGTAATCAAGTGGGGATGTTTCCTGGTGGAATTTTACAATACATTATCTTTAAAGGCTGTTTTTTTTCACTCAGACACACAGAAATCTGCAGTTAAGTAACACTTACACACAACAAACCTTTCAGTTTTATTCCTATCTATATTCTGAAGAATTTTACAGAGGGCTTGGTTCATATGTCAGTATTTTGTGTGGTAAAAATAAATATCCAAAATTCAAAAATGTATCCTATTGATCTGTTGTGTGTCCCCCTTATATTAATAAATATTAACTTTATGTACAATGAAATATCTGTAATTTCATTAATATCATATTAGAAACATCAGCCTCAGATTAAATGAAAATCTGCTATATACCCACAGACTCTAAAAGTTTGTAAGGGCAGAATTTACTGCTAAACGTTGATTTGAGAATAAATTATAATCTGCCATGAATGGAAAATCTGGTAATCACTTTTTGCATTGCCAGTGCGTGTGCAATATACTGTTGTATATACCATGGAACTTAGCCTCTAATCTTGTCTCAACATTGGATGAGTAAAACAAGAAATAAAGAATGCAGATGCATGAACATTATAGTGAGTGTGTTACTGCAGTTCTACCTGCAGGGGACAGTTGTGCAGCACTCTTCAAGCTTTAATGCTGAGCTGAGTGGGGACAGACAGAAGTTTCAGTAAAGCCTCCTGTTGATGAGATGTATAGGCGACTCGACTGATTAAAATCACAGAGGTATGAGTGCTACTCAGACTACTCTTTGAGTCTATGACTGTAATGTATCAGCATAATGAGACCTAATGATGATACAAACCCATCCATTCTTTGTTAACACATCTTTCTCTTTAAAAAGTACACAGCAAAGCAGCTGTTTGCAAAACTATACTGTTGAAACCAAATTAAAAAAGTTATTTTTTTTATAAAACTTACCTACTGCAGCTTTAACAGTATGTGATGACATACAACACCATAAAATAATGGAAAGGTAAAACATTGGTGTCCCAAGGGAGAGACCAATTGCAGTTAAGTGGGAGGGGTGTTTTGTTTTTGTTTAAAGATTAGTCTGCTAAGCCACCCTTTTTAAGAAAGAAACATGTTTTAAAATAGGTTTAAATGTATTTCCAGTTGTTAAAATATTGTATATGAATATTACTGTCAATGTGAATTGTTTGAATAACTTAATTGATAGTCTCTTGAATAGATGGAGCCTGACAGTATAAAAGGGAGAAGGCTTTGGTGGCTCAAGGCTCAATGATGTTAATACATAAAGGAACAAAAATTTCCTCTACCATCAAAGGTGTTTTTAGTTACTACGTAATAACATACTGTAAACATATGTTTTCAAGTTGATTAGGCTACTTCATAAAATCATAAAAACTTGTTCCAACTAGTTTTGCTACGTTATTTATGTTAACACAACATATCCAAATTATGTCTGCAATTTAAATCTGAATCAGCAAATTATAAGTTTTATCTTGCAACCATGCATTTATTTAAGTGGTTACAATAGGTCCACTGAATTGCCTTTTAGAGTGTAATGCTAATGATAGTATATAGGTAAGTGGTTGCCTGTCTTACAATAGCATTTTAAATTTTAGTTATATTTTTTTAATCAATATATTGGTGGAAGGGTTGATCATGAGTTGCCCTTATTAATTGAATTAAGTAATGTTAATTATAATAATAAAACCGATAATGTTTATACATGTAAAACAATAAAATAAATCAAGACATTGCAAATATATTTTTTTCTAGACTTTCGGTTGGACTTACATTATTTATATTCTTAAACGTAGCCTATAAAACACGAGACCTGGTTCCATCCCGATTGATTGAAAACATGCCCCTTTAAATAACAGGCAGCGGAAATTCCTCACAAAGTGCGGGTCCTGTCGGCCAAGAACAATACCATTTAAAATATATATTATTATATATTTTTGGCGTGACATCCACATGGAGAGCGCGAGCGTACTAAGTACTAGTGGGTTTAGTATGACCAGTCTGGGGGAGGAGGAGAGGGGAGAGGAGCTAAGGAGCACTATAATCTAGACTACTTTACAGTCAGCCGCTTCTTCATTCATCTTTTCTTTGTCCGCCAACAGCATCGCGCCATGACGCCCCACCGGTACACCCCGAGCAGCTCAGCCGCCGTCCAGAGCGAGACAGCCGCTGGAGCCGCACCGCCGGGTCCCTACTACGGTGAGTCTGAGTGATGTGGACGGCTGACAGCTTCACTGGGGAGTCGGGACAGTTTGAAACAGTGTGGTTAGAATTAAGGTGTAGGCATATTATATATTGTAGCATTAGGATCGTTGTGTGATGAAGCTGGTATTATTAAGGTGCATATTATTAAATGCATTAGCAAATTATTAATTGATTACAGTCAAAACGGAAACCACAAAACTTGTGTAGTAATGTAGGAGACACAGGGGCTGGTTGGCACATTCTTTACTCTTGTAGCTAGATTCCTCCACATCAGTTGAACTAATGAATTACTAATATCAGAAAGCCTTAACAAGTCTTGGCTGGAATTTGGTATATCTGTTGTTATCCTTGCAGCACCTTTTATCTTCCAGAGACACCCTGACACACTGTGGCTGACTGCATGTTGTGGAGGGCTCTAGATCAGGCTAACACTTAAAGCTAGCAAAAACGTGCTAAGAGCAGATATGTTCCTTGTTTCAAAAGTCATTTAGTGTTTGTGGTTACACTGACCATTTTTTATTTAGAAAATTTAGATTTGAACCTTAAAAATGTTATCTCCTCATTAAGATGGCCATGTGTGGTTGCTGTCCAAGTCACCCATATAGGCTGTTGTAAATTTGTATTTAACAATTTAAAGTTGTATTTTGCAAACCACCTGCACCCCGTGTGCTAAGCTAGTTTTATACCAGTTTTTACTTTTCGTAAAGGTTGATTTAGTCTTGATTGACATGTTGTAGTCAACAGAGACCATTTTAGAGGATGCTGTGTGGTGTGATCCTCAGATGACAATGTTGCAGTCTTTGGTGTGAACATGCAGGATACTGTAGTAGCCAATTCGTAGTTTAAAAATAGCTAATACTAGCATTGCCAACAAAGTTATTGGCATTGCTGTGCGACTGTGGCTATTTTGGTCAGCAGCAGGATAAAGATTAGCTGAGTATTACTGTTCACTAATGCCATCAGCTGACTCAAGGTCTGTTTATTTCAACAAGGATGCTTCTTAGTCTGTCCTGCATTATCTGCCTACTGTACACCTGTTTACCTAAATTAATTTAAAAGATGTGGAATTGAGAATAGAATAGATTTTACCATATCAGCCATTTCCATTTATTTGTGCATTATTAGTGAAACCATCCTTCTTATTCTCCCTTTACTATTTGTTGATAAAAGCCTGAGGGAATGCAGCCAGGAGAGTGTCTTTAAATTCTGGCACATAAATTTTGTGTTAAAAAACAAAACCTGAACTAAAAAAGGAAACATTGCCCTTGAAACGATTGTATTGAAAAAAAGTATTGGCACTGAAAAAAGTAAAACACAGGCATTCAAAAAAATTTAATTATTTTCTATATTTCAATCTAATGGGTTTATCAGTGACAATCCGCTCTGGCGCTCGCCATGGACGGAGGGATTTTTTTTGGGGTTGTTTGTGGGTTCCATTGTTGTGGAAGCATTGAATTGGTTATACTTTTGACTAAAATGTCACTGTGACCCCAAAATAACAAACAAATTTTTGATGATGGTTTGGTGATTGTGACCTTATTTGGCAGTTGAATGGACACCTGACAAACCGATTTCTCACTCTAAACTCCGCAAAAAGGGGGCGATGTATTTGATTATGCCCAAGCAGTACTCAAGTCTAACAGCCTATAGCTTTGCCAAAAAGCAAAAGAAGAAGAGTTTGACCAATCATAGGCATGATTCCTTCCCCCTACTAATGAAATATTAAGCGGGGAAGATTGATGATGATTGACGTGTAATGTCTTTTCAAAAGACAAAAAAATGGACAACATGACATAGATACACATTCACACACCAATGCACAGCATCAGGAGCAGGGTTCAGTATCTTGCTCAGGGACACTTCGACATGCAGCGGGAGGAGCCGGGGATCAACCAACAACCTTCCAATTAGTGGACGACCAGCTCTGCCTCCGAGCCACAGCCCTCCGATGTTTAAGTTGTTAATTTTTTACTTTAATAACAGTAGGGTAATGTTACGTTGCCAATTTGCAAGCTAGGTTGCTTGTTTATCCATCTTATAAGTTGGCAAAGTATTGTTACGTTATATTGTCGCAAATGGTTACACGTGACTTTTCATAGTATTAATAAATACAGTCCCTCTTTGTATATGAGTTATATTTTTCATAAATTCATAAATTTATTGACATGGAAGCAGAATATTAAAGTTGTCTACATGAAGCTAATCTTAACCATTTAGCTCTACTTTTGGGTAGTATAATCTATAACAATGTTAGTTTATAGTTTTTTATTTTGTAAAGATGATCAAACAACAGCTGTCAGCTGACAGTCTCTGTTCAGTTGCCAAACCTGTTCCTGATGTGCTTCCATTGCAAGTGAATAGAGTTTTTCAAAGTTTAAACAGACTGATTTAGACAATTAAGTATCTTCCAGAGTTACAATAAAGAATAAACATTTTCAATATATCAACCCTATTTGGTTAACTGAGACTGTTAACGCCACATAATTCCTTTGGAAGACATTTTTATACAAAACAAGGGGTGTGAAAAGCTGTGAACATATAACCAGTGGTTCCCAACCTTTTTCCTTAAAGGACCCATTTTATATCATTGAGTAAACTGACTAAGTGAAAGATTTTATGGAAATATGGATATTCAATACATGTGGCTATTCTATACATAACAGTAACAACACAGAACAAGTAGTAAACTATACAATTAACCCAAATAGTGAACACAATAACTCCAGGAGGTTTGTGTAAAATGAGCCATTTGAAGGAATTTTCAGCAGATTATTTCCTATTTTCCTGATATTTTTAGGAACTTTTTATACAATGCTCTTTCTCTTTTATGTATTTTTTTCAACCTGACGCCATTGTTCTATTAGCTCTGGTTGTGCAGAGACTGATGGCTCTCTTAGTTTGTGTTTAGGTCTTCACCGTGCCCTTACCCTGTGAGTTAAAGGCTGAGATATAGGCCAACTGTGTATATTTTAATATAAATATATAAATAATGTGTTTGGAACCACTGCTTTAAACTCTGTTCTTCTTGCAGATCATTCACATGAAAAGCAACTGAAAAATAGAAGTGAGTAAGGGGAATATTTTTGTTAGAGAAGGGAAAGTGTGAATATGAAAGGGCTGTCATGGCCTCCGTCTGTCTGTGGGTCTCACTTTTTAAACAGATATGAAGGAAGCTGAACTAACACACACAAACATGCTGGCCTTCGATTTTGACAGTACAACACTAGATTTGTGTGTGTGAGCGAAAGAAAGGGAGAGAGAGAGATTTTATAAATAGCACTCAATGCTGAAAAGTGCACTTTAAAACTATCAAGTAAAAATATCTTTGTGGTTACCCATTAAAGTACATATTCAGATATATTAAGGTATTAACACAATATTCACTAGGGGTGTAAGAATATGCGATATTTTGTTTTGCAATATTATCATAAACACTAGGGCTGGCCCCGAATGAAGATTTTCCTAGTCAACTAGTAGGATAGAATGTTTAGAATCCAGTCTTTATTCTCATATTCTCAATATATTTACATACATTGAATTGGAATTTGTCCTTTGCAATTGACCCATTCTATACACTAGTAGCAGTGGGCAGCCCTGGGCGCCTGGGAAGCCACTTGGGGTTCTGTGTCTTGCTCATGGACAGTTTGACGCATGGTTTAGTCTATTACGTTCCTATTGTAACATGTATGGTGATACCTATTATATCATAAAATTCTTGTAGAATACACCAACACAAAGCCATAATATTCACATACACTGACAGTGTTTGGTTTCTGTAATCATTCATTCTGTCTAGACCTACAAAGATTAGTTGGATAATTTATTAGCTGTTACCTATTAAATAATTTGCCAACTATTTTGATAATTGATTAATTGTTTTGAGTTATTTTTCATTCAAGTTCTCTGATTTCAGCTTCTGAACTCAATATCTTTGGGTTGCAGCAAAAACAAGACATTTGAGGACATCAGCTTGGGCTTTGATCAACATTTTTCACAGTTTTCTGACATTTCATGGACCAAACACCTAATTGATTAATTAAGAAGGTACTATAACGCTTCTGAAGTCTCAGTTAGAATAATCAAGTGTGTAGGTTATTGTTGGTGTTTTGTCAAGGCAACATATTTAGAAGAAGAAGAAGAAGATATACTTTATTGATCTCCTAGGGGGAAATAGTTTTTTTTCACACACACACAGGCTGAAATGCACACTTCATGCACTTGTGGACATGCAAAGGAGAGAGAGATGGTGGAGTGATGGGGGGCTGCAAACCGGGTTACCGCACCAGCGCGCCCCATGAGCAGTGTTTCGGGTTAAGGGGTTGCCTGCTCAAGGGCAACCCTCGAGCAGTGCAAACAGGAAGGTGTAAACTGAAACCCCTCTCTCAGCTACCAGCCACACTGCCATATTTTGTGGTCCTGTGGGACTTAACCAGCGACCCTGCCGGTTTCCCAACCAAGTCCCTACATACTGAGAAAAGAAAATTAAATGATTACGAGTGTTTCACTGTTTAACATTTTTTGAAATCCTGATTTTTTTAAAATTGTGTAAATGTAAGGTATGATGTTTACTGCAATCTTGACAAGCCTCATTTCCATATCTTCTAAAGAACACCCAGCATCTCTGTGAAGGAGGGAGGAAAGATATTCAGAAAGAGTGAAGAGATATATTAGATACATTATTAGTCTGATTTCCAAGTTCACTGTAAACCTCAGCCCTCCAAATAAACTCTCAAAGAAGCAAAGAATGTAACAGACTACACATGACATTATGCAAAGTATTTGCACGTCCTTGTTATGCCCCTGTCTAAGGAGTAGGAGCACAACATAAAGTAAGAAAAAAATACAAAAATACCCAGACACAACACAACTTCAAATCTTCAAGCCTCCA
>NW_023339796.1:23674471-23679881 GCF_004916995.1 Morone saxatilis
TCGGATATCGACAGAAAAGCCAATGTCGAGCGTCCCTAATAATAATGTCAGAAAATAACATCAAATAGCATATACAAATCTACAAATTAAATGTTCCAGAACCAAGTTAAAAATAGGCTTTATGGAAAACAGAGTATAGGCCAGAGGAACACATATGTGAAAATCGTCGTGCCCTCAAAGTTCATCTTTAAGCTCAGAGATTTGGGACTTAACAGCGTACCACAACATCCTCCACCCTGACTCTCAACACCGGTGCTCCTCAAGGCTGAGACTAAACCCCTCTGCCTGTACAATGTCATTGATGTATTTGCTGATGTAGCCAGTGACAGGATGCGTGAATACGTCAGTGTCAATATCCTAAAACACAAGCGGTGACGTAGGGCCAGGTGTAATTGGTTGAACCAGTGCTGAATAGTCCACATGATGGTTGTGTCTTTCTTGAGTTGGCAGAATTAGAACTGAGATTTGAGCCAAAGGAGGATTGAGGGTGGGCCTTATATCCTCATATCCATGGTCGAGCACGTTATCACTGTATGTAGGACAGCTAATGTGTTGGTGATATCTTGGCAAAACTTTCCTTGGAAAGCGTTGTTAAAATCACTTGCCACTAAAGCATACTCAGGCTATGTTGTCTCTGCCCTGTCGATAACTCCATACAGCTAATCTAGGTCTCGGTTGGTGGCAACACAGTAAACTGCTGTGAGAACGTCCAATGTAAACTTCCTCAGAAGCAAATAAGAACGGCCTCTGATCATAAGGCGCTCTAGGGTTGGGAGAACAGCCTGTAGAGATGATCTCCACATCTGAGCTCCACTTGATGATCATGAGGCCCCTTTTGGGACAACTGCCGAGTCTGGTATCACAGGGTTGAGGTAGGTCTTGTGATAACCATTATGTTGCACTTCTTAGTGTCACTTTGAAATTCGTCCAGCTTATTATGCAGTGATTGGACATATATTGGAAGGATAGTTGGTTTCCCTCCAGTTGTGGCAACAGGTAATGCAAGTCATGGATATTCCTTGTTGTGTGAGAAAAGATAGGCAAGATATTTCTCTTACAAATCGTCATGTGAAGGGAACAATCAGGAATGCTGGGAGGTCATCGCTGACTTGTCGACGGGTGTGAGTTAAACCAGCTTCACATAAATGCCAGCAAGACAAAAGAAATGGGGGTTGACTTCGTAGGAAAGCTCTCCCAGATTACACTGGTGAACATACAGGGTCTGGACATTGAGTTGTCTTACAAATACTTTGGTGTTCACCTCAACATTAAACTGGGCTGGTCTAAAAACACAGATGTCCTGTATAAGAAGGGCAAAAGTCATCTTGACCTGCTGAGGAGACTGAGGTCCTTTGGTGTGTGCAGGACTCTGTTAAAGTAATTCTATGACACTGTGGTGGCAACTGCAGTCCTCTAAGCAATCGTCTGCTGGGGAGCTAGATGCAACTACCTCCTGCTGTAACCTATGCAATATTCTATTTCAATCACATCTGTATAAAAAGCTGTATATAGTGTACATACAACTGTAATTCTATTTTCTCATTATGTCAGTTTTTTTATTATTTTATTTTGTTATATAATATGTATTTCTTTTTTCTGCTGTTGTTGATGTTATATCTGGAGCTGCTGTAACAAGTGAAGGAATCGATAAAGTCTACCTTATCTTATCTTAACTTAATGCTTAAGTTGCGCAAAATGTCTTTGCATCTTACACCTTACAGATATCAGCACTTGGGCTGGATATGGGTGGGGTACATTTCTGATGCCTGGTAACCATACTGATACATTGACTTTGATTCCTGAACGATACTATACTGATTTAAAAATTTACAAATTCAAAACTTATTGTCCCCATTATTTACATCACTTTGACACAAACACATGAGAAATTAAGGTCCAGGTTTTAAAATACCAAAGTTACCCTTTAATGTCCCTACTGTGGGTCAACCTTCAAAAGACTTGCTCCTATAATTGTTACATTTTAGTCTCCACTTTGAGTGCTTAGATAAGCCTGATGATGTCATCAAAAATTTCAAAATACTATCCCTGAGCGAACAGCTCTTGGATGTCTTAAATTATGGTTATTTCTGGTGAATTTATCACATCAACTAGAAATCTTCAGTCCTCATGATAATTAGCTTTGACATACACAACACCAATAGTGTGTGGTAGCTGGTCACACATCACATCACACATCATTTCAATCTATAATTGCATCTTTTCAGCTGTATGGATGTGAGCAAATCTGCTGTTATTCTCTTCCATTCTTTTCTCAAACAGTAATAAAGTCCTTTCTCCGTATTCCTCATTAAACTCTAAGCTCTCTTATTCTGCCCTGACACTTGTCCTCTTATTTCTTTTTTCATGACTTATCTTTCCCTAACCAGGGCCAGAGGCAGAAGTAATTAAAGAAAAAAAAATGTTTTAATGTGTTAATTCTTTACAGTAGCAGCATATGTATTATCATTCATTATCACTTCTCTTAACACTACAATGTTTGCTTTGTTATGATTTTCAACTATCTTAACATACAAATGTGTACCTGCTGCATACAATAACAATTAGGTAGAACAGTAGTCATGGATGCAAAAGTTAACAAAACAATTTTTTATGAATATTGCTGCTGCAGACTACAACTTGTTTTTTTTCTGTCTCTTTAGAAGCTGCACTGACGTCCTATGTTGTTTGATCTTCATCATTGTCATCCTCTCATATGTTGCCCTGGGAATAGTGGGTGAGTCTACACACACACACATGCACAAAGAGTGCCTGAGTGTGGTAAAAAGCCTTTTGGATCAGACTCTTCTTGCAGTGCATTCTCTCTCTACATGCCCTGTTTTAGATTACCCTGAACCTTGTAAGTCCAATGCTGAGATAGAGTCAACTGTTTGGGACCACTTTACATCTTGACATTTATATAAAAAAAGAGTTAATGCCCTCTAATTTGAGGAGGGCGGCCCACCTACCCCAGCATCCGCTTTGGTTTGGAGTCTGTGAAACCACTGCACTCATTTTCAAATGTATACTACTATAGTTATGAGCAACAGCTCACTTTAGAATGAGTTTTGTATCTTTGGACATTTCCATAGACAGTGAAATAGAGTACCTCTGGTCATACCTACTTCTCATTCAAACATTTCGAACAAACATCTGGGATATTAGCAGACATGATGAAGCTTGAGTGAGTTATGTACATTCTTATTAACCATTTATTTTGTATTTATTGTGTACTGTTTTTGTACTTTTAAACAAGCGTAATTTCAATCTGTCTCGTCGATGTTTTCTTATGTATTCATTTTCCAAGCATTTAATTCATTTAGTGTTGAATCTGTGCTATATGCAACCACTTTACTGTAGATACATGACCCTTTGATTGTTTCCTGCATATGTAAATGTGATACTGACCTCAAACATTTGACATCATGAAATGGCTGCTAATTATCTTTTTCAGCAGCTTTTGACTGCGTATCATAGTCTTCTTCAGCAGATGGAAATTGCTCAGGTATCATGGAGATTAGCTGTCTATTAAGGCTAGGACAATATGCTTATCTCCCAAATTGGTACAATCACAATACTTGGGGAGCCATTTTGATATCTATTGTGATTCTTATTCTACAAGTATAGCGATTAAATATTTAAATTTATTGCAATTTTTGTTTACTTTTTTAATGGGGAAAAGTTAAATCTAATCTAATCTAGAGACTTCTAGAGACAGAGAAATTAGTTATTGAGACCAAAACTGTAAAGTTGGGCATTTTAATATGGGGCCTTATGGAGATTGACTCACTGCTGAAGCCAGCCTCGAGTGTTTGTTAGAGAAACTGTTTTTGTTACTTCCATGCTGGTTTGATTTACCAGCCACATATTTTGCAGCTTGGTTTTGACCCTTTGAGGTTGCTGTCAGGGGTTGAAGCTACAGAGTAAAAAAAAATGGTTTTCTGTTTATTGTTTTCCTATTTATAAAAAAACGTTTCCCGATTTTATCCAAGCTACTATCAATAGCAAACGCTATTTAAAAGAATCTCTCAAAAATGACAGCATGCAAAACCAAGCTGTGGTCAGTTTATGAAGTGCAGACCTATCACGAAAACAATCTCTTTATATCCTCTGTTATAAGAGTAGCCGCACCTTTTTGTGTGTGTAGTGAATGTGTGGATGAGCAAAAGACAGAGGGAGAGATTGGTGAATGTAAGCCGGGCAGAGGAAAAATAGAGCAGTGAAGTTGTCAGTTTATCAGTAAATGTACAGTGTAGGTTACAGTTAGTCAGTAAATAAAGGCTGCAGCTTCTTAAGACCAAAGTAAAGCTCCTGTGTGGTATTTCTTGGTTGTTTCCTCAACTGTGTTGCTCTGATGATCATCTCCGCCTACACTCAGGGGGTACTATTCAAAGTACTATGTACAGTGGAAAATGAAGTAGAGGTAACAAAAGCAGGTAGTGTAGAGCCATGTAGTGGAAAATACAGATTAAAACTGCTCTTATTTCCATTACCTCTAAATTGTGTGTCTGTGTGTGTGTCTGTGCACGTGTATGTTAGCCTCATATCCTAGTATGAGCTCATTCCTAAAGACCAGTGTGTTAGTACGGAGCATACGTGGTAATGGAGTGAGCTCAGTGAGCGGATCAGAGGAGGGGTCCACTGGTGTGTGTGTGTGTGTGTGTGTGTGTGTGTGTGTGTGTTACTGGTGACATCATCCTATTAAGATGACATGAATGCACTAATCCCACTTTATGCACACTAACCACTCTGGCCTTCATTTATAGACACACTATACACCAGTATGTGATTGTATGGGTGACACAGACATAAATACACAGCCATACACACTCACAGGTACACACATACATACACAAAGACTGTTTCCAAAATCACTCCACTCCAGGTCTGCATCTAAACATGGATGACATCATTCCCGATGACTCACTCTTTTTTGCCTCATCCCTCCTTTCTTTCATCAATTCCACACACACTCACACAAAGAGTATGAACTAATCTCGCATCACTCTTTCTATTGTCATTAATTACACCAACCAACAACCATCACTGATGAGAATATTTACGAATTGTCTATAAAATGCAGAGACAGGCAAGTCATTAAGAAAGCACTTTTTCATTCTACAAAACATCTCCATCCTGTGCAGCGAGGACAGTCTCCAACCCGCTACACCTTAAGAAAAAACAACAAACATGGCTATCAACCAATATTTATTGGTCCATTCTGAGAATATGTCTTCCTTTCCTGAAAATATGAAACAAAGGGATTTTAAAAGATGCTAGACTACCATTGCTAAAATCACTGATATTATTGTTATTATTATTAGTTATTATTAAGTATTATTATTGCTACAGTTACTGTTGTCGCTGCTCGCTGTCCCCCATCGTTGCTGCTGTCATCGTCATCGTCTTTTTC
>NW_023339796.1:23679906-23686542 GCF_004916995.1 Morone saxatilis
GCTGAACATTTAGTTTAAGCTTTCAAAACTTCCACCATTGTTGATGCCAAGGAATTTCAATTTATATGAATAAAGTATTCTCGATCATCATGATGTATGATTTAATATATGTATAATCAAATCTGGATGTTTACGTTTATAATTGTTAACATGGATACTCTGTCTTGTCTGCCCATTTTAGCCTGTTTTTATGTTTTACATGGCGATTCCCCAAGAATTGGGTGCTGCATCCAACAGATACGCAATATGGCACGTTATGTTGTGTCGCGTTCAGGACAGGTATACTTCCAATGCTTTGTAAGTCCAACTAATTATTACACCACTCATAACCACAGGTCCTCAATCGCATTAGTTAGAATTAAAATCACTGTAAGCCTTGGCGTCCCGTGCGTTTCCCTCCATTCTTCTCAAAATATATGACACCTTGTAGGGAATCCCTCTAGCACCCTTTTTTCTGACACGCCCCACTGTCTAAAGCTAAGTGATGTTATAAATAAGTAGCAAGAAACAGTATCATGTACGTTTTATTAATCTATATTTATATTACAGAAGGTCGACAACTGCCGTTCTTTTCCTGCTGTGAAACTAAATAATTTAAACTGTATTTATTTCAATAATGTACTAGACGACTAACATAACTTTTTTCCCGTAATTCTCTTCCCAAAACCTAACAAATTCGTTTTATCGTGCCTTAATACCTAAACTGCATTGTGGTATATTGGCTGATACGCAAAAGCTTTAGTATATCAGTATCAGTATCTTGGAAGGAAAAAATGGTATCTGAATATCTTTAATACTTTGCTTCTACATTGTGTGACTACTGTTGCACCATGGAGACCTTTTGGTGTCCAGAAATTATGCCAAGACGCCACCAAGCCCTGCCAGTATTTGACGTTTACTGGAGTGAGAATGTGTTGCCAGATTCCTCTTATACACCCTATAGGGTATTTAGTCTGATTCCAGATTAGCAAAGTCTTTGAGAAACAGCCTTTAGGAGGTATTACCCCAATGTTGAGATAAGGTCTTAGTGTTTACTCTACATTTAGTATGAGATCTCTTGCAAAATGATATATAATATTCATTAACTGGTTATGTATAGAATCACCTGAAATACCATGGAATCTATGTATGTTTCTACCTATCGAATGGAAGCCAATTTTTATCTACAGGAGCGGTCACCTTCAGCCATGTTCTCTATATCCAGCTTATAGCCACTAAATTCCTATCACAGCTGGACCGTGTTGCATTGCCATTAAAACCCAGACTCATTTAGGCACAAACATGTTCCGCATGTAGTTCTAGTAAAGATTCATCTTAGTTCACTGTTTTTTAGAGCGAGACAAAATAAATGGTCAACGATATTAGACCAAACAACAAAATAGAACACTCATAAACATACTGTTCAGTAAAAAACAGCATCAATTACAGGTTCTCTCGGGCTGCAGGAGAAGTGTACGAGGGATGTTGGGATTAAGTCCGTGAGTTGTGAGTCTGTGACTTTGGAGATCGAAGACATACAGCTATTGCTTCTCTGCTTGCCCTGTCATCTATCGGTGATTTCTTGTAACATACATGCGGAAGAGCCTCTTTCTTTGTAAAATATTCACACTAACCAAGCGAGCATAGCAGAGAACCCCACTGATTCGACATGTAAAGGCCTTCCCCACACCAACCCCATGGCCGACCGTCGCAGAGAAAAAAAGCGGACTGATCAGTCAGATTTTCCGTTCAGCGAGTAATGTACAATTAACGCATCCTTCTTGACTACTATCAAAAACTCTTCTGATGAAACAATGCACTGAAAATACAGTGTTGCTGCTGTGTTTACCTAGTCTAGAGGATCCTCATTTGCCGGTTTATTTCTCTCGGATTTGGCGCGACACACAGCGATTAGCGGGCGCCCTGGCTGTTCATGGTGACGTATTACGCCTCGTGCGCGGACGCGCAGGAACGTACGCCCAGTCAACGTCGTTGGTGTGGTTCGGAGGCACTTTTTTGACCGACTCAAGGGGACGAGGGGAGCCAGACGGATCAGTCCTGAGCTGCTGTTTCTCCCTTGACGGGTCGGCCGTCGGGGTTAGAAGGCCAGGACACCACCAAGCCTTAGTATAACACAAGAGCCACACTGTCGTCATATCATGTGCGTTCATTCACGAGAGTGTTGATAGTATCAGACCGAGGACTCGTTATTACGTGTCAGTTGACTCGCTGAGAGGCAAAATACGATGGGGCCGTATGAGGGATAACAAGGATACGGTGGTTGGCTTAGTTATTTACCCATCGGTTACTTCCCTGCGTTTTCTCGTGACTTCACTGATTCGCCTAGTCAAGGGCTATATGCACTCACCAATCAGGATTGGCATTGAGGCCGACGCGCACTGGCATTCTACATGTCGAATCGGCCAAATTGAACGCCGAGCGCCGGACTGAATCAACGTGCCCGACGGGACACGACCGAACTCGACTCGAGCACCGACCTCGCCCGACGGTCCGACGATTTCGCGACGGCCAGTATACGGGTTGGTGTGTCCGGGCCTTAAGACCAAAGGGCTATTTATTATAGCCTGGAATTTTCTTAATTCTGTAGGTCAGAGGTTTTAAAAGTATGGTACCCCCCCTCATCCACAGATATGCTCTGATATTATATATGAAATTGCAATGTTCTCTGACAAGTTTTTGTATGATTTCTAGGTGTATTCATTGATGTGTATTTGCAATGGACTTTGGAGATAATGATATCCTCAGTGTGGTCACACTGAATCTAAAAATCTGGTGCATCAATGTTTACTTGAAAATAGCTGTGACATTGTTGCATGCAAACGTGCATGTCACCTAGGCGTAACCTAA
This sequence comes from Morone saxatilis, assembly GCF_004916995.1. NCBI lineage: Eukaryota > Metazoa > Chordata > Actinopteri > Moronidae > Morone > Morone saxatilis. The sequence goes on from NW_023339796.1 coordinate 23,682,754, forward strand.
CAAGCTGCAAGATTGAGGTCGATTAATTGGACTTAATTGTAAACTATTAAATTAATCACCAATTATTTTGATAATCAGTGCATCCTTTTAAATTATATTTTAAAGAAAAATGTCAAAATTTAAAAGCAGCCAATCTAAATGAGGTGTCTCCTTCACCTCACACAGTACTGCTTATACAAAATGCATAAAATGATTGTTAAGAAAACTGAATTCCATATAATGAAAAATTAAATAATGAAGGCTTGTAAAGAATTTACAGGTCTTGATGTAGTAACAATCTGAATATGGAAGTCCTTCATAATGTAATAGCACCTATTATATTTTATATATTATTATATATATTTAGTGCCTTTCTGGTAGTAGCCACTTATAATATTTAAAATGTAATATTTTTCATTGTTATTCTTGTCATATGTTTAAAAGGCAAACAATCCTGGTAACTGGGGTTCTTAAAAGGGCTGTACAATTGGGCGTCTGGTTAGCTCAGTCGGTAGGAGCTGGCGACCGGAATATACGGAGTCTTGCTGCGCCTCTTTGCTGCGTGTACATCCCCTCTCTCTCTGCGCCCCCTTTCCTGTCGATCTTCAGCTGTCTATCAAATAAAGGCATGAAAAGGCCAAAATAATAACTTTGAAGAAAAGAAAAATCTAAATGTTATTAAAATCGCAATATTAAGTATTAAATGTGCCTCTGCCCTGCTTTGCAATCTCTATTCTGGGGATTGATTAAAGGCATTCTGGGTCAGGAAATCACTGACCAAAAAGAAGCAGATATTGCAGACAAAAGAAAGGAAAATGACAATATTTCCCTGCAAAATAACTAACTAACTTAACTTGTTGAATGTCAGGTTGCTGATATATTGTATGTGTGTGATTTACATTCACACTTTTCTTACAGGAATAAACCCATCCTATTCTATTTCAACATCCTGAAATGTACCAACCCAGCTATACTCATCAACCTACAGTGCCCCACAACTCAGGTACTCTATTAACAACTAATGATGAATCAGCATCAGTTGATCAAGTTCACATAAACTGATTTGAGTCAGTTTAAGCTAAAGTGTATTAAATTGTAACAGAGGGAAAGAGACTAACATACTGCTCAGACACTGTAGTACAACACAGATTTTTGGTAGAGACATATTGAATTTATCATACTTTACTCTAATGCTTAATAACTTAGATACAATGCACTTGTTACTGAAAGCTGCATGGTTTTTACTAGTGGAATGGAAATCTGCACTGGTATTGTGACTGTGAGATCCATATGTCCATAACGCTAATGAACATCTGTACTGTTTGTGTCAATTTTCTTCCAGATGTGTGTGTCAAAGTGTCCGGACAAGTTTGCCACTTATACTGAGATGCAGCTGCAACACAAACTCAGCAAGAGTTACTGGGAATATTACAAACAGTTCTGTAAGCCTGGCTTTAATAATCCTGACAAGGTACCTATACTTTTGAAACATACTACATACTACATACTACATACTGAGAGAGAATTTACAGCATAGAGTACAGTATTACAATATTGTGAGAGTCAAAGTGGATCCTGATACAAATTTTAATGGACAAAATGGTGTAGCCAAGGATTGGAGCATGTCCAAGTATAGTGACCTCAGGAACATAAGTGTGAACCTTATCCTTACCGTGACGTAACCTTTTGGTTTGTAGAGTACCACTTTAAAGCTTCGAGTTCTGTATTATGGCCGTCCCCATGTTGGTTTTTCAGACCTAGCAGCAGTTATCTGGATGTACAATTTCTGGTGAAATTACAGATTCCTGTCTTATTGCCAAAGCTTTGTCTATAATTTTAACATCTGTTAAGATATAGGGTGGTAGTTAGAGCAGTGTGCGGTGGTCTTTGTTTGGTTTAGGGATAAGTAAGTGAGGGAGTAAGGGAATAAAGAGATAAGTAATTAAGGCAGTACTGTGCAAAGGCAAAAGGCCTTAATTTAATGCTTTATCATGTGGACAAAGATTTTTGAGTCAATTTCGTTGTTTTCTGGAGAAAATGGTAGGTTGTCTTTGCCTTAACTTTCACAACCCCCAGAAAAAAAACATGTAGAATCCTTTAACATCAGTTAAGGCTTTTATATATATATATATCTCTATATATATATATGTATATATCTATATATATGTTTGCGCATGTGTGTGTGCTATGTGAGTGCCCCCCAACCACCCCAGTAGTTCCAGCTGGGAGATGAGCACGAACGAATACCTTGTTAAGCTATCTAAAAACACACTTCAGTCAAACCTGACAGAAAAAAATTAAAACTCACTAAACCGTCTTTATAGTCTTTACACTGTGACTCTAGGTAAGATATTAAAATATTCTGTCTCTACGCGCTGTCGCTGCCTCTTGGATGCCCACGACCTCCCTCGCTTCTCTACCCGCTTCATGCCTCTCCTCTCCTGACCCGGGCTGTATCTGCTGTGTCCTTGTTTTCCCCTGGAGTTAGAGGCTTGTTTGGAGCCTCTGCGAATCACCTTGTAACTGTATTCCCTGTCATCAAACTAGTCTTACACATTCAAATAATCCCTTAATTCACCACAGTTAGATGTAAAAAATACTCTGGCTCTACAGCTTCATACGCAAGGTAAGAAAGATTACGTTAGGCTACAAGAAAGATATTAGCTAGCTTAGGCTACAAACAAAACCAAACTCCTAGCCTAATTGTGCCATGATCACTAGATTTTATGTAATTTTATCATTATTATCATATACTGATTTTATATAGTAATCAGTTAACCAAGTGAGTGATTAAATGGAAGGTAATACCTTTTGCCTTCGCATGGAAAATCTTTTTTAATTTCCAAACATTTTTGGGAGATAAATAACTTTTATAATAACTATTAAAAATTCAAAGAATTGCCACATTTCCAATATTCTGTATACAATTAATTTAGCTGGATAACAAAAAAACGTGTTAAGGTCTTTTGTCTTTGTAAGGCAAGGGAATTTTAAATCTATGGATGATTTTGTAGATTATTTTGAAAAATAAGGGGGACAAAATAATTAGAAATGTTTATAAAATTATATTGGGTATCCATCTAAACCCAGGGACTTGTTGTTGAGCATGAGTATAGAGTTTTCTACAATTTATCAAGGGTCAGTGGTTTATCCAAAATCTCCAAAACTCTCACCGACTCCCATATTGCCCCTCTATTTTCTTATTTCTATTACTAATTATATACTGCCATTGGGAATGCATCTCTGAATCTTTGTTGATGATGTAATCCAACTGTAGACCTAAAAAACACTTTTTGTTTGTTGTTTTTGTTGTCTTTGTTTACAAAGTACCAGAACACACATACATATTCTTATTCTAACCCTCCTGTCTCTCCACTGTTTCTTCTAGCCAGTGTCTCAGGTTCTACGAGATGAGGACTGTCCCTCCATGATTGTACCTAGTAGACCATGTAAGGATGAGACAACTCTATCTGTGAGAACTTACTGCAAAATATCAACTAATTATGTCCTTTTTAAATTTAAAAGTGCCCACTCCCACAAATTAGATGGTGGAATACTATGTTGCTTGCTCCCTTGATATTTCTAACTATTATACAGACTCAATATGAAGTATTTGTCTTTGTGTGCCTCTGTGTGTATGTCAGTTTTCCAGAGATGTCTACCAGACTTCATCACTCTGAATGGGACTGTGACTGTAGCTAACAGAACCAGGTTTAAAGATGCTCTGGAAATGGCACGCAGTGTCACTGAACTCCAACATGCTGCCAAGTACTGTCACGTCTTCTTCTTTTACATATTAAAAAAATAAAA
>NW_023339796.1:23686566-23689943 GCF_004916995.1 Morone saxatilis
AAATCTGTATCGGGACATGTTATCCAGATGATAAATGATCTGATATTCTAGTATTTTTAATGGGTTCTCGTTATCCTCATTGAGACCTGATCTCTGACTTCCAGAGGAAAGCTGTGTGAATTTGGAGTGGCAACAAATCAGCCCGCAAAAAACAAAAACAAATTTAAAACAATTCATCTGGGGCGCCCTGTAGCTCACCTGGTGGGGCTGGCCCCCAGTGTGCAGCGGCTGGGTCCTTACTGCAGCGGCTATGGGTTTGAGTCCAACCTTTGGCCCTTTGCTGTGTGTCATTCCCTCTCACTGTCACCTTTCCTGTAAATCTTCAGCTGTCACTATCCAGTAAAGGCAAAAAGCCCAATATATATTAAAAAAAACATTAAAAAAATGTAATAGAATTATAAAGGGCGGCTGTGGTGCAGACGCAGAGCAGGTCGTCCCCTAATTGGAAGGTTGTTGGTTCGATCTCCTGCACACATGTCGAAGTATCAGTATCAGCAAGATACTGAACCCCCAATGGCTCCCGATGCTGTGCATCAGTGTGTGAATGTGTATGAAAGGGTAAATGTAGCACATAGTGTAAAAGCGCTTTGAGTGTACGCTATACAAGTACAGGTCCATTTACTATAAATGAAATTGGATAATTATTTTATTTGTATAAAAAATATTGTGTCAGTTTGTCCTGGTGTGTTGTAGTACCAGCATGTAGGCTACTTTTTTGTCTAGTTATGGTTAAGCTTTGTTAACAATGATGAATCGCACACAGTAATTTCTTACTGTATATAATTAATTTTCACCTGTTCTGCTTTCATTTTTCATACAGTTTTGTTAAACAACACAACTTTTGCTGCTCTCGCGTCACAGAATAGACATATAATCAGAAATTAGAGGTGTGTCTCTTTCAGCCATTTTCATTTGCTTGCTCTCTAAATTTGGACAATCAATATTTTATGTTAGTTATCAGTCATGTATTACACAGATGCCAAGAGGTTGTACATTTGCATTTACACCTACCTAAGGTCTTCACACTATGTGACACAGACTACCTTGAGATGTGGTCAAGCAGATCTGATCACGACACATCACATTAACATGTGTTTAATGTGGATAATTTACAGATTACAGATACAGATTGCATTTTGTTTATTGGCATTAATTGACTGGTGACGGGTAGCTACCATAGACTTTATTCATCAAAATAAATGTCACATTGTGAGGGAATGTGATTTAGGGATTGGGAATAGAGTACGTAGTTGTCAAGGTGTGAACATATGAACACATAAATTCCAGTGATCAAGAGGAAAATAGCTCATCTAGACCTTGACTGCAAATGAGTATAGTCAAGTGATGTACATGGATCATAAAAATGTATTTTTAATGTATTTGTCTTTGATATACATGTCACTTCAATGGGGCCAGTCTTTGTTTTTAATTTCTAGTAAAATTCCTACCTTTGTCTGTATATTAACACTCTTTTTTTCTCTCTCCCTTGCAGAGGTATAACTGGTCTAGTGGACACTAAAGAGCTGGGCATAAAGATAGTGGAAGATTATGCCAAATCATGGACATGGATACTCATGTAACTACATAAACAACACATACAGAAAAAACAAAACATGTGTGTCTCAACACTGTTCATCAAAAAAAAAAAAAAACATGATATTATTTATTTAATTGTCTTTATCCTTGCACTTTTTAAAATGATAAACCTGAAATAATTTACTTTGCATGTTGAGGTTGTGGAAATTTTAGAATCTGAACAATTGAGCCAAGGGTGATTTTCAAGTTGCAACTACAAGCAGAACCTTATATTTTGACATGATGTTTTTAAATCTTCCCTTTGTATCTGTACATGTGTTACAGAGGTCTGCTGTTATCCTTTACTGTTAGTCTGGTCTTCATCCTGCTACTGAGGTTCACAGCTGGGTGGCTATTGTGGATGACCATCATCACTGTCATACTGCTGCTGGCATATGGTGTGTACTCAGGACTTTACACTGTTTTAAAGGAATTTCTACCTGAATTTTATCGTTCTAATGTAATGTGAGAATCTGTCTAACTCCTCCTCTACTGCTGTCAGTTACTGTGGAAATGACGGCAGAGACAGACAGACTTGAAAAGAACAACTCTTCAACTCAAGCAGTGGAAACGTTTCTGATTATTCCTATTAGCTTTCTTCAAACTACTCTCTGATTGTATGTGTTGTGTGTGTGTGTGTGTGTGTGTGTCTGTCTGTGTGCAGGTATGTGGTACTGCTCCATGGAGTTGTCCCAGCTCAGACTCAGACCAGGCTCTGATGTTGCCATTATAGAAGTTGGCCTGCAGACTGACCTGCAGATCTATCTACAGCTCACACAGACATGGATCATATTATGTAAGTCTGTCAGTCATTACAATCCAGATTCTAACCTTTGGATATTTGGTCAAGTTAAGAGTGACTACACACCCCTTAGGTACTATTTTCAAGTAAACTCTCTTCCTTTGAAGTACCTAAGAGGAATGAATGCGCTTTCTCTTGGATGGATAGTGCAGCAATTTCTAATCATCTGGTAGTTAGATAAAATATTACATTTTGATGGTGTTTACCTACATTCTATGCATTTTTAGTTCAAAGAAGATGTTGGATAGCACTTGCTGCAGAGAGTACTGTTCAGTACCCAAAACAGCAACAAAAGTGGAATGTTTTGGCATTTTCATTTGACAAAAAAGACCTGTAAATGTATAGCACCTTTTTAGTCTCCCGACCACTCAAAGAGCTTTTACACTACATGCCACATTCAGAAACTAACTCATTGATACACATTCACTCAGCGATGTGCAACATCGGGAGCAGTTTCGGGTTCAGTATCTTGCTCAAGGATACTTCGACATGCGGCAGGAGGAGCCAGGGATCGAACCAACAACCTTCCGATTAGTGGACAACCTGCTCTGAGCCACAGCCGTGTACTAAATTAGAATAGCATACCTCACCTAAAACACTAAATCTAAAACATCTAACTATTTTACATCAGACTATTCAAAAGACGTGCTTTTCATTCAATCCTTAATGAAGCAGCACTTATCAGACATTTGTTGGATAGCCTGCTTTATGCCTCATTTGTAATTTTCAGTGCAAGAAGGGGTTATGCAGACGTGGCATGAAGTGGGGGCCCCAGTTTGCAGAAATACTCAATACACTAGGCGTAAATAACTCATTTATACCACATGCAGAGATCAAAGGATACCATCTTTGAAAATGACCCTGCCAGTTTTTCCATTGCCAAAATTGACCCTTTAAAGCCTTATTTAGCCCTCTTCCTGGCATGCTAGCATGACATGGTTAGTACCAATGGATGTGCTAGTTTCATAAGATACCAGTATCTTCACTGTAGCTTTAAAAC
>NW_023339796.1:23689986-23690187 GCF_004916995.1 Morone saxatilis
AAGAGGTAGGGATAATGGGGTGGCACTTCAACATTTTGTATGTTCAATAAAATGTATAAAAGATTATGTTCATTTATATGGGTTTAAGTAAACCAATTGATCATGAATGTCTGCTGGTTTACTTTGCCAGGAAACTATGCAGCCTCGGCCTTGAAACTATAAACAGCATAAACTGTTGTTTCGGTCTAGACCTGCTCTATT
>NW_023339796.1:23690226-23693329 GCF_004916995.1 Morone saxatilis
AAACTGAATTGAACTGAACTGAATTGTTTGTGTTTGCTAGTGGTGTCTCTGGGAGCGACAGAAGCGTCCATCTTGCTGATGTTGATCTTCTTAAGGAGAAGAGTCCGAGTGGCTATCGCCCTGCTCAGAGAGGCCAGCAAGTATGGACCCTAAAGACAGTAATGGAAACTCATAAAAATCAGATACATAGTTGCTTTCATTGCCTTACGATTTGTCTGTTGTTGCAGAGCCATTGGCCACATCATGTCCACGCTATTCTATCCAGTCATCACCTTCCTCTTGCTGACTGTTTTCATCTCCTACTGGGCAGTTACTGCTGTGTATCCTTCAACAGGAAGAATGGAAAGAGAACCACATTTACATTTTATGTTAAATGTTTGTAATTCAGAGCTAAGAGATTCATTTGAAGATGTTCAACTGTTTATTTGTGAAACTCTAGCTCTCTGTATCCAGAGGACAGAAAGTGGATTTTCTATCTCATTAGCTTTCTCTTTAACAAGCACTGTGAAACCAGTTACCTGGCATCATCAGGTGAAGCTGTCTATAAAGTGATGTCTCCTGATGTGAGCTGCCCCTATGCCAATACTACCTGTAACCCTGAGGTACAGTGTATAATCTTCAGTTTGATTTATCTTTCTGCTTATAAAACCATGACAAAGCCATACATGACATGAATGATTTTTGAATGATGAATGAATAATGACATTTTTATATATACACATTTACACACATATATATAAACAAGAAAAGCATCTTTCACATTCCTATTTTAAGACTATCAATAGATAGTACAGACCCAAATCCCTGACTGAGTCTCTAATGAAACAGTCTATCTTGCCTTCTTTTCCAGGTCTTTGAGACAAAGTTAGCAAAGTTAAATACATCAAAACTAAAAAAGCGTTGCTAAATATCTGCATTGTAATATAGTAATATATAAATATAGATAATATATATAGCAAGACTTCTGTAGCAAGACTCTTCAGTAAATAGTTTACTAATAAATAAAGTAACTTCTGATCAACCTACGGTACTATATTAACACAGATGATTTAGTTGATTTAACAGATACCAATAATGGTGTACTGGCTTATCTCTAGCATATGTTTTGGGTTTTTTTTCCCCTTTTGCTGTGCTAAACAGTCAAAGTGCATTTGTCTGTATTTACAAAAGGATTTGAATCCGAATCAGCTTTATTGGCCTTGTGTGTGTACACATACAAGGCATTTGCCCCTGCTTTTAAGTTGCTTTCCATGTTACACACAGTTGCAATAGAAAGATAAATGAACAGCTAAACAAGGATGTCTATATACAATTCAAGGGTTTCTGTAAATTGTAAACAACACAAATAGTGCTAAAAAATAAATATTGTATGGATATGACTCAGAGGAAGAGCAGGTCGTCCACTAATGTCGAAGTGTGAAGTTGCTGGTTGTACAGCAGTCACAGTTTTTATTTTTTTTTTAAACTTTATTTTTCTCAAGTCATTTATTTTACAATATACAAAGAAACAAAGAACAAAACACAAGAAGAGGGCACAGATGGGCGAGAAAAAATAAGCAGGGGGAAGATGAATCATAATGATAATACGTGTACATTTAGATAGAGCTAGATCCAGGGTTTAGGAACATTTCAGTCCTTTTTGTTTCACTTGTCCATAATCTTTTCTCCACATCAAAACCGGGCAGAGGCCTCTTCATATAGGTGTACGATAAGCATCGGGAGAGTACATCGAATATTAGACTTTAGGGGACATTTTACTCAAATAAAAAACAAAACAGTTAGTTACATAAGTAACATCCTGTTGTGAAGAGGGGCCATTTGTTCAAGATGAGCTGTCCATTTCCTCCAGTATGTAGTGAATTTGTCCATGCACATGTTCAAGGAAAAAGTCAGTTTTTCCATGTCATATATTTCTTTAACAATTGCAATCCACTCCTTTTTTGATAGGGACTCTTTTGATAGCCATCTTCTTGTAATGGCTTTTTTACTGGTTACTAACATTATTTTAACCAAATATTTATCTGTAACATTAATTGTGGGGGGGATATTACCAAGATAAATTGTACAGAAATCATGATTAATCTCAAAGCCTACTATTTATTTAATTTCCTCCACTACATCCCGCCAGTAGGGTCGTATAATCGGGCAGTCCCAAAAAACATGGAAATGATTCGCCTGAGCGTTTCCACACTCTCTCCAGCACCATCCATAACTTGACTGACCTTTCTGAAGCTGTTTAATTTTTGGGGCGATAAAAAATCGAATTATATTCTTCCAATTCCCTCCAAAAACCAGGACTGGAAGTGCTCATTTGAGTTTTACAAATGTTTTGCCAATCATCTTCTGAAATGGTTATTTTTGCTTCTTTTTCCCAGTTGGATTTAACGTAAAGAGTGGAAAAGCCATTGAATGATTGTAAACAGGAGTAGGTTCGGGTAATCAATTTCCGGTTTAGTTTAGATTTGTATGTGTCAGTCAAAATGTTAACTTCCTCTGTTGTTTTTATATCACAGATAAAATGAGCTCTAACTTGAAGGTATCTGAAGAAGTCTTTCTAAGTCGTAGTTGACTTTAAGTCTTTGAAAACAGTCCAGTCTCCCTTTATCAGAAATAAGACAGTACGTTGTGATACCTTTCAAGAGCCACTGTAAGTCCAGCGGTAGTAAACCCCATTTATTTAAGTCTGTCTTCTTCTCTTTGGTAATTGGTAGATAATTAGTCGCGTAGATGGTGGATAAATCCTTTGGAATTTTTATTCCTAAATATCAAATGATGTTATTCTTCCATTTAAAATTGCAAAAGTTATTTATTTGTAGTGAGGGTATATACATATATATGTGAGGGTAGATATATTTAAATGAAATAACTAGTGTTTTATGAATGTTTAATTTATAACCCGAGTAATAACCAAACGTTTTCAAGGAGGACATTAGTTTTTGTAAACTCAAATCTGGCTGCGAAAGAGTGATCAATGTCATCTGCATAAAGGCAAGTCTTAAACTCAGTGCCTTTAATCTAAATTCCTTTTATGTCCTGGTCTTCTCTAATAGCCTGAGCCAGAGGTTCGATAAATAGTGCAAACAAGGTCGGACTTAAGGGACAC
>NW_023339796.1:23693429-23695943 GCF_004916995.1 Morone saxatilis
CTTGAGAGGAGCCTTCTTGGTGCCAAAGTCTCACCTCCCCTCCTGGGTCAAAAAGTCAGAGAGAGAGGCCCTTCTGAACTGGGAAAGAATCAAAATAATATGATGAGTGTGGAATTAAGAGACGGATAAAGCGTCTCTTGTAGAGGAAGGCGAGGACAAGGTCCTATACCATAATACCAGACAAACTAGGTAACTGCTGAAGTGTGATAAGGTTGTTGTTGTTGTCGTCAATTGTTTGATTAATGTTTAATAATGTGTGTATTGATTACTGATGCTGACTGATCAGGCTTATTATCAGCTACTTGTACTCAGTTTCTTATGACAGTATGCTGTATGTGGTTCCCCTTTGTGTGTGTTTTTACTACTACTACTTTCCTAATTAAACATGATGTGCTGGTCATAATTGGTGTTATTATTGATTAATATTAAGACAGATAGTTGTGTAGTGTGAATAGTACAGAGATCTGACAAGTAATGTAGTGTGACCAAGACTTTAAAGATGCCAGCTCATGAAGCCGACTGGTTCAGGAACAACACATTACTAGTTTCACCCTGCATTATGAACTACAAGCAGCAACACACGTTCAGGGAGTGTATCCTTACAGCTGTCCTCTTTTCAAAACAGTAACGTTATGCATGTGTGTGTGTCCAGCAAAGCTGTTGTAGTCCAACCCTATGTACAGCACATATATTTCCGCAGCAACACCTTGATACCAACCTTAAATAAAATATTCTGTACGACTTCTCAAGTAACAACACATTGTGTAATAAGTCAGCATTTTGTGATAAACAGCCTGAACCCAATATGTACTACATGTATGTAACACATTTCCGTTTCATAATAAATAATTACATATTATTGTGGCTATTACAGAATACAGGAGCACTTTGATATCATCTTACAAATACAGCCAAACTCAGGGACTTCACGTCAAATGTGGACATACCTGCAATGGTCTTTAGACGGGGCTCCCCAAAACCATCAAAAAGTTTAAGTTTGTGCTGGCTTTGTCGCATTTTCTTTTGCCATGCTCTCTCTCACTTTGTTCTTTAAAGTAGCTGATGTGTTTTGACTCTTCTGGTCTGGGTAGACGATTTGCCATCTTAGGACAAGTCAAGATGTGCAGTGTTTTTTGGCCAATCCTCATAATAATTTAACTTCCTCATACCTGATGCTCTGGCATCACCTATTCAACACACAATAAAGAAATCACCTGGAAACCACTTTGACCACCATGAGTGGGAAAAGTATTGTCTTTATCAAATCATGGTTTTCAATGCATTACCCAAATGATGCAACTAAAAAAAAAATATGATGATTCTGAACAAACCTGTTGTCTTTTGTAAAATTTACAGTTTTGAGTGAAAAATATGGTATCTGCGTAAATAGTGTAGATCCATCTAGATCTAGAACATATCCAGTGACATATAGAAATGTGTCAGGATGCAAGGCTGTTCTATATACTATTATATATAACAAAAAACAAATGAAATCACAATATTTAAGCCAGATTATATTTGAAAAAATGTTATAAGGATTATGTGATTACATTTTTTATTATGTCTTTCAAATATGGGAATTGTAATTGACTGTTGGTTGTAGTGCTGGGTGGTTTTCTGGCAGTTTCACAGTATATCAAAGTATTATTGTTTTTGCTTTACAGGGCCTTTAAATAGGTTTATAGTGGCAGGATTACAGGATTCAGGATTACATAATATATAAAAACATTTTAATGGCTTTGAATACTATAGGGGTTTTCCTAGCCCCATAAAATGATACAATATATGAAGGAAGGAATGCATCAGAATGCATGAAACTAATTGCATAATCTTAACTATTTTTAAAAAACTGAACTTAAAAATAAAACTTTGACACTGATTACTAATGTGTTAGTTGTACAAACACTGACATAAAAATTATAAAAGTATTTAAGTGTTCAAAGAGATATTTCTCACATTCTCTATTGCACAAGAGACAGAAAAGGTACAGCAGATTTTTCTGTTATGCACTGGTGTGGCAATATATGAAACATCACATTGTCACTGGGACGGTGGCTCAGAGGAAAAGTGGGTCGTCCACTAGTCGGAAGGTTGTTTGTTCGATCCACAGCTCCTCCCACCAAGTGTTGAAGCATCCTTGAGCAAGATACTGAACCCCGAATTCCCCCTAATGCTGTACATCGGTGTGTGAATGTGTATGAATGCGTTAGGTCCTGTTCAATGGGCTTTGCCATCACTCAGTGAAAGTGTGCAATATTCATGGCATAAAGTGAATATGTGAAATTTGCTCTGTACTAGTTTTTCTCCTTTGATTAGGAGAAAAACTTGATTAGGCAGACACTGCTCAGTACACATACAGGATATACAAAGAATGATTTATTTATTATTATTTAATATTAGTTTATAGCATGCAGTGACTAATGCTGTATTCCCCGTGTGGTAAATGGATGGTTAGGGAACTTAACTTGTATAGTGCCTTTCCAGTCTTCCGATCACTCAAAGCGCTTTTACACT
>NW_023339796.1:23696006-23698770 GCF_004916995.1 Morone saxatilis
GGAGCAATTCGGGGTTCAGGATCTTGCTCAAGGATACTTCGACATGTGGCAGTAGGAGGCGGACAAACAACCTTCTGATTAGAGGACGACCCACTCTTCCTCTGAGCCACAGCCGCCCCTAAGGCACATGGTAGCATGTGGTACACAGGAAAAGACAGACGTTCATATGTGTTCCACCATCTCAGTGATTCATGTGTGTATCTACAAACTATTTGTCCAAATTCTTTTAGTGTCACAGCTCCCTCCCTATGTCTAATCTAACATCTGTCTCTATTTGGTCTGAAAGAAAAGAGATTCAATTTTGGTTTGATTTTTCACTCTTACTCTCCATGGTTCCCTTTGAGCTTTTATGGTCGGTATTATATAAGATAATATTAAATTATCATATTATATTATTACAGTTATGCAGTTGTTTTGGAAATACCAACGTATTTGGGGCATTCGGGGGCTTTTGGGGCATGCATCAAAGCATCAAAGTAATTATGTCATGACTTTTATTAGCCAATAGAGCCCCATTGTGAACCTGGAAATGTTGAGTACCTTAAAGTTTTATGTTGGAAAAATACAGTATGGGTCCCTAGATATTTCTTCAGTTCTGCCCGAGTTTTTTGCTGCGCAACTTAATTAATTAATTAACAAATCAACAGTTAATGTTATCACCAACAACTGCCCAAGTCCTGATTGCGCAGTAATCTACTAAAGGAGATCCCAATGGGGTAAAGTTGGCCAACCTATTGAATTCCATCCTCTTGTGTAGTAAAACTACCAAAGTGTCTAAAGGGGAGTTGAAAGAGGTTGGCCAAAGCGTGTCCGGTGCGAAGAGTTTTTATTACTAGTGGTCCGGGTTGGTACAGGAAAGAAACCCACTGGGAATAGTAGTAAAAGTGGAAATCCTGCAGACATAAGTATGCAGACCACAGAATGTAGGCAGAGCTTTACCAAGAAAATTTTACTGGATTTAAAATAAAATTTCTACACAGACTCAGTAAAATACCTCAACCCTGGTGTAATAAAATACTTGTCAGTGTCTTTCCTATTAGTACAAGGACTTGAGCGACCCCTAAGTGGCCCAGGCAGGGTTGGAGTTGAGAACGGGAAAGAAATGGAGAGAGGATGAAACAGTGCTAAGGGGATTTTTGGATACACCACAGAGTTCTGGTGGAAGCAGTGACGAGGGAAAGAGCTGGTCTGGGAACTACCTAGTACAAGGCCAAGGGGAATGGCGCAGGCTGGTCCAGGAGGAGGTGAGGGCAGCAGTGATGTAGGAGAGGTCCAGCAGAGCACTCAACATGAGGCAGCAGGGGGCCAACCAGGTTCTGAAACCATTTCCGAAACCATCATGGGAATCAGCAATGGCAGATAAGCATGTCCTACCACCCAGACAATTTTGTCCCACAGCAGCAAATAGTCCTAGAGACAGTGCAGTGGTGGCAGCTTTCAATGGACCTTGAGAAACAGCTTAAGTTTCCATCACACATCACCATGACCACCTTGAGGCCAGACATCATCCTGGTCTCAAATACAACAAAGAACATCATAATAATGGAGCTGACCATGCCAAAGGAGGATCGCGGCCCACAAGAGGAAGAAGGCAAAATATGAAGAGCTGGCTCTCTCCACAAAGCCTGGTGAGAAGTGGGCATCACCGGAAAGGGGCCAGAGCCTCGACCTGTTGGAGTTAGAGATAGATGGTGGTAGAGGGGATTGGTGGTAAAGAGAGAAGGAGAGAGACATAGACAAAGGTGCACAGCAACAACAATAGCAACAACTATGCTATTATGTTCGTGACGTGCAACGGTAAGCGTACTGAGTCATTTCTGGTTACTACCTGCTCCTGTGTACAGTGTTTGCTGCTGTAGCTCTGTCCAGTGAACGCTAAAAAGTTACTGTTTCACTCGTTATAGCGGTTATTTACCCGCTTAACATTTAATGTAGACTAGTTTTATCTAAGAAGCTACTTCCTTCTTTTAGCGACTTTTCGCAAAAAAAAAAAAAAAGTGTTTTCACACGCTAGCTTCATTAGCATTCGCCAAGTGCTTGCTCATGGTGGTACTGTTGGGTCTCTGTAAATAATGTTAAGGAGTTTGGTCTAGACCTGCTCTATTTGAAAAGTGTCCTGAGATAACTTCTGTTGAATTGGCACTATACAAATAAAATTGAATCAGATTGAATTAGCATTAACATTTAGCGATGGCTTCTCCCTCTTCCTCTCCTCTGTCCTGCTCAGTGTGTCAGATGTTTAGTTATTCCTCTGCCTCCTTTAGAGGCGAGGCTCAGTGAACAAGATGCACGGCACCACACCAGATTATGATATTGATTTACTTTGTCTTACTGAGACCTGGTTGTCCCACGAGGAGTATGTTAGCCTAAATGAATCCACCCCCCCAGTCATATTAATACTCACATTCCCCGAGGCGGAGTAGCAGCCATATATGATTCGAGCCTTTTAATTGACTCTAAACTAAATTATAAATCATTTGAAAGCCTTGTTCTTCTTGTTGTTTCTCACCCGACCTGGAAAACACTGCAGCCAGTTCTGTTTGTTATAGTGTACCGCGCTCCTGGCCCATACTCTAGTTTAGTCCTTAAATCAGATAAAGTAATTATTGTAGGTGATTTTAATATTCATGTGGATGTTGACAATGACAGCCTTAGTAATGCATTTATCTCATTAATAGACTCAATTGGCTTCTGTCAGAGTGTAAATAAACCAACTCATTGTTTTAATCACACTCTTGACCTCGTTCTATCATATGGCATTGAT
>NW_023339796.1:23698870-23700919 GCF_004916995.1 Morone saxatilis
ATTAAAACAATGAGTGGGTTTATTTACACTCTGACTCTGAAAAGCCAATTGAGTCTATTAATGAGATAAATGCGTTACTAAGGCTGTCATTGTCAACATCCACATGAATATTAAAATCACCTACAATAATTACTTTATCTGATTTAAGAACTTGATAAAAACTCTGAGAATTCAGACAGAAAATAAGAGTACGGGCCAGGAGCGCGGATGCACTAGAACAGCTTTAGAGATCAGAGACCTGATATTTAACTGTCCACACTTTTATTTTGTGCTACTGTAGAGTAGTTTTAATTTTTATTAGGTTTTTATGACTACTCCTTGATTTTACTTTATTTAAATAGTTTTACGTTGAGCAGCAGCTCTCTCTCTAGCTCTCCAATGCACACTGCAAAAGCCAGCAATACACACAAATTATTTGCTCAGAAAGTAATATTTTCAACTCTAAAGAATAAGAATTTCCCGAGTACGTGTCTTTGCATTGACTTTGTATGAAATCTGATCACAAATATATAATATATTGAGCTCTTCCTCTGCCTTTCTTCAGGTATCACACAGGATCTTTGGCATTTGGAGCTCTAATTCTGTCAGTTGTCCAACTGATCCGGATCATATTGGAATACCTGGAGCAGAAACTAAAAGGTTCTCACACACACACACACAGTCCTGTTACATCTGCTCCTTTGTCCCTTCCTCCAGCCATGCTGACTTCTCCCAGGCCATGTACTATCCTCAAACTCCCCAGACCTGCCATCTTTCAGCTGTCCACCAGATGTCCTGGTCCTTTACCTCCTTTCCCCATCAGCTGATTGTCCACACACCTGTTCCCACTCCTTGCCAAATTGTAAAGTTTAGCTTTCACGCTTCATGCCTTTGCATTCTAGCCTTAGTTATCTGTCTGTATGTTGTTAACTGGATTTCATTTCAGTCACCATTGTTTGCCTGTTGTGGACTTGTTAGTCTGTACTGTATTTCTATCTGAATCTTTGATCTGATCCTGTCTGCCTGCTGCTGTATTTGCTATTAACCCTTTACTGATCTTGTACATGTTTATCCGTGTAGGTATTGACAACAGCCTGTCCAGGTTCATAATGCACTGTCTGAAATGCTGCTTCTGGTGTTTGGAAAAATTAATACGCTACATGAATCATAATGCTTATATCATGGTGAGTAGGTTAAAGTGGAGTTTTTTTTAGCATGAGCAGTATGAATACTAGATGTTAATAACCAAGTGCTGTTGTGATAGCTGTTTTTGTCACTTCTCCACCAGGTGGCGATCTATGGTAAGAACTTGTGTACCTCAGCCAGAGAAGCCTTCTTCCTTCTGATGAGGAATGTGGTCAGGTACGGAGATTTTAGATCGTCCACTAATTCTCATTTGGCCTTTTTTGTTAGCACGTGGACACATGTTTCAGATCATTTGAGTCTTTATGGGAAAGGTAAGGCTGAATTCTCTGATTCTGCCTACAGGGTTGCAGTTCTGGACAGAGTGACAGACTTTCTGTTGTTTCTGGGCAAAATCCTGATAGCAGGAGGAGTTGGTAAGGGACAATAAAAGTCTTGCCATGTCTTACATTGGTCGAGCCACTCTCATCTTTATGTTCCACATTACCACTTCCAATGCTTGTGTCTTACCCCCAACAAGCAAACACAGACTGCAAGACAGTGTGTCACTGAGTGTGTGTCTGTGTTTGTGTTTCAGGTGTGATTGCATTCTTCTTCTTCACTAGGAAAATCCCTGTTATCCAGGAGGAAGTGCCCAACCTCAACTACTACTGGGTCCCCCTACTGGTTAGAGTCACAAACACACACGCTCACACTTTCCTGCTCTGTACAGATCCTCTGTCAACTTTCTCCTTTCCTGTACGCCAATTTTTTTCTCAAGATGGCAAAGTCATAACCTGCCCTACTCTGGCCTTGATTGGCTTGTACTCGTCTTCATTGGTTTGGTTGGTTAGGTTTATGCATGAGGAGAAAGAGTGGTTAGGGTAAGAATTTCAGGGTGAGCTATACAATTTCATATATCATAATCACATATATATATATATATAT
>NW_023339796.1:23701019-23704057 GCF_004916995.1 Morone saxatilis
AGGGATGGCGAGTCTGACTATAAGAATTTGAGATGCGAGCCAGAAACTAATAGTAACAGTATAAAAAGAAAGTTCCTCAAAAACAGGATATTTTGTGAAATGCACCTACTGTCAACAAGACCAGCCCCCGCAGTCACAGTAAAAGAAAAACCCACTTGCCTTGAATCATCTTCACACAGTTTACCGAGCAATACAGTTAAATCACATCACAATTCAAATCTTCCAGGTTTTTATGACTGAAACGGCTGCTTGTTACTGCATACACTCTAGAATTCACTCAAAATACCAGAAAAGAAGTATATATATATATACATATATATACATATATATATATAATATATAAGATTATCTAAGGCCACATATGTCAAAAAGGTCAAATAAGATATAATATGATATAATGAACCATTATACTTTGTATGGAACTCTAAATATTGGTGACTGATGCATCTTTTGTGATTTACAATAAAAAAAATAGATTTACAAGTGTACAAAACACATTTGTGACTAATTCATAGTGTGCACAAATCCAGTCCACAAACAAATACCAACCAATTTTACCAAATTCAACCAACTGACTTGCCACTAAATATTTTACTAGAGCACTAGCTCAGACCAAAACAATAGGCACTGTGGCTACAGTCCTTGTACCTTCATAATTGTAAAACAAATCTCAAACTAGACTGGACAAATCCGTCTTTGTTAAGGGCCGTCCACACCAAGACCAACAATAACTGTAAATAACTCAAGTTGATGGTCCATGCTATAACTATGACCGTGACAAACAATATTGTTCAATTTCAGAGCAATTTGATCAATAACATTGTGGTATAAAACTAATTTAATGCTTATATAATGTAATATTCAGCTGCAATCACACTTAATTTTACCTGAAACATATGGTTCATCAGTGTAGATGCATCACACATCGCTATCATTAGAATTATTGTTATAGTTATTGGTGTGGACACCCCTTTAGGATTCCTATAAAGAACCATAAACAGCTATAATATTGCTCTCCAGACTCGATAGACAAAAACAGTAATTTTACTTTGAATATCATTGTAACATCTTAATTTAATTCAAAGCAGACAGAAATAAAATAAAACTCACCAAAACTGTCTTTGTTAGTCTTTCCACTGTTACCAACAAAAATAACCCTTACTTCACTTGTGAAAATAGCGGTGAAACGGGTTGGGTGTCTGACAACATTATGAAAGGATCCCGACAGAGATAGACCTTTTGTTTAACCGGACGTAATATCACTTGATTGCCACCAGACTCCATAAACCAAATTGTCATTTTACCTCGCATGTCATTGTGACATTGTAATTTCATTCAAAGTGGACAGAAACAAAATAAAAGTTAGTCTTTCCACTGTTTCAACAATTAGCCAACTCTGGTTTGGTGGAAATAAATCCTTAATTCACTGACTCACTATATCTCATCACAGAGAATATTTGTTTGCTGCTTTATTAATGTTTTAAATATCATATATGTAACCATTAAAGAATGTACATGCAGGGAGGTGCTGACCAGTGTGAGATTTAATAGAAGTCGAAATTAAAAGTCTGCAGTACACCACACTCTTTGGCTTCATCAGGGTGTTGTCTGAGGCTGTTTCTGGTTTCCTTATATACTGTACAGTTTATTGATTCACCATTTGACCAATAAATCACCATGGACAACACATATATTTACATATTATTATTTATATTCACACTCTGTGGCCACTTTATTATGTATTCCAGCACAATCCACCTTTTCCAGCTGGTCCACATACACAGTTTCAACCTGACTCAAAAGCATCTGATAATAATTATCCAGAGACAAAGGGGGAGACAGAGAAAAGAGAAAAGATTGGATAATATTTCATCCTTTTCTGCTGTTGCTAAGCAGCAGTCATCCAACCATGGCCAGTCTGACAGGCCAGCCAATCCTTGAATACCATCAGTGCGGTAAAGATGGAGCCTGAGAGGGAGGTCAGGACTGGCCTTAGACTGAAACACAGGTAGATAAATGCACATATACACACAGAGCTCAAGGACCATCTGCGTTATGTTATGTTACTGCTGAAGACTCCAATTTAGGTGTCAGGGTTTTAAAGTATAACCTTGATGTAAAGGTTACAGCTTTAAACCATTTATATCATTGTTGGTGATATTGACATCCTCCACATTAAATTTTTGAATTTTGAATTCTCAGTTTTTTTTTCCTCCTACACCATTAAATCTGTGGGTAACTTTAATACAATAACAAAAAAATCACTATATTCTGACAGGTTTCTCCTAGTGTTCCTAATGGTATTTGTAAGAATCCACTGGGCCTGAGCAAAAAACAACCAATCAGAGTCAAGAAAGATAGAAAGAGGCTTTGGGTTGGTGGCTTGAGGATAGTTGATTGTTGAGTTTGTCCTAGGAATGAGACTTAACGATCAACTATCTTTCTTGGCTCTAAATGGTTGTTTTCATTCAGGCCTGTTGGATTTCTGGGAGGAGCCAGAGGAACTTTTTTTCACAGATTATCTGTCTCATGTACTACTATCAGGATGTCGTGAAAGTGTCAGTAAATATGACAAAAAATTGTTACCTATTGCAGCTATAATGCATTGATCCTTTTCTCATTCTTCATTCTCATTCTTTTATCATGCATCATCTCTGGGAAGCTGTGAATCAAAAAGGTCTCCTCCTTAAACTTGTATGTATTTATACTCATACTGTACAAGGCTATACATTCTTCAAGATGGTGTGCAACTACATCTATGTATTCCATAAAGGGTTTTGCCTTTTAAATAGGTCTGTTTGTGATTTTTCTTTCGGCATTGCCATCAAACAGCGAGTGTTCAGTGTTGTGGCCTCAGGATTTTTTTTCATATTGCTACTCCAGAAGACACTAGAGGGACCGATCAGCCATAACATTCTGAGCACCTGGGCACCCTGGTGGTCATAATGTTCTGCAGCCCCATACCAACAGACTGCTCTGCACTGTGTGTTCTGACCCCTTTCTATCAGAACCAGCATTAACTGTTTCAGCAGTTTGAG
>NW_023339796.1:23704157-23714044 GCF_004916995.1 Morone saxatilis
GAGTCACACCGGCTCGGACGTCGCCCGGGTCAACAAGGTCCGCGTCAGGTTACTTATTTTTATAATCTGATTACATTTGACATACAACCAGCAACTGTGTCTCCTAAAAACTGCATTTTCATTCCAATGTGGCAAATACACTTTGTGGAAAAACAACATTTCTTTTCCAATGTTCTTTTTCCAAAATGATAAGGAAATGTTTATATCTGAAGTATCTGCGAAAACATTCACTAGGCTTTTAAGTGGATATTTTCACTAACTATTGGATGGATTGCCATTAAGTCATTCATCAGGCAAAAATGTCAAGCCTTGTATGTCAAATATGAGGATTTCACTTTTCATATTTGGACATTTTATAGACTCATTAATTATTGTCATTATTATTATCAAAAGAACCTGACAAATGAATCTATAATGAAAATAATAGTTAAGTTGCAGTTTAACTGTTAACAGCTGTCAATAAGTTCCTATCTGCAGAAGTCAGAGAAACAGAAAATTAACTTTCAACTCTGATGCAACTTTGCAACACAAACCTGTCAGTACTTGTTTATTGCAGTGATGGATTACTGTGACTGAGTGACTGATCTCTGAAGTATAACATTATGCAACAGTTCCCCTCCCCCACATTTTTTATAAAACAAGTTCAGCATCCACTTATAGATTAGATAAAACTCTATAGTGTCTCTCACAGCATTATACGCTTTGAAAATAAAATAGTGTAATATGTGTTACAGATGTTCATGATATTGTGTGCACTACCTAATATATTTTTAGTCTTTTGTCGGACTCAGATTCATTCTTTGACATCTGCATGATTGTAGAATGAGATAAAGAGATGCAGCCATACTTGCTAATACAGGAGTACAAGACTGTGCAACAATAATCTCATCATGGTAGAAATTTGCATAAAAATAATCACAGCCAGTGTGAACGTCCACTCTATAATTCAGTCCTGGACAAGAACATTGTTGAATCGAGGCCTGCTACAATCAGCTGCTCATGATTAATCATCTCTGGCTTTAATTCAGACTAGAAAGGGCACACTGCAGCTTTGGACAACACCTGAGACAACTGTACACAGAGAATAAAGTATGCTCTGTGACATGAATAGACCAAGTCAGTTCTCATTAATGACCTACTGTAGTAGGCAGTACAGTAATGGGAACTGTTGGGTCGCTTTAAATTCAATTCAGTTGTATTTGTATAGCTGAGGACACTTTTCATATAAAGCAGGTCTAGACTGTACTACTTATAAAGTACTAATAAATTATTTATAGAGACCCAACAGTTCCCACAATGAGAAAGCACTTGGCTACAGTGGCAAGGAAAAACTTCCTTTTAAGAGGCAGAAACCTTGAGCAGACCCCAGCTTTAGGTGGTTGGCTGTCTGCCTCGACCAGTTGAAAAAATATTATAAAAGGGTGGGTTCACACCAGCATTGTGTAGCCTGGTTGAACTGAACCAGCGTTTCCCCCTTTGGTGGCCTTCGTTTGGCATTTTTGTCCAAACTCTGGTGCGGACCAAACAACCATTCTTGAAGGGGGGTCTTGGGCTGCTGTCTAGAACACCTTTTGAAAATAAGCATTTCATTGTATGTGGCATTTCATTTCATCAAAATGTTTTCTCTTCCTGTTTTGATGAACTTAGTGCAGGCTTGCTCATCAGAGCCAGACGTTCTTTCATAAGACAGACTGATGGAAGAGCGTCTTCCTCAAAATTAATTAATTAAATCATTTTTGATGTAACTGTAATCGTCCTCCAATATTCCTCCAGTCATTTTGTGGATTGTGTTACAAAAATCTATCCCCCATCTTTCCTCTTTCCTATTCCTTCTAATTCTAAGGTCAACTTAATTGTATCTTCTGGGCATTTGTATTTGATTTTCTGAAATACTTAGAGGATGGCACTCTAGAGTACCATCTCTATTTTGGAATTGTCTGTAGTAGTAAATAACTACAGAAATTAAATTTTACAAAACGATATTCAGTTGGTTGCTTCAAAAGACTTAATTTGTAGTCCTTTTGATGCCCAGACTAGATTAAAGAAATTAAAGAGCTAAAAAGACAAAGCAAGTGTCATGCCGACAATAAACAGCAGCCAGGAAGACTTTTCACAACCTGCCCGGTTGTGTGTGCGTCTGTGGCCAGTCAGCGTTTATACACCACATCCGTCACCATCTCATGCAGCATAACAATATGTCTGTCTCTCCTGTCCTCACTATATGTGACAGGAATTTACTCAGTTTGCCAGAAGTCATCATCAGCAAAACGAAAAGGACAGGACTGTATGGCAGAAGACATATCCTATGACATTGTGTGGTATCTTATTAGATAGGGTGTGTGCGTATGTGGAATAAAAATATTGGGCCCTTGTGTTATCCTTGTCACTGGCCCCTTGAGGCTAAATGCACGAGTTCTGTGCCGCTGCCTCCATTGTGAGGCACTTTAAAAGCCTCTGTTGTGGTCTTTTATATTCTATTGGCCCTGTGATGAATAGGTTGGGAATGGGCGGGCGAGAGAAAACATCCGTTTATCATAATCACTCTGAAAAAAATACAGGAGATCCATAACAATGTTGGCCGCATCTGCAAATTCAGACGAAGGAATTGAAGTGAGGTGTCACACTGTGACAGGGATTGTGTCTGTGCAGTGATTAAATTCACACAAACAAAGAAAAAAAATCGACTCAGCTTTCAGAGATGCAGAGATGAATCATTTCAAAAAACAGTAGCTAAACAGCCAAAGAGCAAATGCTGTGTGATCTATCATCGCTGTGCTTCAAAGTCTCGCCCAATTCAGTTTTTTCCTCAAGTGCTTTATACTTGCACTGTTTTCCAACATCAACACAAGTAGGTTTTATTCACTAAGATCTGAGGCTGCTTCTAAATTATCCCCTCATTTCTTCCACTCTACTTTTGATCTGCTGCAAAGGTGCATATCAGGGTCCAGGAGGTCTGTTTTCTCCCCCAAGGGATATACAATTAAAGTCATGAAATAATTGGTGAGTTACTCCTTAACGTCTGTGGTAATGTGTCTCTGTGTAAACACAGCTAGCTTAATGCTAAGAAAAATAAATAGGATAAAAAACGACAAAACAATTAGGGTTAGGAGTTTGTTGTGTTTAAGGTTAGGGTTGCACTGAATTAGGGTACTGGCACCTTGTTTGGTCCTATTCAGGTACTGTGTAGAACACAGCAACAGAGCAAAAAAGTATAATAATCTCTTAGTATCCCCTAGAGGCTACAACCAGGGCTCACATTAACTGAATATTATCTGTCATTGACTAAAAAAAATCTGAAGGCCATCCATCATACTGACAGATTAACACTACGGCCAATCTACCATAATTTTGTAATTTACACCCAAAATTGTCAATAACATGGTGACCAGATGTACTGGTTTGTCCAGATTGACCCAGTTTCTAGCTGGAATGCCCGAGTCCCAACAATATCTGTAAAATAATGAAATGCCTCCGTTTTTAGGCAAACTTGAGTACTTAAACCAACAGCCCAACTCAGACAGAGGCCATAAAAAGGTTTGGTACACAGAACATCTGTCTGCGAATAAGCAAACAAATCCAATAGGGGAGAAGGCTTTATACAAAGAGCAAAGACAAACTAGCAAAGAGACAGGGAATAGATGTCTTAATACACATAGGAGGGTGGGATAGGGGATGGTTAGAGTTAATCAGAACAGGGAAAAACTGATCAGTTGCTGTTGCTAGCCTAACACATAACTGCAGCAGCAAAGACACAGGTCAATGACACAATGCTGCACAGCATAAAAAAGCCAGCAGAACTGAAGAAATTTGATAAAATATTACAACATAAACATTATGATTTATATTATAAACCACATGAACATTAAGCTTTCTTGAATCCAAAATGCAAAGATAATAAGCATTATTTGTCTGAGTTGCAGAACTAATTAATTACTAACTAAGTAATTATTGTCAGTCCACATTGCGTCTACACTCTCATAAGTAATGATAGCTTTACATGTGCTCTGAATTTAGGGAAGGTGTTGCAGCCAAATTTCAGACTATTGATTTTGACCTAAAATATAGTGACCACAATCGATGTAGTAGGAAAACCTAAATACTATATTCCCATTCAGTGGAATGAAAGTTACAGTGGATATAAACAGTCTACACACCCCTGTTAATATGCCAGGTTTTTGTGATGTAAAAAAATGAGACAAAGATAAATCATGTCCAAACTTTTTCCACCTTTAATGTGATGAAAATTCAATTGAAAAACAAAAGCTAAAAATCTTTAAGGGCGAGAATCATAAAATAAAAAATTACAATAAACCTGTTTGCATAAGTGTGCCACACCCTGAAACTAATACTTTGTTGAAGCACCTTTGATTTATTACAGTACTCAGTCTTTTGGGGTATCTTGAGTCAATTAGCATGGCCCATCTTTGACTTGGCAATATTTGCCCACTTTTCTTACCAAAGCTGTGTTCAAATTTGTCAGAATTACCTGTGTACCAGCCCTCTTCAGATCACCCCACAGATTTTCAAAGGGATTCAGGATCTGCGGCTACTGGCTGTGGCCTATCCAAAACGTTTGACTCTTCTGGTTGAAGCATGCTTTTGTTTGATTTGGAGTATTCTTTGGTTGTTGTCGTGCTGAAAGCGTGAAATTTCCTCTTCATCTTAGAATAGAATAGAATAGAATAGAATATACTTTATTGTCCCCTAGGGGAAATTTGTCATGGACTCAAAGTGCGTAGTGCATAGTAGAAGCTGCCCCTACAGACAATAAATACACATGCTATACATATAGCAGCTAACATACACACTCATGACACATCCAATAAAAGATTAAAACAAATAAAACAACAAAACAAGCAGAACACCAAGTCATTGCACACTTCCCAGGCCTCAGCGTACCAATCTATTTTAAAAAAAAAATTAAATTTTATATCCATAGCTATTTTTTACTGGTATCCATTGAGTTCTATTGTAGTGCAAAAAATATCCCATTGCAGAATTTCAGATTTTTCTCTTTGATTTACCGTAAGGTAGCACAATCCATGCAACAGCTTATTTGCACATGATGTCAAGTCAAGTCAAGTCATGAAGTCAAGGGATTTTCTACACTGGAAGAACTATCATGAACTCTCAAAATGCCTGTTTTGAGCTGTTACAGTTGCTCAAAATGATCAGACCAAGAACACACAAGAAGGAGAGTTTATCGAGTACCAAAAGTTGTTTTTCACAAGGGGAAAAATGCAAGAAATTGACCAAAAATGCTGGAAAGACTGCTTGCAAGTACTTCTGTGGACAATGCAGCAGCAAAACCTAGCCTATTTTAAAAACGTGTAAACTATATTTTGAATATTTCCACCACTTTACCTTGCCGTCAGACAGCCCTCTCCGATGGTGAATTGAAGCTGTTATGTCAATCAAAGTAACTTTGTCATATATACAATACTTATATAATCCAATACAAAATTGTTGGACAGTTATAACAAAATGCTCTCTTTAAAGACAGCAGATTGCTTTGACTAAAGCAATAATTTTACCTTGCAGAACAGGGGAGTTTATGGTTTACCACCGCCTTGAGCCACAATAAATAACATTAGTTCTGATCCAGTGTTCAAACATCAAAGACAAACGATATAGGGCAGTACCTGTTGGCTGAGTTCCTTCTTTATAAGTAAAGACTTTTTTAACCTTTTTCTTATTTGTAAAGTAAAAAGTAAAGAAAAGAAGTAATGTGACACATGATATATGTTCAATATTAAAATGTAGAAATGAAAAATGAAACTGAAGGAGAGAATAGTGGTAAAACAGCAGGAAGGAACAGCATGGTGCGAGACAGAGTGAGAAGTGAAGTGTGTGTGTGTGTGTGTGTGTGTGTGTGTGTGTGTGTGTGTGAGAGAGAGAGGGCTGGATAATCTTTTGACTCTTTCAGTTAATCTATAATCCATTAGTTTATTATTTCTTTTGGCTGATATGGTACTTATGCTCTAATGAAATTGTGATCCCATTTCTCTCGTTGTCCCTAAAGACCAGGAACGACCTTCACTATTGAATCCATACAACACACACCACACACACACACACACACACGCGCGCACACATTCTCATCATGGTTGATTACTGTAACTTTAACTGAATTAATGTAGTTGAAGTGGAAAGATTAATCTTGGCCAGACTTTCTGCATATGTTTTCTGACTGCAAAGAGAAAATGGACAGAATTGTTCATTTGTTCAAATGCCTAAAAAGAGCCATGTTTATATTTTACCGACAACAGTGCTTAGTGGTTGTGTAAATTGGTTAATTATATGTCTGTTGGGAGCCAATGAGGAAGTCAGGTGATCTTATTATAGAGCCCCATAATGGGGGATAGATGGGTCAACAACATGTGGGACTAAAGCGTGAGACCACTTTGTTTCCTGTTTCCCACTAACAGTCCCTAACACTAAGAGTGTAGGTTTCATTTAAGCATGACAAGGATAGTCTCCTAACCATAACTATGATGGCGAAAGTCCTCTAATTTTAAAAGTCCAGAGTGTAGGATTTAGTAGCATCTACTAGTGTAATTGCAAACTTCAGTTTCCCAAAACTGACATCAATTCAAAGCAATCAAACACATAAGTGAAATATAGAACAGTCCATTTGTCTTGTAGCTATTGGCTACAGCACATAGGAGTGCATATATATATATATATATATATATATATATATATATATATATAAACAAATTGTTTTTTGTGTTACAATTTACTTTAAGGA
This sequence comes from Morone saxatilis, assembly GCF_004916995.1. Taxonomy (NCBI): domain Eukaryota; kingdom Metazoa; phylum Chordata; class Actinopteri; family Moronidae; genus Morone; species Morone saxatilis. The sequence continues at coordinate 23,710,909 of NW_023339796.1, forward strand.
AAAGCTTTGATTGACATCTTTAATTATGTTTATGTAACGCTCCCAGAGCTATCTTTCCGGACTGATAGACTCCAAAAGCTACCTTATCCACATACTCAATGATGGTGCATCCATACTCTTCCAACATAGCGCAATAGCTCCCTGGCTTGAAGTCCAAAGACTACAAGTTTAGTCCGTTTCGATGTTTGTATAAAGTCCTTAGGATATATTCCAAGCAGACAAAGTTTGGCACATTTTGGTATGAAACATATCTGACAAACATTTCATAACATCCTTTCAAGATTTGGATCTGGATTCCCATAGAATATTAGAAGACATATGATTTAAGTTTGACAGTAGTTATATACATTCTCAATAACCACTTATATTGAAGTAATTTAAACCTTGTTATTTATTGTCTGTTTTGGGGCTTTTAAACAAGCATCATTCCAATCTGTTTCACCAAGATCTTCTTGTGTATCCATTTTCCAAGCATTTAATTTATCTAATGACGATCCAGTACTATATTCTACCAATATCCTGTAATATTTAGGTACATGGCCCTTCCCTTCTATGCACATTATCTGTCCGTAGCTTTTTAACTGCAAATATTTAGTGATTTTTTTTTTTTAGGGATTTTATCTCTGTTCGTCTACATAGAGATCCAGAATTTTCTGAATACCATTTTATATTCCATGCTCTAAATCCTCCATTTCTTTTACCAGGTGTGAACTGATCAGTGATTTAGAATGGACTCTAGGCAGACATTAGTTTCAGCTCAAAAAATCAATTTGCAGACACTGGAAACTTTCTTGTGAACTGCATCACCATGCAATAATAAGATAATATTGAAAAGCCAACGCAGAACAGGGGCCTGAATCCTGATCGTCTTATCCAGATAGTTTTGTGAATTATTATTGAGTTCTTCCCCATATTCACCCATTAATCCAAGTTATTCTGGATTAAGTAAATGGTGACCTGGACTCAAGGCGCATTTCTAGTCTTCCGACCACGCAAAGCGCTTTTACACTACGTCCCACATTCACCCTTTCACACACATTCACTCAGTGATGGCAAAGCCCATCAGAACAGAAACTAATGCATTCATACACATTCACACACCGATGCACAGCATCTTGGAGCAATTTGGGGTTCAGTATCTTGCTCAAGGATACTTCGACACGTAGCGGGAGGAGCCGGGGATCGAACCAACAACCTTTAGATTAGTGGACTACCCACTCTGCCTCTGAGCCACAGCCGCCCCTAAAGTAATTTATTAATAACATTTCTGAAATCATAAACTGATTGAAATCCTGTTTTTCAGTATTCCAAAACGGCGGTACAGCTCAAGGCTTAGTCTCAGTAACATATCATACTTAGAGGATAATCATGTTGGAAACTTGCCAAGTTATTAAGTGTGTGTGTGTGTGTGTGTGTGTGCTTGTGTGTTCTATAGCAGATGGTCTTCATGTCATTGGGATATCATTATTAAAGTAAAATAAGTTAGCATGTAGCTATGTTAATCCATCCTGGCTGACAATTTAGCCCTAACACCAACCCCTTCTCCTGTCCTTCACACACTGTGCACACACACAAAGCCTAGTGCACTGCATTTTGTCTTATCCATCCATTAAATCCTGTTTCATTCTATTGACAGAGGACAGTCCATATGAATTACCTTTTGTGTTTAGAGTGGAATTACAGATATGTAAAAGGAATGATGACATTAAGTCATCCAGTCGTTATACAGTCAATAGTTTGAATGTAGCATTTCCCATATTATTCAAAAACATAAACATTTTGTCTCAGGTGGTAGAGAGGGTGGTCCACTGATTACAGTGTTGGGGGTTGATCCCCATTTCCTCCTGTCCAAAAGTCCAGTGGATTGGGGGTTCACTGGCATTCATTCGTCCCATGTGGAATAGACACACATTGGTGAAGATGACACTAGCTACCTTTTGGGTATTAACATTAGCTGTAAAGTTAGCCCTTCTGGCTGTCGTTTATGTCTTCAGCATGGCAGCTTTCTAATCATTGCTTATATCTAGGATAATGGGGTTATTGCTGGCCTCAATGGGCCCCTCTAGCAGATGGGCTCCAGAAAGTTTTTCCCCTCTTATGGGTGACCTGCCCTGAGTACATTTCTACATAACTGAAGCAAGGTGAGAACATAGAATACTGGAGGTCAGCAAAAAGTTTGCTGAAAAAAAAAGTTTCATCTGGTAGTTGAGTCTTACAATGGACGTTGGAAACATGGATTGCTCTCTGCCATTCTAACAGGTACAAGCCAAACTGGTGAAGCTGAGAAGTATTAAGGAAGTTGCAGCAACTATTGCTGAGTGTGATAGGATAATACTGCTTTTTCTGCCCTTTATTTTTTTTTAGTTGTATATATGAACTATCTTTTAATCTGCATTAAGGTCAGCTCAAACAGAAACTTAACTAAACTACCCATATTTTATCTTTATTTTATCTTTATCTTACCCATAATGGTATCAAGCCATGCAGATGGTTTCACTTGTCCAATGTTTTACGATATCCATTTGGAAAATCTGTGGAAAAATCACAGTTGACTGAATTTCCCTCAGCCTGTAAGGAAGGGAGAAAGTATTCTCTCTCGAAGGGTAAAAAGGCCATTGCATTTATTTTCTTTCAAACCTCTACCCTCCTTGAAGGTCCAGTGTGTAACATTTTGAAGGATTTATTGGCAGAAAGGGAATATAATATGCATAACTATGTATTCATTAGTGTATAACCACCAGAATGTAGGAATCCTTGTTTGGCTCTTTATAGGGGTGTTTACTTTTTTACTTGCGTTTCAAGCCATTGTACTTCCTCCTTCTCGTCTTAAAGAGGGTGAAGCAAGGTAGCTGTAATCTGAAACCACACCACTAGATGCCACTAAATCCTACACACTAGACCTTTAGCTGTCATCTGGCCCTTGGCCAATGCACCACTGCAGTAAAACTACTGCGTTACCGTAGACATAAAACAGGTTTTTGATGAGAATATATGTAAACATTTTAATAAAAGAAACTCAACAGCTGAATTAGTTCACTGATTTGACCTAGTCATCACCCCAACTGGTCGAGGCGACCACCCACCTAGAGCCGAAGGATCTGTCCTAGGTTTCTTCCTCTTAAAAGGCAGTTTTTCC
>NW_023339796.1:23714256-23714662 GCF_004916995.1 Morone saxatilis
TCTACAATATTGATATATATGATAAATATATGCTATTTTTGTCATCATCATGGATCACAAGTATAGTTTGCACACTGATTACATGAATTAATGACATACTCATTCATATCTCAGGCAGAACTGTGTCACATGTCAAAAGAAGTTTCTTTGTCGCTGCAGGAGTATGTTTCCACTGTGCAATAGACGTGATCCCAGTGAAGAATGAAGACGGCCTGGTCATCATGTTCATTCTCAATTTTGAGCTTCCCACTGACCCCAGACCAACCAACAGCTCTCCAGCTAGAGAACTCAACAGAGTGCTGCATATCCCCTGGCTGACCCCAGGTATGTGTAATTTACATTGGTTTCAGGCCCACCAATGTAAATTGTCACCAATTTACATTGGTGGGCGGCTGTGGCTCAGAGG
>NW_023339796.1:23714762-23719114 GCF_004916995.1 Morone saxatilis
ATTCTCATGTTGGCATATAATGTGCAGCTAAGTTAAAAATTCAGCTGTTTTCATTGTTTTGGAGAGGATTGATGTTAATTTCATTTGATTGAAAAGTATATATATTAGTTTTGTTCGTTTTTTTATCTTCATTTAATAATAATAATGATAGTAATCAATAATTATGAATAACTTAATTTCATTATAGAGAATTTTTCATGTTTTTCTGAAATTTTACAATAAAAATACATTGAGACGTAAAAAGAAGGCCATTTTAGCACATATTTTTATGGTTGTTTTAATCTTTCATCAAATAGGTGACACTGCAGACTGTATGCATGACTTGCATGCATTCTGTACAAAATCGCCAGCATGTAAATATTGGTTCTAAAGGTACTAGGTATTTGATGACTACAAAGGAAGCAAAAGACAGTTGCAAGCCTTTACATTAGTAGTTATGTAAAAGCTTTTGATAGGGACATGTTTTAGAGTCCCTAGGAGATCTGTGTGACGAACAGCCTGCCCGCAGGAGGGGGCTCCAATTTGATTTTTTTGTCATGGGTGCCCCTGAATGGCTTCTGCTAACAGTTTTATATATAAATCATGTATATATAACCTACCTGTTGCCCGGACCAATCGGAGTCGAGGATTCAGATTAACAGCCGACCAGGATGGAGAGAGCGCGAGAGGAGGAGAGAGTGAGAAAGAGGGTAAGGGAGGACGTGGCTGACTGGGACCAGAGGCTTGGAACCCAGAAAGACAAAGTGTGTGATCGAGCAGAGTCAGACAGATCTGGACAGTTCGGGTTTCAGCCAATCACAGCCGAAGGAGGCTCCAGCACTTGGTTCGAACCATGCCGGTGAGACGGGGCCATGTGGCGCCCCAAAACACTTTCCTGGATACCATCATCCTCAAATTCGAGGGACAGAGTAAGTACCGTGTTAACTGTTTAATTTCACTACTGGAATGACAGCAGGGGGGATTTCAAAACTACATAAACTCTCCTTTTTATATAAGTGGATTATATTGGTTACTCGATTTTTCTTGCAGAAAAGGGTATTCTTTTAAAAAATACAAGTTGAAAAAATTTGAGAGAGAGAGAAATAAATAGAAATATTCAGTGGTGTAGCCAACACTTCTCAATGTGTGCCTAAGAAGGATGTAGAATGTGGAACTGGCAATGCTCAGGCGCTGTGTGTGTGTGTGTGTGTGTGTGTGTGTGTGTAGCTGTTTCATATTCTGAGACTATTTGGGGTGCCATTTTTTAAGGTCCAACAATGTCATTTTCAAGTTTCAGTCAGTGTGTGTGTGTTTAAACTTTGAGAACATTTGGGGATTTCATTCAACACTTTGGGCAGTTGTCACATTAATTGCAAGTTTATTCAAGTTTTTTTCTTCACAATCCCTCTTCTCATTTCTTTTCTCTTCCTCCAAAGATCGAAAGTTTATCATTGCCAACGCGCAGGTGGATAATTGTGCTATCATCTTCTGTAATGATGCCTTCTGTGGGATGTGTTGTTACACCCGGGCGGAGGTCATGCAGAAGCCCTGTACCTGTAGCTTCCTGTATGGACCACACACCAGGAGACCAGCGGTGGCCCAGATGGCTAAAGCTCTGCTGGGAGCAGAGGAGAGGAAGGTGGAGATTGCTCTCTACACTAAAGATGGTATGGAACTCTGTATTGAATTTATAATCATCATAAGTGTCAGTTATAGCAGGATTTTACTTACCAACTTGATCTATGAAGTCTGGTGATGTAACAGCTTCAGGAAAATAAGTAGATCAACCAAGTATTGTACATAATGTGGTTAAGTGGAATTTGTTTATTTCTTGTGTGATATTGTTCTTTATTCGGCTCTATTCTATGTGGATGTGTCTCCTTAAAAAGTAATATGATGCTGACAAGACCTATAAATTATAAAACAACTAAGAACAAAAAGTAAATTATTTTCCTTAAAAAACAATATTAGCCTTTATTGATCCCCGTAGAGATTTGTTTTTTCTTCTGTGCCTTTAATTGGCTGTGGCTCAGGAGGTAGAAACATGGCTCCTCCCGCTGCATGTTGAAGTGTCCTTGAGCAAGATACTGAACCCCACATTGTTCCCGATTGATGAGAACAGGCCTATGTCACTTTCTTGTCTTAAGAACAACCACGCCCGCCCATTCCTAAAGCTTCACATTTTACTCATCAAACAATAAAAGAAACCCAGTATCCAGTTCTCTTTACTTTCCCAAAAGCACAAAGGACAGTTAAAGAGATCTGTGGCTTCAGGCCATCTGCAGGGAAGATAAATATTAAACTGTGGGACCTGGCAGTCAATATGTGTATATCTGTGGTAAACACTTGGTAAGCTAATGATGAGTTGTCTGTCCACTCAAAAGTACAAAAAACGCTGGGAGCAGAGGATATTTTAACCTTACTATTTGACATAAATTAAGCTGACCTACCTTTGAACAATGATCCTCGTAAACACCTACCACTTTACTAAAGTAATGTAGGAAGTGGAGCTAAAACTGACCTGTTTTCTACTTCTCTCGTCTGGTATATAGGTAGGTCTGGTAATAGTCACACAGTTGTATTAGTTTACAGTAACGTCATATTGGACAGACGACCAAAACAGAAAAATTTGTTCTTAGTGAGGAAAAGTGAAAGATGTCAGTAAAGAGATTCAGTTAGGTAGTTGTGTATCTTAGATTATTCCACTTTGAAGGAGGCAGACTGAAAGGACACTCATCAAACCCTATTTCTTTATTATTATTTTTTATATAACGACACAGATCGTTGATCACAAGTGACATAGCAACCACATTGTTTGCCTAACTGGCCATAGGGTTTAGGCTCCTATAAAGCAATGCAGTATTCTTATTGTATGCCAATAAATTGGCAAACTTGCATTAAATGCCAGCCAACTTCAAGGGACTGTTTCCATCTAAAAGGGGTGGGGGCATGACGTTGTATGAATGTGTGTGACTGGGTTAATATAACATGTAGTGTAACAGTACTTTGTGTTGCCAGAAGACTAGAAAGGTGCTAGAGAAGTCCAGTCCATTTACTATTTAACTAGGCTTTAGAAGCAGTGGGCAGCCACTGTGCAGCACCCAGAGACGAACTGCCAGTGCACGTCAGGAGAAATAAACACACACAGTTCAATGTCTCTGCAACAGCAGATTATTGAGTCCCTATTAACATTTAATCTGTCATTTTAGCAGCTCCTGACAATCTCCTTTTTTATTGTGTTTTTTGCATTATTATTATTATTATTATTATTATTATTATTATTATTATTATAATATTCAACAATTTACAGATTTATTGCTTTTGCCTGCAGAGAGAGGCCAGAGGGTAAATGGCTTTAACGGACTCAGCAATGGAAGGAGCTGACACAGTATTTCTAGCTTTATTGTCAGGATTTTTGAAAATCATTCTTCAGTGCCTCAGACTGTGTTTTTATTTATTTCTGTTTATTACAAGAATGAGAATAGAAAGATGCTGGCTGTTAGCATGGTGAGACTGTGGTTATTGGTGAGCATTGTGGGTTTTGCTACATTTCATAATGAAGTGCTAGTCACTGCAGGCAAAACTGCAGATAAGTCTGGTCACCTGGTAGAAGAAAAGAAACTATTACTAGATCAAGAATCACTATCACTAGAAAAAGAAAAACACCCCTTTAAATAGTTTTTGTTATTAAAATGTATATAACTCACCCCTTATGTGGTAATTAATAAAAAGGGACAAGAATACAATACATAAAATAAAGTTGGAAAATAAATAAAAATAATTAATAAATAAACTTGAATAATTCCATAATATTTTCCCAAACCTGGCCTTAATTTACACCATTTACACTCTCTTTTGCAAAATGTCCTGTATCACTTCCTTACAGACAGATGGACAACATGTCATTGTAAGATGTATGACATTGTGCTTTATGTCTAATATGCAATTATCCTACTTTGTCTACTTAGCCTACTAAAGCAAGACTGCTTGTTATGGCCCATCATTAAAACAATGAATAGATAGCAAATAAGCGCCCTTCTTCTATAGATTAAAAGCATCCAAGCCATTAATTATGCATAACTTTAAGCCTTAATATATTTTAAAGGACCAGTGTGTTGGCTTCTATCTAGCAGTAAAGGTGCAGATTGCAACAAAGTTTGTTTGACGACCAGGGAATGAGAATGGGCTGTAAAGTGTGTAGAAGAAACTAAGGTGACAAAAACATAAAGATTCCTATATTCTGCCGATTATACACTAATGAAAACATATTGTGGAATTTGATATTGTCTTAATTAAATATTTTCTTTAATGAGAGTGTACTGTACAGAGACAAACTAGTCTTCATTGATTAAATACTGATTTAAGTACCTGCC
>NW_023339796.1:23719214-23720333 GCF_004916995.1 Morone saxatilis
TGACTGTGGCACGTAGTGTAAAAGTGCTCTGAGTGGTCGGAAGACTAGAAAGGCACTATATAAGTACAGGTCCATTTACCAAGAACATTTTACAATGAAATACAATAAAAATAAGTGAATAAAATAAAGGAAATATTGTCTAAAAATATTTTTTAATTAAAAGCCAACCTGAGGAGGTAAATGGTAAATGGACCTGTACTTGGTTGATTTTGAGTTTTAGTAATAGATAACCAGGAAGTCCCTTGATATAAAAACTATTTTCCTGTGGATATAACATAACAGCACACCCCTGATGCAGTGATGATGAAACAGCTTAGTCAGGGTTAGGATTAGCACTTTAAAGAACACTTTACCATGTTTTGTCCAGTAGAAGATCACCACAGCTCCTGACCTGGCCTAAGCTGTCTAAGAAGACAAGGAAACACTCTCCAAAATCTTGAGGCCTGAGGGTAGGGACTGAGCCTCCTGAGCCTCTTAGTGCTGCTCACCTGTGCACACAGCTGCTCCTGATCACCAACCAACCCGGCTCATATACTGCTCCTCACCATTCACTCGTTGCAAGATTGTTCTTTGTACTCATGCAAGACCTTCAAGCGTTTTTCGGACAGAGCTCCCAGTTTCGACCCTGCCTGCTTCTGACCATCCTGCCTCGTCTCTGCCCCGGATATCACCTCAGCCTTCTGTCCACGACCACAAGTTTGGTTTCTCCGTTCCTGGTTTCCGTCTGGCTCTCTCCTGAGCTGTTTGGTGTTTCCCAACAACGACTACACAGCGTGAGTTCAACCATCTCCTCTCTTCTGAGTTTGCGTGGTTCAGAGACTGATCACATTGCCACACACACCGTCATGTGCACACACTCACCTGCTGGCTCTTCGACTCCTCGTCTGGCTACGACTCTCCCTTCGAACGTCCCCTGCTGGTTTGTTTGATTGTTAATTGGCTCTTCTTGTTGCCTAAGCGTGCTGCATTTGGGTCCTAAACCGACCTGTCTTGCAGCACCCGGTGTAAATGTCCTTTAGGCAAGGCAGAGCACTACCCTATAAGGGCAGCTGTGGTGCAGAGGCAGAGCGGGTCATTCCCTAATCGGAAGGTTGTGTTTGATCCCCGGCTCCTCCCGCC
>NW_023339796.1:23720490-23720952 GCF_004916995.1 Morone saxatilis
AGTACAGGTCAATTTACCATTTATTACATTCAGCCCAATGAACCACTCTTTGCGGTTTCTGTACCAGGCATTGATGTTCCCTTAGTCCGTAAGCAGGGCCCAGGTCAGACCTTCTCTATTTGAATAGTGTCATGAGAGCTTTTGTTACATACAAAAGTGAATGTTAAAATTACAGTTTGACTATGGGTTGGAAACACAGGCCAGAAATTACAGTACCAAAGCCTTAAGTGTGAGTGGCTGTTGAACCTCCAAATACACACTTTGCTGACTTTTTTAAACTTTATTTATAGATTTTATACAAAATTGTGCACAAAAACATTGCATCAACAGTACCATTTCAGAATGTAGACAGAGAGGAAAAGACATATATTACAAATCTTAATCTGCTCATAATTTAAAACATATATAAAAGTTAAGCACTTTTTTTTTTCATTTGTAATAAAACATCCATACAAATGATGC
>NW_023339796.1:23720965-23722045 GCF_004916995.1 Morone saxatilis
TCCAGGCTTGTACAGTCCCAACAGTATTACATCTAGACACTTAGGGATATTATATATTTTTATATTATATTATAAGGGAGCATAGATTTGGTCTGAGACAAAAATGGCTGCCAGACGTTATAGAACCTGTCAGTTGAGCCACTGAGAGTATACTATATTGTATATAAGTGGAGAAACTGTATATTATCTCTAATCCACTAAATATATGAGATAGTGGTGATTTTTGCTTCCATTTCAACAGAATAGACTTTTTTTACAGCATAAATCTTCTCATCTTCACATGAAATAGTAAACACAGGTGATACTATGATACTATTAAGTTTCAGTTCCATTCAGGTCAAACAGAGTCAGGTTGCTACAATAGATGCCATGGCCAACAGCCATTTGTCAATTTATTGTCTTCAGAATGAAACGACCATTCCTAAAAGTTGCTGCGTTGCATTTGCACATTGAACAATAAGAAAAACTGTTTACAATTTTCTTTACTTCCCCAAAGAGCGAAGGACAGTAAAATAAAGGTGTGGCTTCAGGCCATCCACAAACGATAAAAATGGTGGAGACAGTGTGGAGCAGAGGGTATTTTAACCTTAATAATTCACAAACTGAGCTGACCTACCTTCTAATAATGAACCTTGTAAACAGCATAAACTAACTAAAAGCATAAACAACTGTTTTCTTCTTTTGTCGGCTTGTAAGTAAAAACAGGCCACGAAAAGGTCATTTACATGTTTGGATAAAGGTATGGTGTGGACACACACAAAACTGCTGGTAGAGGGGAGGGTTCAAATGATATTCCAAATACCTCAGTAAAAGTCTCAAAGACGGAGGTAAAGGGACCATCCAGAAAGTATGAATAAGAGGGTCTATGTGTGATTTACATCTGTTACAATTCAATCAGGATACATCTTAGAAAGCCTTTCATTGGAAAAGCGAAAGGCAATGTACCACTTTAAACTGTGTGGACTCTATCTAGAACATACTTCCAAACATCCTCTTAGAGTTCAACTTCTAAATCATTTTCCCAATAAAACTTACTTCAAGTGAAGGGCAGAAAATGGCTAAAGTAAATTCAATTCAATT
>NW_023339796.1:23722145-23725098 GCF_004916995.1 Morone saxatilis
GCAGATCTGGCAAACCACTTTGGGTTTATCCAGCTCTTTGTCCGAAATCCGAAATGGTTCCAGACATCAGACTCTAGTTAGGACGGCTTGCTGAGCGGGGTTTTACCTGCCTCGGTCATTTTGTGTTTGCACGCTTGTGCGCTTGAACGTCAACCTGATGTAAACGCGCTGCTGCGTCATCACGCACGAGACTACTGGGGTTAACTTCATGGGAGGGGGAAAAAAAAAAACCTTCATGGGGAAAAATCGATCTCATGCCCTATGAATCGATATTACAAAATTTAAATGAAATCGATCCAAAATCGATTAAATTGACTTTTTTACCCAGTCCTACCCCTAAATGTTACACACTGGACCTTTAATACATACTATTAGATGGATTCATTTATCCAGAGGTTTACCCATTTAAATCCATTGCTATTTTCAGAATAAATTAATTTAAGCTAATTAGAAATACACATCAGTGGTAGTATATATGTTTTCATGAAAAACTATTTCACAGTTTGAAATTGTATTTTTTTTTGCCACATTTTTATCACAGGGCCACTGAGTAAGGATATGAATGGATAGAGGGGAGTGTCAGTGATCCAGGGATTTATTATTTAATTATGTTAACAATCACTGAATTACTTGTGATACTGAAGAATAATTTATACTAGATGGAGAAACCTCAGTCACTGTAAGTGGTGCTGATTCTAGCAGCAAGTATTTGTTCTGATCATGAAAGTCATGGCTGTGAGATGCTGTGCATATTCTCAAAATGCTGGCAGTCCTCCACAGTTTACTTGCTGACAACTATGTTAACTGACATTTTTACTTAAGTAAACACTAAACAAGACCTTTTCCTTTTTCATTGATGGCTCAGTTTTAACCAGTCTGTTTTCATAACAATCACTGTACTTACAAAAGCAGAGGAAGAGTGTGTCAACACATGTGGCATAGACGCTGAAGAAACCATGGGCAATCAGGTAAGAACCTATCACCACCGTCTGATGTGGGACACACAGAGGTTAGATTAACTCCAGCAGTACTGCAGATCCGATCACAGACAACAAGAAACCTAAGACATAGCCATTTTGAGTGCTTATTGGTTATGTAGTTTTGGTTAACAAACTTTGCTGTATTGTATACATTTTATACATGATATAAATTTTATATATATATATATATATATATATTTTCATGTCCAGTGCATCTTGGTTATTTAACCTAAATGCGCTATGATTTGAACAGTGTTGGCTACTATGGGTTTGAGTCGAACACTTCCTGCTTGGCGCACTTTCTGGTCTTTTTGCGGGCGACGATCGCCACTTAACGTAAGTCCAAGTAATTAGTAATTAACTAATACAGAGTCTAGATGTGGATTTTCATACATATACATCAACACTTACATCTCTAACTATTAGATGAAAGTTACTTTAAGAGGGAAAGCCGCAAGAATGCTTAGATTGCGCTTGCGCGACGATCCAGCCCACTTAGACAAGTCGGTCTCTATTTTCACTGAACAGCTTAAAATAGGTACTCATATGGGTACATATCGTAGCTAGGTTTACACTGATTTGTCTAGCTAATGAAAATGTTGAATCTTGTGTGATACAATCTGTGGTCGAGGTGGGCAGAGGCAAAAAAAATTCAATGTTTGGGGAAAAAGTTACAGATGCGGGAAAGGCGAAAAAAGGCACAGAGCAAATGCAGCGTTATTTTTTTAATCTGTAAAGTATCATGGTACACATTAAGATTTAATGCGAAAATATCTTCGAATTAGCTATTTAGAAGTATTTTCTTGTTTATAAGCTAATCTAAATCAAGTATATTTTTTTATCATGATGTAATAATTGATATATTATGGGTTTGTGTGTGAGTGAGAGAGAGGGAAGGAGGGATGGGTGTGAGAGATGTGTTAAATGCTAGTAGAGGCTCTTATGATGGCAAATATTGCACTATATGCACTACAGGCCAAAAGTTTGGAAGCAAGGCCAATACAGGCCAAACATTTGGAAGCAATTTCAAGTTTCTGTTCACAATGCCGTTCTTAAAAAACAGTTTAAATTATTTCGATTTTGGGATGTGTTTACTGCATGATCAGACTTTGCTTTCATTGATATGCAGCATTTCCTCAATTTACCTTTAGTTATACATTGATGTTACCAGACCATTGCTGAATAAATGTTAACCAAAAAAAAAAAGGGCTTAGTTTTAGGGTTGAGAAGATTTGCAAGAGTCACAACTTCAGTGCAGTTTGCATACAAAAATCTCAACTGTGTTCATATCTCTGACAAACTACTACAGAAATGGCTAGCAAGAAACAGCTGAGTAAAGAAACAAGAGTACAGATTTGTACATTGAGGAAAGAAGGATTCACTGAAAGAGAAATTGCAAAAGCCTAATTGTGTCCAAGAAAGGAGTTCACTACACCCTGAAGAGACTAGAAGAAACTGGAAGTTATGATGATAGAAAAAGCTCTGGAAGAAAGAGGGTTACTACAAAAGCTAGAGGATAAACATATCAGTGTCACAAGTATGAGAAATCGTCGAAAAACAGCACCACAAATAAGGGAGGAAATCAACATGACAAGGTCAAAACCCATATCTCTGACAACTGTGAAAAGACGTTTGAGAAAGGATGGTCTGAAGGGTTGTGTATCTGCAAAACAACCACTACTTCGTCCAAACAACTAGAAAAGGAGATACAGTATGAGTGGGCAAAAGCACACAAAAATTGGACCTATGATGACTAATAACAAGTTCTCTGGACCGACAAAAGCAGGTTTGAACTATTTGGTTTAAATCGCAGTCTTTGTCCGCAGACAAATTGGTGAACGTCTTAGGCACCATGCGTAACACCCACAATAAAGCATGGAGATGGTAGTGCCATGGTATGGGGATATTTTGTAGGTGATTTTGTTTGAAGTAAAGGGTATCATGAAGAAGGAATATGGGCTGATATTTGTGTC
>NW_023339796.1:23725198-23725358 GCF_004916995.1 Morone saxatilis
TAACATGAACAAACTGAGAACGATCTGATAAATAGGACCTGTATTCTGTACAAACGTTATGTTTGATCACACAGCTTTTATGTTCCAGCCCCCCGACTGGTGTACAGGAACAGAGTCTGCCTCACTGTTTTTCCTTGCCCCCAGTGCTTGCTCATGGTGG
>NW_023339796.1:23725423-23726243 GCF_004916995.1 Morone saxatilis
AATTGGCGCTATACAAATAAATGTAAATAAAATTCTGGACCTAATGATTAAGGAGGCACCGGCTGATAACCCTATAGTTAATTTGCCCTAGCCAGGAGCATTTTGATGACAACACTGATGTCCTCTGATTCTGTATAAGGATAATTGAATATTACAGTAGGACTCTTTCACAGTCTAGGTGTTTATCAGTGGGACACCAAATAAAGGCTAGTCTTTTCTTGTACCTACTGCCCTTGTAATATGGTGAATAAAAATAAAATAAAACATAGTGTGAAATTAGATTTTACATTCATATTTCTTTAGTTTAAACTAATCAGCTGGGCCTTTTATTTTTTACGAGTAATTTTTCTCTTTATTTTTGTCTTAATATTTTCTCTACTTCCACCTTGTTCCGTTCGTTCCTCTTCCTGATCACAGAAGGATGATGTCATCTGGGATAAAGCCTTGATGAGATGTTTCAGCAAGCAGTTTAATCTGTGAAGGCTTTAAAAGTCCACTGAGCTGCTGTAAGCAAGGAAGTGTTTCATGGATTGCTAATGGTTTGATCATTCATCTTTGGTAGCATTTCTCTGTCTTTTTTTCTCTGTAGAGAGGTCAGAGATAATGATGTCATAGTGGAAACAATGCAGGTGACCCCCTTCAACACTTTCTATGTCAGTGTGTTTGTTGATTGGAGAGGTTGTTAGCTATAATTAGGAGGGCACATATGGAAGTTTGAGGCTCAGCAGTGAACCACTGAACCAGAAAGATACAAAAGGATTAAATATTCTGAGCTAAATGAGGTGGAGAACAAAATTAATTACATTTTATATTGTCCTTT
>NW_023339796.1:23726423-23726585 GCF_004916995.1 Morone saxatilis
GGCCAGTAGATCCTCCTCAATTTTTCACACTGGACCTTTAATCCATATGTGAAATATCTTCTACAAGATTGACTGGCACAATATTCATGGAGAGAGACAAAAAGAGTGAGAGAGAATGTGGGACTGATAGCCTTGTCCAAGTCGCTTAAATCCTCACGCTGC
>NW_023339796.1:23726616-23728423 GCF_004916995.1 Morone saxatilis
GTTCACTTGCTGCCTAATGTATCCAACCCAGATGATGATAACCAGATAATCAGTGTTCTTCACTTCATGTTATGGCTGATTTACATTCAAACCAAGAACTCAAGTTGATATCTTTAATGAAAATCGGTCCAAATGGTTTACCAATGTGTCAACTATAAGGCCTGATTTTGTATAGTGGTAATGTAGTGGTTTATATATATGTATGTGCATGTATGTGTGTATGTATGTTTAGAGATGGATGTTCTCCTTGTTGCTTATTTTTTACTAATACTTTATGTGGAGTTTCTATCTGCTGCTGATTAATTACAGTGTTCACACTTTCTTCCCCAGAGTCTACGTGTGTGTGTGTGTGTTTACCTTGGTCTACCACTGTAGACCACAGTCCCGCTTTCATGTTTGTGAAGGCATAGGTGTATATATTTTTGTATAATGAAATCTGTTTTTATTAGTTTTTATTTTATTTTATTATTTTAGTTAGATTTCCAGTAACCCTGTTAATTACAGGCCCAAATTTATCAATTTATTTTAACATAATTAACCCAATCTTTAATTACTAACTAAAGAGAATTGTATAATTTCAAGTTGAATTTATATAGACTATATGTTATCAGCCTATCAAACTACAAAAGAAGGAATCTCGTTATGTATGTCTGGTTTCTCAACAACCATTCATCTAAACTTCACACTTGATGGAGATAGTACTAAGGACCCAAGTACAGTGCTGAATTTAGTGTGTTTTTCTCCCAGATGGTGGCACTGTAACAACAAACTTTACATCTTGGCCTGTAACTTTTGAGCCACACAGGAATTTTATTTTTATTTTTGAATTACAAAAAAAATGCAACTAATTTAGCAATTTTCACTTTCTCTGCCTAATGCCTAAAAAAATTACAAGATGCATCACAAGATCTTAAAAAAGCTGCCATAAAGTCAGGCATTTTAGGATGCAACAATCCCAATGCGACATCCTGGAGGGACTGGTAAATCTGTTTTAGATTATTCATGTGTCAGTGTGCATTCCCGAATAGTATTGGGCCTCTGTGAACCATGTGTGGAATTTTTAAAAACGTTCTTCATGGTTTATCAAGTAATCACATTTGTATCATCATAGATTATCTCTATCCCAATTAATTTCAACCTATAGTACTTAGTTATTGTAGTATGTAAATGTTAATTGTAGTACTGTTTAAGCAGTTAGTAATTAAAAAGATTCAACATACTGTGTTTTATTAGTCATTTTCTCATATTGTATCAGCATAATATTATTTCATTGATGGTGATCCCCAAACAGATAATGTCAAACCTGAACACTGTCAGAAGACTGTTCATAAACATACACTGTATAATTAAAAATGGACGCAGTCTCTGTGATGACACCCATAGGTTTCTAAAGAGCTATTGTGAAGCTCAGAGTGGTCAGCTCTGGTCACCGCAATCTTGCAGTCCTGACAAAAAATGTAAACTTTAAAAACAATAAGTTTGATAAATCTGGAGATGTCATTGATAAATGCATCAGAATACAAAATATATCAAAATAAATGGAAATTATTTGTATTGGCTGTGTTTTATTTTTTACTTGACAATTCAACTTTTCAGGTCTTTAACAAGTGTTCTAGGCCAATGTTTCCTTTTTCACTTACTACAGAATCAGCTTTATTGGCCAAGTGTGTGTACACATATAAGGAGTAACACTTTATATTAAGGTACACCTATTCACCATTAATTAGTTGCTTATTAGCATGCAAATTAGTAACATATTGGCTCTTAAATAGTCATTATTAAGTACTTATTAATGCCTTATTCTGCA
>NW_023339796.1:23728448-23733061 GCF_004916995.1 Morone saxatilis
TCTTAAAAAGGCAGCTTTTTCCTATGTCCCGTGCGCCAAGTGCTTGCTCATGGTGGTACTGTTGGGTCTCTGCTGTAATGTTAAAAGGAGTTTACACTGCTCTATTTGAAAAGTGTCCTGAGATAACTTTTGTATGAATTGGCGCTATACAAATAAATTGAATTGAACTTGAATACAGTTTATCTTTATGGATTATTGATCTGATTGTTCAGCCCCTTTATATTTCTTAAAGAGCTCAATAGTACTATTCCTCTAGGAACATTCGAACTCCTCTTGAATGCAGGGCTACTTGTTCGTCCTTAGTTCTAAAAGTAGAACAGGAAGCCAGAGCCTTCAGTTACCCAAGCTGACCTCTCCCTGTAGGAACCAGCTTCCAGTTTGTGGTTCGGGGAGGCAGACCAAACCCTCTCCACAATTAGAGTAGGCTTAAGACGTTCCTTCTTTCGATAAAAGCTTATATTGTAGGCTTGGATGAGTCCTGAACCATCCCTTAGTTATGCTGCTATAGGCCTAGACTATCGGGGGATTTCCCATGATGCACTGAGCTCCTCTCTTCCTCTCCCTCTCTTTCTGCACACATTCATGTCCCATTAATGCATGTTACTAACTTCACTTCTTCCTTTGGAGTTCTTGTGCTTTGATTTATTTAGTAATTTCCATTACTATAGTGTCGTTGTGCACCTTTGTCTCGGTCTCTGTCCTTCTCTCTCTTTTATAATCTTGGTGGATGTTTGTATTGCATGTCATAGTTCGTTTACTAGCTTGCAAATCTGTAAGCTAGTATGTGGGTTATATGTGGCTGTGTAGAAGGGCATCTACAGATACAACTATGCATACATATCTGTCTATACTATATTGGGTCTCTGCATGGTCACACATTTATTGGCTTTTGGTTTGATTTGAGCTTTCAGTCCGCAGGTGGTCACAGATCCTTGCAGCTATGTGGATGTGGAAATTATAATTTACACTTTAGCCTGCTGCCATTGGACCCTGGCTGGGATAAACATTCAATAACAAATGAATGGTTTATCTAGATTGGAACAAAGTATCAAGTCATCTCTACTAACCTGGGTGACTTTCTCTGTGACATGATGTGTTCTATCGATCAGTTTGCAAGGAGGTCGGATTTCACCAGGAGGTAATGCCACAAAGGTATCTGTCTTTGTGTCCAGTAGGCTCTGGATCACCTGTTGCACATACATTCGATACGTATATTGAAAGTAGCATTGTGATAAAATCCACTTAATAACATTTAAAATTTACAGTGCATTTTTGTCATTTTGATGATGCTTGAAATCAGAGCAATTTAAGAGTACAGAAAAAAAACCTTCAATTTACATAATACAGTATCTCTAAAGTCGGGCTCAGACTACAGGAGTTTTAAAATCCTAACCGAGTTCAAGTTGCATCATGCACATAAAGATGTCAAACATGCACACACTACAAGATTTAAAAAATGATGGCCCATCACACATTACAAGATATTACTAAGATCATTCCCTTATATGTTCTAAAACTGCAGAGAGAACTGTGTGTGGACTGACTGAATGTGTTACCTGGCTGTTAGTCCGGCAACGCAAATCACTGTCCGAGGTCCCAACTGGTGCACTGCTCTTTCTAACAGTTACCAGACCAGCTGAAGGAGGGAAGAGAGGAGAACTTTTGTTGCATCTCTAATGGAATTACAGTACACCAAAGCCAAATAAAAGAAACTCAAATAAAAAATAAATACTGATTATGCAGGCCTCTGCCTGTATTTTCTATATTTTGTTGTGTGCAGGATGTTTCTGTCAAACTTTGTGCATCAGCACCTGTCATCAGCACCAAAATAAAAATGCAGCAACAGGTCACATCTTGTTTTAACTTTTCTAATGCAGGACGAGGCTGTTTAGCAGAGAGTGAAGGCTCTGTGAATATAGCTTGTGTTAAGCTCTTTGGATCAGAATCTATCTTTTAAATAATAATAATTTCATTTAGTTTTCTTCACAGAAATGAATACCACGCTAACATATAGTCCTACTGCTGTTTATATTTAAGTTTTCATACACCCCTTAAAATTAAAAAGGCCGTTTGACCCCCACTGAACCACTGCTTTAGAACATAACAGTTTTATTTTCTGATTCTTTCACAATCAGAAAATAAAACCTAAGTTCTGTTCTGTTCCATATATATGTTATGTTGTATAAAGGGTCATTTTATTTTGTTTTATTTGTTGTTGTTGTTTATTGTTTATCTAAGACTGAAATCAATGGAGGTATTTCTTTACTTTACTTTACATTACACCACTATAAAATGCAGGTCAACAGTATAAGCACCTTACAACGATACGGTGCACATGTAAATTATGTATGAGCTGGTGCCCTCTGCTGCTTGGATGAAGGCATTATGTACAAATGTTCCCCTGTCTCGTGTCCTTACTAATGAGAATATAGACAACAATATGACCATTCTTCAATAAAAGGTTCTTTATCACATGCTTTTTTCCTACTGTCTATTGACTGCTAGAAAATTGGATAAAGGATACAAAAAGGCAAGGATGGAAATTACTGAGGGAGACAGACCTTTACTTAACTTCTGTCTATGTACAATATGGGTGTTGGCAAACTGTAGTCAGTTGTATTTTTTTTTCTCTTTCATAGTCCATATGGTGTGTATACGTTTTGGCATAAGTAAAGTATTTATCAATTTGAATATTTAAATGAGGATGAGCATGTTTGGATGCTACAGTCTGCAGCTCGTATTTGGGTTTATTGGGGCAATTATGAAGACAGTATGCTGCATACATTAGAGGGACTGAGGTCAAATACAGTGTTATTCTCACCAGTACAACTGTGTCTCAGCTGCAGTCTCTTTTCCCAGTAAATTGGCCCACTCTTGATATCATCCACTGAGGAGGAATGTCTTAAACTCCCACAGCTGCCGTCTAATTTGCCGGTAGAATGGTTGATGTGGAAAGGACAGTCATCTTTGTCCCGGACTCTTCCTCTCTCCTCTCTCCTATAAAATGGACAATCCATACAATGGACATGAGCATTGGAGCTTCACAGTGTGGTAAAGACAATCATATTGTGATTATTTTGACAGATATTGCAATATGATTCACTATTAGTGTGGGAATGATAATTTTAACTTCACAATTTTCATTTTGGCTGGAAAAATGCATTTGACAGACAGAGACAGAGAAAGGTGACCAGCAAAAACTCAGAACACAAAAACACAATGAAAAACAAATATCATAATATACAATAGTGCAATAAACTTAGATCTATAGTGAAAGAGCAGCTTTATTGGTCATGATTAAAATAAAAGTATGACATCTGTAAACTACATTCTTGTCTGAATGTTTAATGAGGTAGGAGTAGATTACTTTTTCAGGATTTTAATGTGGAAATTATAGTTTTTGTGTAGACAAAACAGGAAGAAAAAGTTTGTGCAGCTCTTTTTTGTTTGTCAGTATCATTTTGTTGTTTATTCATTTTGGAGAAGAAGCTCAAGTGCACCACTACTCAATGTTATAAATAGGACTAAAATCACTTCCAGGTGAGTTTTTATTTCTCCATGCAATCTAAACAAAAGGTAGAAAGTTATGTAACATTACTGTCATATGATACAGTTATGTTCAGTCTAAGCCTTGTTTCCAGCAGCATAAGGCAGATGTTTTCACTGAAACAGCTCTGATAAAGCCACTGAAGAAATTGCAGATAGACTAGCTGGTGAACATTGTGAAGTATTTGCTAAAGACCAAGATATCTTTTTTTTAAATATGACATTAGAAGAATAAAATACACTATAAATGCACTACATTATAGTTTGTTATAAACCACTTATTTAACGTTTATATACTGCTTATAAAAGCTCAAAGGGAGTTAAAGTAAAGGGTTAAAATCCCAATAACATCTTTATTAAAAATTAAACATAAAAAAATTGAATTACCTCAGTGGAGCATGTGAGGAGGCCAGTGGCAGGGCCAGTGTTGGGGGTGCTGAGGCTGAAGCAGGGGGCAGACCTGTGTGGAACTCCCTCCCTCTTCTCCCTCCTCTCCCTCCTCCTCCTCCTTCTCCTCTTGCACTTGTATCCACCAACAGCCCACAAGCATCACCTCCTTCTCTTCTCTTTCTGTCTCCCTTGCTCCTTCGCCTGGATGCCACCAAGCCGTCCCTCTCGCCTCCTCTCATTCGTTCTTCTTCCCCCTCCTCCTCCCCTTCTTTGTCCCACAGTAGTAGTCCAGCTCTTGCGTCCTCCAGCTGCTGTCTCTCAGGGAGGGACAGCAGTTTGTCCAGGGCCACAGATTCATGACCAAGAGGAGCATTTAGCTCTGTGTCCTGTGACAGGACACCTGAACTGGAGCTGAGAGAGTGGAGGAGGCGGCGCAGCCGCTGTGGCCGAGCTGAATGCAGCACAAGAGGAAGACATGATGGTTCACTTACACTGCGTTGTTTCTAGCAGATGCTTGCTTTTGATGCAAAAAACAACATAATAATGCTTCTATAGAAAAACAAGATAGATTCAGTGATCCCGGTATAATAAATGGAGCAAAGCCTGTGAGCTAGTTCAGGCAGGTAAACTCAAGCTACACTGATTACACACATGACATGCCTTACTCCATAATCACT
>NW_023339796.1:23733161-23744205 GCF_004916995.1 Morone saxatilis
GCCGGAATTGTCCTTTAAGATATATACATATACCACATTTTTCTGTGAAAGCTGAGATTGACAGATGTTTTGTAATACTGCAAAGTACTCTCAGTAACAGTGTGAAAATATATTCCGTATACATAAACAACTTCCTGAATGTTTTCTTTAGCATAGAGTTTACAACAGGTCTTTCAACAGAACAACTAACAAGCTTAAAAACAAACTTTAACATCAACTCTTGTCTTACAAGGGTAAATACAAGCCAAATGTCACTCACACAAGACCAAATCCTGTATGGCAACTGCAAATACAGGCCAGGATGTCACTTTAAATGATGTGTAATCCTTGTAATGCCCTGCGATGCGCAAGGTCTCAAAGCAAGTGGAGGCTGTGGGGTATCTGCCCTCAACCACTTCTACAGAGAGACTCGGTGGTAGAATCTCCCATCCGGTCCAGAATTTGACCAGGTCGGTCAGTTCAGTTGGTGTTGCTATGGAGTAGATTAAAAGGAATTAAACATCTTTGACTTTATTAGTCATCAGGATAAATGGCCAACTATGGCACTAACAGCTTACACTCAATAAAAGATTAGTCAAACCCTTGACTAAGTTTACAGAAAAATAATTTTTAGAATGAGACTGGTTGGACTCATCTCTTGAGTTGAAAACAGCAACATGACTACTTTCTTTTTTTTTTTTTTTTTTTTAAATCGGGTGGATTTTTAAAAAATAAATTCATGTCATGTTGCTGTTTCCAGCTCAATAGTGAATGTGTGAAGTTCATGATGAATATTTAAATAGCTATACAGCTTTTATACTATAACAGGTAACTAATTAATATTTAAATAGAACTTCCTACCATTAGCAATGAACTGTCGAAGATAGCCTGATATGTGGCATTTGGTGTCAACTGAACAATCGTCATCATCGTCACTATCCTCACAAGGCCATGTGAGTCGCTGAAGAAGTACCTGGATTGAAAAAAATAGCATGAAAGAGACTTTGGTCATTTTTCTATCTTAAAATCACATATAATTTTTGATCAAATATCACTGGTTGGTAGCCGTGATGTCAATTATGGGCTATATATGTAGGAAAACAAATAACAAGAACAAGATTGAAAACAGACAGTTATACATGCTGACCAGGTATGAACCATAATATTTACTAGGAAAATAACATCACAAGATCAGAGTAATTAAAATTAACCTCAGGGCTGAAATTTCCTGCTCCCTCTTTCGGAAAAAGCAAGGCCACTGTGTCAGGTCTTTGGGTCACCAGTGTCCACATTGAGGTTTCTTTAAGACCTTGTCTCAGCTGCTTAATTTGTCTTGTGACACGTCCTATTACCTGTTAATAGTAATAAGACAGAGAGGATAGAACACGTAACATTCCTTATCTAAAAGCTTGAAGAGTAAGAGAAAAACAATAATTCCATTTGAATACATGCATTATGCTTCAATCCATTTTACCATGACCATTTTTTTTTTTACCTTGAGAATAAATTAATCAGAAAAAAGTGCAACAATTTAATTTTGTCAGACAATTTTTTTAGAAACTTAGCAATGTGCATTTATAACCAAAACATCACTCACAGGATAAAAAAAGAATTGTGACTTTCACTCACAGCATGGATCAATAGCTTCTCAAAAAGCCATCTCCTGTTTTTCTCAGTTAGGTAAGGGAGGTCCCAGGCATGGGCCAAGTCCTGGACACGCTGTTTATTCTTATCTGAGAGTATGGATCCCCCTTCAAGCTTCAAGACAGAGGGAAACTGATTAGGAGATAGAAAAAAAGATGTGTAAAGCAAGATACTACAGATGGGGGACAAATTAAAGGAAAAAACAGAAACACCTAACCCCTACAGTGAGGGGGATTCATCCATAGGGGTCACTGAATGGTTTGATGAAAATATAATGTGAATTATATACTATGGTCTTCACAGTCACCATATCTGACCCAATTGAACACCTATCATGTTCAGTTAAAATTCTGTTATATTGTATTGGAAAAGTGAAATATTTGTGCACAGGGGAAATAAATCACATGATGCAGTAATTATAGAGCAAGTTTAGGCTGTGAAAGTGCAATGTTTGTACAGTTCAGTACCCTGATACTTGTCAGTGTTTGAATTTTCAGGCAGACCCCATTACCTGTAAGTTAAACTACACAGCAAGTTCACGCAGTATTTGTTGTCAGCCTTAGGAAAACCTGAACCAGTGGTTTAATAAATGAGGTATTTGTACTTGTGCTGTCTTTTGTTATTCTACCACTGAATGAGAGGGAAACCTATTAGATAGTCAATATTTTTCAAAAGGTGTAACCCTTCACCTTGTTCATTTGCAGTAGTTATGTCTAATATATTACATCTAAGTGTGAAAAGGAGGCAACTTTAGATTGGGGAACATGTGTTGGTTAATAAGTGGTTCAACTATTAGTGAATTAGTAATTGATCAAGATGTCACTTTAAGTATGGGGGACAAATTCTAAGTAAAAAGACTTAATTTAGAAGTTATTTGGACACTAATAACCACTTGTTATTTTGTGTTTTGTTATGTAAGAACAGACATATTCATTAAGTTGTATTAAGGGAGAATTAACTAATTCTTGGTTGGGTACTACCACCTTATAAAGTCCATACTAACAAAGCATATTGAGATCGTAATCATATACAAACAACTTCTAAACCTACTACGTAATAATGCAATAATTCTGAGGTTATTGAGGGAAAACTTCTTAGTTAATGGCTAATGGTTGTATAATTAAGGCCATGCAGAAATAAGGCACTTAATAAGTATTAATAATGACTATTTTAAGAGCCTATTATGTTACTAAATTTGGCAATAGCCTATAAGCACTTAATTAATGGTGAAATAGGTGGTACTTAATATAAAGTGTTACCGGAATGGGAATGTTCTTATGTTCGTCCTAAAACTTATGCTCGTGGCTCTCTCTTCTCTCTCTCTTACTCTCTCTCTCTCTCTCTTCTCCTCTCTCCTCTCTCTCTCTCCCCTCCAGGTGCTGCTCTTCTGGGTGCTGATGTATTACCAGAGTAATAGAGCTGCAGACCTTCCCAGGGATCCAGAAGTGGACCATCCTTCACTACAGTCCATTCAAAGCTGTGTGGGACTGGGTCATTCTGCTCTTAGTGATTTATACAGCCATATTTACTCCATATTCTGCTACATTTCTACTAAGGTTGGTGGAAATTCACCTGACCTGTATGAGTTAATTATGTATGTAAGTTTGCCCTCTAAAATACTACAGGGCTGATGAAGATAAGCACTTTTAACCAGAAAAGCAAGATGACCATGACACTCTTTTCCTTCCAAATTCACTGTTTATGAGCAAAATATCCGAATTTTTCATAGTCATAGCTCAAATATTGATACTGATGTAATCATGTTTAATGGGATGAACAATGAAGTGATCATGTGACATCATAATGACCTGGAAAATCACTTTTTGTCCGTTATTCAACACCATCACTCAGAAACAGAAGGGGACCATATTTCACAGTTGGTCGGATACTGAATTGTTGACATTTTTGTCTCAAAGTTCATTGTGACTTCAAAACAGCCATATTTTAAGAATGAACTGGGCAATCCTAGACACACACACATATGTTGACTGGGACGACACAATGAGTAAATGGTAAATGGCCTGTGCTTATATAGTGCCTTTCTAGTCTTTCGGCCACTCAGTAGTACACTATATGCCACACTCACCCCATCCGCGCACATTCATACACTGATGGTAGTGACTGCCATGCAAGGTGCTACCTGCTCACCAGAACGGAAAATAATCATTCACGTACAAGCAATTTGGGGTTCCTTCCAGTTAGTGGACGACCCACTCTACCTCTGACCTACAGTAAACAGATGTTCCGTCTCTAGTGCATGCTATAACAAATCAAGAAGTGTAAGTGAGTGGTTAACAGTGTACTGTTTGCTATTGTGAGTAGAAGGAAATGTTCAACATTCAGTTCAGTGAGACCTATATGTATGGGACATACGGTGGATGGATATGTATGGTCATCACAGACTTGATTAATTCCTGACATTTCCTCTAGTGCCATCCTCAGGAAACATGAACTTTTGTGACAAAATAGCTCTAATCTGCAGCTTAAACCTGCAATGACATGTGTCAATGCTGGGGGCAAGTCTGTAAATGTAATTGTCTAAGGGAGGGGGGAGACACTAGAAGTGAATAGGGTAAAAATTCTAAGAAATAGTTATCACCATGAAACTTCCCCAGATGATTATTTACATTAAGAAAATATTATTTTGTGTTATAAGGTTTCTGAAATTGTATGATTAAATGTGCAAATGAGACATTTTCTACTTAAAAATTGGCTTTTTCTCATACATTTCCAAAACAGGAATTTGAACATTAGATAAAGCCAATTGTTGACAAAAAGTAGTGGTTCCCGACCGGGGGGTTGGAACCTCCACTAGGGGTCACCAAAGCTTCAGTAGGGTTCAAAAGGCCTTTGTAATTTTAAGGAGTGTAAGAAAACATTAAAAATATAAAAAGTAGTATGCCTATATGTTAGCATTGTGTTCATTTCTGTGAAGAAAACTAAATTAAATTGTAATTTTTTTGAAGACCTCAGCACAAGGTATATATATATATATATTTACAGAACTTTCACTATCTGACAAACAGCCTTGTCCTGCATTAGCAAAGTACACAGTTAAAACAACAAAGAGTTAACAGAACAATGGACACGTTTTAGGCAGGATAAAACATCTGATCAATATTCACCAAATGGCTTTTTTACACAAACATCCTGCAGTTATTGTTATTGTTCACTGTTTAGTTCATTGTACAGTTTTATCTTAGTGGTTCTGTACTGTTATTATGCATTTAATATAATATGAAATATCCATAACATATGTCACTTAGTCAGTTTACTCAATGATAGAAAAGGACTCCCTTACTGAAAAAGGTTGGAACCACCATGTTTTTAGGAATGAAATGTGCTATAAATAAGGCTATGAATGATATATGAACAAACACCTCTGTAAAAACATTCACGATATAGATAAATAAAAAATAAAAAAAAAACTGGAAGGATTTGTTTATGTAACTGCTACTGAAGTGGAGATTTCTGGCTCAGAGTATAGATAAAGTGTAGTAAAATAAACACCTAAATGTGTATTTTGGGTGTTTTCTTTCCACTAGTCTGAAAGAAAATGTTATGGAAGCAAACTAGCTAAAAAGATCTTTAAAATTTTCTTTGCTTTGAATGTCTGTCTTGTCTTTGTCTCTGCCATGTTTTTTAGGTTTTTTTTTTCAGTGAATGATTCTCAGAACAAAACCCATTAATTAATTTATTGATTTTCCTTTAGTGAGCAGGAGGAAGCAGCCATGCAAACCTGTGGTTACTCCTGTTCACCCCTCAACGTGGTGGATCTTATAGTGGACATCATGTTCATCGATGACATCATCATTAACTTTAGGACGACATATGTTAACTCCAATGATGAGGTGAGCTTATCTGATTGTCTAAACTGAATAACAAACTGATTTAGTAAGAGCGCCTAATCGATCAATCCATTGACTCACTGGCTCGTTTAAAATATAAGAAACTCCAAGGTAAAACAAATGATAGCTTGTGTGCTGTCAGCTGCGGATGCAGAATATAGTTATTATCTAGATTTAAACTGCAACCACGAAGTTCAGTTGAAGGAAAAGGAAGGAAAGCGGTTTCATTCATTCATTTCTTTCCCTTTTAAAAGTTATAATACTTTATGTAAAGTTTCAGCATTAAATGTCTGTAAACACTATACCTATGTTTTAATGTTGTTAAGTTGTGTACTTACATTATCCCAAATGTTTCCAACAATAATGAAAAACCTTCTCAGTAATTTGACTTAGTTTCTCAAAATAATGATTTAGTTCTCAAAATAATGAGAAACATTCTCAATATTTTGACTTAGTATCTGATACTTGATACTATCATTATTTTGAGATGTTAAGTCAATATTTTGAGAAAGTTTCTAATTATAACGATTTTTTTCTGTTTTCCTGTCATATTGGCAGAAATGGGATTCCATAAATCAGTCCACAAGCAACAAAAAGTCAGAGAAGGTCCCATTGTATTACTTATTAGTTATGTTACAAACCATTTCACTCATTAAAAAGTGATTAATAGCCTACATAAAAGTAATATGTAAAATTATTCTGAATCTTACATATGGAACAGTTAAAGTGCAATTATTAAAGTTATTGTGTTTTGTCTCCTCAGGTGGTGAGCCAGTCTTCTCGCATTGCAGTCCACTACTTCAAAGAGTGGTTCCTCATCGACATGGTGGCAGCGATTCCCTTTGATCTCCTCATCTACCGCTCAGGAGAGGAGGTGGTTAGGGGAGGTGGCGAGGGAGAGGTAGGGAGGAGGGAGGGTTTTGGGTAAAAACTGGGATTGTAGGAAAACGAGGGCAAGAGAGAAAGAGGATAAAGAAAAGCTGGAGGCCAGAGAGACTCTAAAGACAGATTATATAGTTTTTCACTCATTTGATTCAATCACTTGGTCATATTGCTGCTCTTCGTCTCCTCTTCCTAGCAGACCACCACACTGATTGGCTTACTGAAGACAGCTCGGTTATTGCGATTGGTTCGTGTTGCAAGGAAGTTGGATCGGTACTCAGAGTACGGTGCAGCTGTCCTCTTCCTCCTCATGTGCACCTTTGCCCTTATTGCCCACTGGCTGGCCTGCATCTGGTATATTACTCTACTTTATACTTCCGCAGTATTTGCTGACTGTATTAAATGGTAAATAGACTGCACTTATGTAGCGCCTTTCTAGTCTTTCGACCACTTAAAGCACTTTACACTATACGTCACGTTCATCCATTTACACACACATTTATACAGTGTATTTTATGTGTTTGTCTTCTTTCTCTAGGTATGCCATAGGTAGTGTGGAGAGGTCAACCTCAGCTGGGATTGGCTGGTTGGACAATCTGGGCGAGCAGCTGGGGAAGCCATACATTGACTCAATCATTGAGTCGGGTCCTTCCATTAGAGATAAATATGTCACAGCTGTGTACTTCACCTTCAGTAGTCTGACCAGTGTAGGCTTCGGGAACGTCTCCCCAAACACCAACTCTGAGAAGATCTTCTCCATCTGTGTCATGCTTATTGGCGGTGAGTTCTACAAAAAAACCTGTTGGGGCTTTTGGCCATGTCAGAAAAACTTACAGAAGAGTTTTTTAGTGGTCTGTCATTTTAAATTTCGATATAGTTGAATATTACGCTCAGCTGTTGTCAAAACGGATTTTGTGAGACCATGTCACAATTAAAGAAGAAGTTTTGTTGTTTACTAACTGAATAGAAGGCAAAGAAGAAGAGATTTAGATGGTTTTTTTTATGTTCAAATTGGCAGCGATCACAAAAAACTGCTGCTAGACTGCAAGTGTATAGTTAAGTTGTATTTACACAAAACAGCATTTTAACATTTACATTGCTTAGTGTAGATGTATTCTATTAAAACATTTCCTTCTCAAATCCTTCAAAAGAAAAAAGACACGGTTAGTGTTTGCCACCGACCTAAAATGAGGATCAGTTCTGGTTAAGGTTCTGTTTCAAGGTCAGTTAAAAAAAAAAAAAAATCATGTTATGATTTGTTACAAATTATATTTAACACAACACATAACATAGCAGATATTCTCTTTGGTGAGTGGATTGGTTTTAAATATTCCAGGGAGGAACAGTACTAATAGAAACAGCCAGCCCAGATTCTGACTGCAGTGCATGTTTGCATTACACTATTGTCTTAATAAGTCTGGACCTCAGTGTGAACAGTGTGTGTGTACCGATCATTTTGAATGTGCACGGATAAGAGATTATATCTCACATCCAAGCCCACCCACGGAAAAGGTCCAGTGAACGGGCCCTCCTCTGGGCCACGAAGCAAAGCTTTCCCCTTTTTCTCAACCTTTTTGACAGCCCTGCTCACATCTTTGAACATTTGTTATCATGAGCTTTTTAATGGTGCTGCAATGCCTGCTTGCTTTGTATTGTGTTCACAACCATTTCCCTAAGGGACCCCTTTTCTATCATTTAGTAAACTGACAACCCCTGACTTATTGACAACTTTTATGGATATTTCATGTTATATTCAAAACTGTAAAATTAACCCAAATAGTGAACTCAGTAACTGCAAGGAGTTTGTGTAAAAGCAGTGATTTAAATGATAAATGGACTGTACTTATATAGCGCTTTTCTAGTCTTTCGACCATTCAATGCGCTGTACACTACATTCACACACATTCATACACTGATGGCAGTGGCTGCCATAAAAGGTGCCAACTGCTCATCAGAACGGATACTAATCATTAATACACACATTTGGTGAACATTTTATACAATTCTCTGTCTATATTATGTACTTTTTAAAATTATTTTTAACAATCATACAAACTTAATACGCTTTATTTTTTGACAAATTCAGTGTTTTCTTGTCCCTGACACATGGCCATTGTTCTATTAGCCAATTTACTTTACATTTACTTTTAATAGTGAACTACATGCTGAATTATAGGCCTACTGTGTATATTAAAGAAATAAATCCAGAAGGTCTCCCAACCTCTCGTGAAGTTTTTGCAACCCCTAGTGGGTGTTCCGACCCCCAGGTTGGGAACCACTGCCTTAGACCAATAACTAAACTGTTCCTGTCCCTCCTCCAGCTCTGATGTATGCCAGTATCTTTGGTAATGTGTCAGCCATTATCCAGCGGCTATACTCTGGTACGGCACGCTACCATGCCCAGATGATGAGAGTTCGAGAGTTCATCCGCTTCCACCAGATCCCTAACCCTCTGAGACAGCGACTGGAGGATTACTTCCAACACGCATGGTCATACACTAATGGGATAGATATGAATGCTGTGAGTATGATCTAACATAGCCATATTGGAAGTCCTCACCTCTTGAACTGCACCATGGTTTTTGTGTTTAGACAGTTTATGCTTGTTTGCTAGCTAAACAGAGTAAGCTAGCATTCTGCTTAAGATTTCAAAGCTACCAAAATTATGCAATTGATTTGGGGGGAAATGGTCAAAAGGATTTAATTGAATGAATTGTAGTTTTGTTTAGGAATATGGACTATAAGCACTATATCACTAAGTTTGTATCTGCTTTGAAATTCACTTTGAAATCCTACTTTTATAAATGAGCTTCTTAGTAGGTATCATTTTATGTGCTCAATAATAAAAATATATAAATTATACTATTATTATTATTATTGTTGTTATTATTATTATTTTAAGTAGTAGCAGTAGTAGTAGTATTGAGTACTTATCAAAATAACTTACCCAAATTATTTTTGTCAAGTGCATATTCCTAAATGAATTTGTATTTAATCATACAGTATATCTACAGTATATATACAGTATATCGAGCTCTTACTCGATCTCTCTTTTTTTCTCTTTTTTTCTATTTATTTCACTTTTTGCTTTCCTTTTTGTGGAAATTACTTTGTATATACTTTTTAAGACAGCACCGCACTTTTGTTGTTTTTGGGAGTCTCTATTTTTGACCGGCCGGTGTAACAATGCACGAAGCGGCTCGCATGTGCTTTGTTTACAGGAGGGAACAGCTGATCGCGCTGCATAGCGCTGTAAAGGCCGAAGTATGCTTGCCGCTTGAGACCTGTCGCGCGACACTGTGACGTCAAAATGACGTAGACCTCGCTGGCGCGACAGGATTTTGGCCCGCTCGCGCGAGGTCGCGCACCACTCTTTTTTTTTCAGCTGAGCGCGCCAAACCAGAAACAGGAAGCTTTCCGAGCAAGTGCGCCTCTACAGCATCTTTGTACGATCTATCTCAATGAAGGTAACACAGAGATTCCAACATTCATCTGGAGAGAAATCGCCAACTGGATGTTTTGGAGAAGAGGAGGCCATGATGCGGAAACTTTAGAAGCAACCTCGCCGCGACTGATTTGGAAACTCAAAAAAGAGGCCGCCATTGTTTTTCACCTTTTTCTTCTTCTTCTAGTGGCGTAGAAAATAGGCAAAGCTCGGTAGGCCTTTGCTCACGCTTGCGCCACCGGTCCTGTTGCAGTGAGAATACTGCACACTAGTTGTCGCGAACCACCAGACGCAGTATATCAAATAGCTTAACGACCTCCCGGACATCCGCGCGCCAGTGGCGAGTCTACACAGACGCTATATGCTGAACTTGCCAGGGGTCTTGCGATGTGCACACTAGTAGGGCCAGGACCCTTCACTACGGACTGTGAGAGGTCATTGCTACCGGCCCTGTAGTCGTCCCAGTGCCACAGGACACTCCTTTTCTTGGGCCACTGGGACCAGGCAGCGATGTTTTCCAAGGCACCTGCGCATTTCCTTCTCCTGAAGGTGCAGACTGAGGTTTGCACACAGGCTCGCCTCGGGAACACTCCACAGAGCTGGCCTTGAACATGCCTTCAGTCCCCCACGCGACGGGGCTGATGCGGATCCGGTCCAGCAGCTTTCCCTCTGTTTGAGCTCTCCAAAGTCTCTCCCCTCACGCTGGCTGGATCGCCTGATGTGAAGGTCCGAGATTGGGCGGGTGCGGGGGGTGTGGCAGGGTCCTTGAGATGGGTGTCAGCAGCTAAGTTGGGGGTATGCCCCCGATGACAACGGGTGACCGCAGAGAGTGTCTGCTGCAGGAGTGCGGCAGGGGGGCCTGTGGACATGGTGATGATGTCCTGGGGGTGGGAGGTGTGAAGAGAGTCCTACTGGTCGGATGCAGCAGGGGGGTAATGGGGATGATGAGGGTGATGTGGATGCATGAGGGCGTGCATGTGGGGGCGAGGAGGTGGTGGGGCGGTTCTTAGGAGTGTCATTCAGGGTTGTTGCTCCACGGGAAGCATTAACGGCCTCAGTATATCACCGCCTTTGCGCTGTGGCGCAAACACTGTGACGCTCAGCTGAGCGCGCCAAACCAACAGACCACAGGAAAGCTTTCCAAAGCAAGTGCGCCTCTACAGGCATCCTTGTACAGCATCCCTTCAATGAAGGAACACATGAGAATGCCAGAAATTCAAGGAAGGCCATATGCCGGAAAATTTGG
>NW_023339796.1:23744305-23752875 GCF_004916995.1 Morone saxatilis
GGAGGGAACAAGAAAAAAAAAGTTATATTGAAGGAATTCAGTACCCAGAAATCTTGTATGCAATAGGTTGATAACAGTAAGGAGTTAAGATCTGTAAATTGGTCCACAAAATAACATTTTTATTCATCATTATTTTTATTCATCAGCACCAAGTAGCCTCTGAAATTTTTTAGGTGTAAAGATATATTCAAGGCACATGAGATAAATCAGACAGCAAAAAAACGTTGTGTGACAGTACCACCCTATGCTGTATGTGTCTTACTGTGTCTGTATGTGAACGAGATGCATTCTCAGGAGTGTCCAACATCGTTAGTTTCTGTGGCTCAGAAACTCAAGAGGAGCAGATATACCAGGAGGTACCCTGCTCCCACAGCCTCCCCTCACCTCCTCCTCAGCCTCCCTCCCAACAGCTACCTG
This sequence comes from Morone saxatilis, assembly GCF_004916995.1. Lineage (NCBI taxonomy): Eukaryota > Metazoa > Chordata > Actinopteri > Moronidae > Morone > Morone saxatilis. The sequence continues at coordinate 23,744,723 of NW_023339796.1, forward strand.
ATCCCCTCTCCTCGTGCCACGTTCCCTCCTGTCCTTCTCTAAACATTATCTTTCGGAGGCAGAAGGTGAAACTAGAGAACAAGCTGGAAGCACTGCAGCAACAGATAACCAGGTGGGTCACAGGGCTTGACCAGGATCCTTATCAGTAGTGGTGATGACTTTGCATATAGCATTATATTGCATATATATCGTGATCAGCCATAACATTATGACTACTGACAGGTGAAGTGATCTTGTTATGAAGTTGATCTGTTAGAAGCAGGAAAAATGGGCAGCATAAGGATTTGAGTGACTTTGACAAGGGCCACATTGTAATGGCTAGATGGCTAGCTCTTGTGGGGTGTTCACGCTCTGCAATGGTCAGTACCTATCAAAATGAGTTTTTGTCCATTCCAGTTTGTTGTATATGGGGCTGCATAACATTATGACCACCAGTGTGCTCTGGTGGTCATAATGTTATGGCTGATCGGTGTCAAACACCACAATACCAGCAAAGTAGTTGCGTAAAACTTTGGGTGCAGATAGTGGGTGCACTTCTACAGTGCTTAGCTATCTATATTCAGTCCATCTAAGATTTTGCAGGCTTAAATGCCTGATATCATGGTTTTATCATAGTTTTTCAAAAAAATTGCAGTGCATTCTTTATTTTTTTTTGCAAGGAAATTATTGGAGAAAGTGAAAATTGCAAAAATTGTTTTGGGTTTTGTTTTTTCGAAATCAAAAGCAACTTGTTCCAGTGAGAATAAAATCACTAGTATTTTGGTCACATATGGCTCAACATTTTATACAGGGTACTGCTATGATTGATGGAACTCACTGGAAATTATGTTATTTATTATGTTTGGTCAAATTCCAAGGTTGTATAGAATTCACAGGGATTGGTTGAATATGGGTTAACATCACTGCATACTGGAGAGACTGACAGATCAACTTAAATAGTATTTTGCTAGAAATAACATTAGCGAGCAAGCCAACTGAGGTTTAGACACTGAATAACTTTTTAGCGGAACCGTCTGCCTGTAAGTGGATAAGCAGATTAACATTCGCTAACTTATCCAGACTGATCTGGCTGGGCTGCCATTTGCAGTATATGTTGTCAGCTGTCATTGTAGCTAGCTGGCTTTGCGCTTTACTTGCCTGGCACGCTAACATTATGCTAGCAGAAATAATAGTGTTAATGTAAATGTAGGTGTGTATTGTAAGTAATCTAGCGAATGAAAATTATGTAAAGGACCTGACTTGTATACGCTTTCTAGTCTTCGACCACTCCAAAGCACATTTACACTCATGGCAAATTCACCCTTTCAACATACATTCACTCAGTGGATGTCAAATGCCCATTTGAACAGAAACAACTCATTCATACACATTCACAATTTGGGTTTCAGATATCTTGCTCAAGGATACTTCGACATGTGGCACTAGGAGCCGGGTATCGAACCAACAACCTTCCCATTAGGGGGACGACCCGCTCTGCCTCTGCGCCACACCGCCCCGATATCTAAGTGAATATGTTATGTTTTACGGTACCTTTTAAATTACTTCACCAGGCTAACGAGATCCATAATAACTTTTATATTCCGACAAACGTGTTTGATTTTATCTATAACAATAAATTTACGTAACAGTAACAAAGCAAACGATTGCTTTCTACTAGCGAAGAGTGATGGCAAGGCAGGAGCGGTGTTTTTCTGGCGTAGGAACAGCATTCTTAATATGATTGTAATTTATTTTTACAGGCAGTCAGTCTATTGTATGCAATGTCACTGTTTTTGGCTGAGCCTGATTGTGATTGGTGCAAGCCCTGCGATTAATTTAACGCTATGCTTACTGCAGAACTGTCTCTTTCTGACACCAGTTCTGCCCACAAAATATTACATTGCTGTTTACAAACACAAGAAAGGTCTATTGTGGACAGAGTCTGGCATGTCTCCTGTACTAAACTCATTATGTTGTGTGTTTTCCAGCTTGGAGTCTCGTATGTCAGCAGACATTGTGACCATCATGCAGCTGCTGCAGAGGCAGATACCAATGATCCAACCTTCCTATAGCACCCTGACATCAACACCTAATGCACCTTCCTACGCCATCCTGTCCCCCAATGCTGCTTCCCCCACACACAACGCACCAACCACCAACCCCCAGCAGCTACAGTCCAATGAAAACCAAGATTCCCTTCAACTCCTGTGATTGTAGTTCCTCTGTCCTCCATCTTACTGCCTCAACCCCTCTCATCCCTGCCTCACCCATTCACACTTCTGCATGTCATCCACTGTTTTCTTCCCCCAATTTACCCGAGAACACCCACTCTATACCCCTGCATCCGACCTCCACCCAGTCATCATCCCTTGTCTTTTCTCAGTCAGGAAATCAGTCTTCCTTACATTCATTGTCCCTACCCTCAACCCTTACCACCCTAACTCCCCAGCCCCCAGAAAAGTTCAAACAACGACCCTTCCTAACAGGACACAGAGCTTAAGTTCTGTGTCACAGGTACTGTAAACCTTTAAGTAGTGTATCAAGTCTCATAACCTTCATAAGAGAATGGGCTAGTGATAGTGTAGTCTTAGAATTCCAATTATTTTTTATCAAATTCAGTCAACTCATTCAGTCAAGTGCAATAAAAGTTGTTCATACTTACAGGGCTAATAAAAACTAGAAAGTCACTATACAAGTGTAGGTCCGATGTACCATTACCATTTACCAGAATAGGGACTTTGCAGCTAGTCTGTCTTTTTGTGTAATTGATATGTTTAAATTTTCTGTTCTTATCTGTTTTGCCTGTGCACTTTATCTGTTCACCATTGGGTGAAAAGAGAAACGTCCTCTCGATCCTTGTATGTCTGGTGCATGTGAAGAATCAACAATAAAGCTGACTTTGACTTTGACTTTGAGTCACAAATCTCCAAACAGGTATGTGTGTCACACATCTGTGAAGGCATAGTGTAAAATAAATGTGTAATATAATGAAGGAAGCTGAAAATGGAAAAACAGCAGTACCAAACAAATACTGTAGCTATGGTGTAAATCCATTGAGTATTGTATTGTATTAATAAACTTGTATCAGTATGGTTTATTTGTTTCCAAATTTCTTTCAATACACAGTATAAATAAGTCAGACGTACTGTGAAAAGCCTTGAATGAACATAACAGATGCTGTATGTTGTTTTAAGCATGGAGTGGAATAGAATGGCTAAGTGTAATAATAGCAGTCACAGAAGTGGGGGCCAGCCGTCGCTCCCCACTTGCATCAATGAGCCTTGACCCTGTCTCTGGTTTACCGCTTCTTCTTCCTTGACCACTTTTGATAGTAGGTAATAGGTACTGACCACTGCAGACCGGGAATATCCCACAAGAGCTGCAGTTTGAGATGCTCTGTCGTCTAACCATCACAGTTTGGCGCTTTTCAAAGTCGCTCAAATCCTCACACTACCCATTTTTCCTGCTTCTAACATCAACTTTGAGGACATCTTTGAGTTCACTTGCTGCCTAATATATCCCACCGACAGGAGCCATGATAACCAGATAATCCGTGTTATTAGTTTTCCTGTCAGTCTTCACAGTGTTATGGCTTATATATGTGCACACTAGATGGATGTTTTCACTTTAATCTGCTGTGTGATATTAAGGGGCGGGGCCTACCAGCATGTGACATCACAAATAGTTTGGAGTCATACCTGGTTCAGTATGCAACTTGTACAGTGTGATGTAGAAACTTGAAGGCCATTAGTACAACTTTTGAACCACTAATCAGTGGTACTAACATAAGAACTGTGATGCAGTCAATGACCTGCTCAAATGTGCTTTATAGTTTTTCTTCAAATGTGGATGAAGAACTGTAAACACTGATTGAGGACTGAGCACAAATATTTTGTTTGACATAGTTGGACACTATGGTTTCCCACAGAACATGCTGAGATGTTTGGACTGGAATTTCTTTTTCTGATTTCCGTTACATTGCAAAATAAAGGAATGTTATCTTTAATACTGTACCGTACTAACCATTCAAACCATGTTGAGAATTATGTAAAATAAACCTTGTTCATTTAGTTGATCCATGTGAGTGGTGGCTTTTGTATACCGTCTACCAGTCTTATCCAGAGCAACATGCAGAATAAAAAATAACCCAAGTGTTTAATGAGCTGCTAAATAACAGCTCTCATGTGATCATCACAATCACTTTATTACCATGTATATTATCCATGTGGGGAAACAGAGATAGAGATTGGGACAAAGTTATTGATAGCTATTGATGCATAGGAATATTTATATATTTTATTATAATTATAATGTAATTTAGTTTTATTATTATATTTCTTTTGGGGTCATGCCATCCTCGATTGAAAAACTATATTAAACATGAAGAGTATAACACTGATATATGTTACAAAGTAATATCATTCGCCGATTTATGTTTTTGTTTACATATTTTATTTGTACTTATGCATAAAGAAATGTTATTCAAAGTAAAAAAAAAAGTTCCCATTAAAAACATTACAAATGTGATGTATATGAAATACAAATTGTTTTAAGTTGCTCTAAATACTTTATCTTGAGACAGCAGGGGTTCATTTTGATCTTCTCTCACCATGTTATGCTTGTTCTGACAAGTCGATTAGATTAATAGATCTACTATTCCTCCCAGACACCCTTATTTCTACATTAGAAATATTAAAAACTACATGAATTTGAAGACAACACGTTTTAATTAGTAGTAACCCATCAGCCTAATATTTTTTGTGCACATTTATGACTGTGTGCTTAAGGACGGTGGAATAACCTACTAAACCTGTTTTATACTGACTGCTGACTCCTCAGTCCAGGTAACCGGTCGAGAGGGGTTCCGGCAAGTCATTAACAACCGCTAGGCTAAAAACCATTGACTGTATAATTATAAATGTATGTAGTCTCTGAAGTCACCCATAGGTTTCTGAAGGGAGGGGGCAGGGGAGCAACACTCTATTAGCCCTCTAGGCTCTATAGTTGGAGAATGAGGTAAGTCTCCAGTTATTCCATTGTGCCACACACATGCACACACAGCCTCTGACTAGTCGACAAGTCAGGAACTCAGCCTCTGAATGGTTGTGACTCAACCCAAAGCTAACAACCATGCTAACATCAAAAACAATGGTACACACATAAAAAAAGCACACATAAAAAGGATAAATAATCACATAAGACATTCACTGTTATTTTATTTGACCAACTATAAATGCTGAGTATGTGAAATGCATTTTATTTGCAATTGAATATTTGTGGAATTTTGTGGCAAGGTGCAATGTTTTCAATGCTTGATTTTGATGCAATCCAAAAGTATTCAGATTAGACACTAAGGCAACAATATGAAATTACCTCATGTTTGAAAACTGATGACAATACTTACAGCTAAACAGAATATGGTTTACATCCTGAAAGTGACAAATTTTTTTTAATGAAGTTACAATTTTTTAACATGATATATAATATTGTATATATTATATAAGTCCTCCATGGATGTTCCACCCTGGTAGAGTACGTACCAACAGTAATCACACAGTTTGCAATGAGTCTTTCAGCTCTCATCAGGTCTGTTCATGTTGTCTGTGTCGAACGTGAAGGGCTTATCATAGCCCATCAGGTGGTTGTAGTCGTGCGGGAAGGGGAACAGATCCGGGTTTACTAGCAGCCCCATACGGTCTGCGGTAAAGGTGGTGAACATCTTGCTAACAGCTGGGATCTTGACCTGCCTCTGATGGAACACGCTCTTTTTTTCAGTGAGGAAGACGCTGTATGTGATTGCAGTGTAGGTGTCTGTGTCAGGGTTGTGGTACAGGCGGATCACATAGCCTCTGGTGAAGAGGTGGAGGAGGACAGGGGTGACAATGGTGAAGAAGCCGATGACTCCGCAGAAAGCGACCTGCAGGGCCAAGCTCTCGACACCTAGTCCAGTCTTCAGGAGGATCTGGGGCATGAGGAAGAGGCTCGCCCCACTGGTGCTGTAGGAGAACAGCTTTACCCCTGACAAAAGAGAGGATTCAGAGGACACAGGTTACCAAATCAGTGTATGCCGTTATCTAGGTCCTGCCCATACACCTGGCTGACTTAATGATGAGCAGGACTCAGCTGTCAATTATGTAATTGAACCCCCTTTTTATAGATTCAAATAACTGATTAAAACCAAACTGGTCAGAAAAATTAACAATTGAACATATATCTGCGTGGTATGAATTACTTAAAATCCCATGTGCTAAAATGGAGGGGGCGGAGTTTATGTTTTTTACTTGATTGAAATGTTTTGGGTTTACATTACATAATGTCATATACTATAGCCTTTACCTGGTGTTATGCTGGAAAAAAATAGTAATCACAGTAATCTACTTAGACAATGGTGATCAGTTGTTTTTTTTGATATGTAAAAAGATGACAGTAACTCACCTCGAACAGCTCTGCCCAAGCTGCCGGTGTAAATGAGGTTCCCAACCTCAGAGCTGGCTTCCGTTAAGAGACAACGGGCGGACAGACAGTGAGACTGCACCTACTCAAAGAAACAGCAGAAAAACACAAAATGAAAGCTGGCATTGGCAGGGTTTAGTTACTCTGTTCACCTACAGGACACTTCGATGGAAAAAGGCACGTGTCAGTTCTGAAATCCAAAGGCCGCTAACCAACAGTGACAGTAAGTACTGTTCTGCCATAAAGTCTACAGAATAATACTGATAACTTTTTTTGAAAGGATCACACAGGTGTTACTCCAATTACATGTTTTTATACTGAGGTCTATAGGGTCTCTGCAGGTCTCAAGTCAAATACTTGTTCAGACCATTATGAATGCAATTCAAACAATTTAAGCTAATATGTGATAATGACACTGTAATAGAATGCATAATGGAAATATATATATATATATATATATAACTGACAAACTATTTTATACACGTTGTTGTTTCTATTCCAACAAAAGCACAAAGCATGGAAAATAATTTATTTAGATTTTCCAGAACAGGTTACTCAGGAATCAGGAATAAAATGTTTCCATGTATAAAGAAAAGCCTTTGTTCTTTGTTCTGGGAGCTAGGTCAAACTGAAAATGAGGTTCACTTTTTGTTTTGCGGCCTACAAGCACATAAGGGATGTAGCTATATTTTAGTAAAAAGTCCTCTATTTATGATGATTTATTTTGGCTGGATGATTATGGAAAAACTAGAATTGTGCTTTGCAGAGTCTTTAAGAGCTTGGGAGAGGAGGCAGAGACGAGCTGTAAAATAATCTGTAATTTTGTAATGAACTGAAAGGTTTCAAAGCTGTCAATATATTTATAACATAAAATAAATGAATGGCTATTTATATACAACACATATTCACCGAATATCTTCTTATTTTGCTGAACCTCGAGTGACACTCGTATATAACGTTAGGTCTAAAAAAAAAACTCTTGGTAAGCCACTCTGAGATCTCGCACAGTCCTGCAGGCATTAACAGTCGATTGCAGACAGTGTGATCTCAGCGGCTACCTTTTCTTACATAGGTCATGTAACGTTAAATATGTCCAGTAAAGTATTAACTCCCGAACTACACTATATAGGTCATCTGATGATGATGATAATGAAAACAAAATATCAGTCCTAGGTTAAATACCTTGCTGTTTGACGGTAGCTTGAGGGACGACCTTCTGACAGCATTTACCGTTAGCTGCTGTTGGCTAACCGCTCTGAAACAACACACGGTAAACGGCCCACCATGTCGCACGGCCGTCACGTCAATATTACTGAATGTCTGAGAAACAATACAGGGTCGTAATCTACGCAGGACATTTGTATAAAACATTGTTATTTTCTTAGCGACCGTCGCTGATTCATTCACACACGCTTGTAGTACTTCCGCTTCTTCCTCTCCTTATTTGAGTTTTAATAATGGCGGTTAGGAAACCAGCTAGGTGCATTACCGCCACCTACACACCGGAAGAATGAAAAATGGGCACATCGAAAACACTGGGGGTTGTGCAGGTATCACACACATAGAGAACGAAGGAATTGACTTTATTCTCAAATTGTTTTCATCTTTATTCTCGACATTTCGACTGTATTCTATAAATGCAAAATAAATCAACACTGAACAAACAAATCATTAACAGTGTATAAGTTACAGTTTAATTTTAGTTTTTTAGTTTTAGTCAA
>NW_023339796.1:23752900-23757209 GCF_004916995.1 Morone saxatilis
GTAATATTTTGCGCTCACTGCCGAGAGGTAATCAGCATATTCCAAAAGCCACAACACAAATGCAAACGTCACAACACAACGGGAAGAGGAAAGGTCGTTTTTTGCTTATTTTTTCCTGGCCTAATCTTTGATACTTTCATGAATTATTGCAGTTTCAAAGTTTATGCTTTTTTAATTCATGTTCTGAATTTATATTTTGGGGGCCTTTTATGGGAATGTATCAGACAGAAATGCTCCCGCAACTCTCACGTCCACTATAGCACAGTAGTATACATCAAAACGTAGGCAAATGTGTCTTCTTTTCCAGCTGGTTGTAACCTACTTGATGCTGTAGGACGTGTACAGGGTTGTCTGTCAGACATAAACAATATGGAACTGCTGGAAGGAACAACTTAAAACTTCAGCTGTTTTTGCTGGATTGAACCTTCTACCGTTCTACCATCGAGAGCCCTGTTTGACCTACGCTGTGACAGTGTGGCACTCCAAGCTGCACCGGAAGGCCGACAGAGAGCCGACTTGCAAGAGGGTGGACAAACCACCGCACAAAAAACCATAATCGCTGCCCTTCTGCCTATCTTTGACTGCCATCTACACACTCCCGTTGCTCTCCAGCATGGCCAGAAACATCCTGAGGCGAACACCACCCACCCCCGGGTTTTCCACCTCTTTAACCTGTTGCCACTCCAGGCAGGCGCTTCAGGACAATACGGGCCAGAACAAACAGACTTCAGGGATAGCTTCTTCCCCCAAAGCTTGTCTACCATCCTCACATCTCTAAATTCAAACTTGCACTAATGTATCTGTATATGTATTGTATGTGATATATTAATGTGTGCACTTTTTACGGAGCTGCTCTCCAAATCTCATTGTACTTACAATGACAATAAAGGCTTTCAACACAGATGCAGTGTCTCCAGTCATCCCACAGATGGCAGTACTACTTATGAATTTTTTCAAGATGTGTAGCAAATCAACAAAACTCTCACCAAGTGGAGCCTGCTCTTGGTGAAAAACGGTCATGTTGTGATGGTTAAGAGAGGATAACATGCCAACAAGTTCTGAGGATCGAACCACCAACCTTCAGATTAGTGGACGACCCGCTCTACCCCTGAAATTGAAAATAAATAAATAAAATAAATTGGAAGTAACAATTTAAGTACAATACAATAAAGGCCAAATTATTTGAACTGAAAGTCTGCAGTAACTCTGGGGCGGCTGTGGCTCAGAGGCAGAGCGGGTCGTCCCCCAATCAGAAGGTTGTGCTTTCCCAGTATTTTGTTTTTGGTGCTAAACCAAAGTCTTCCAATGCTGAACCCTGGATGAACACCTAAAGGCATTACAAGTAGCACAGACAGATTTCCGGGGCAAAGTTGACTAATGAAGGCCATGAGGCATGTTTAACTGACAAACTGGCCAAAACAAATTGGTGAAATTGAGATTATTCAATTTTGTCCTGGAAATTCATGTGTGCTACCTTTTATGCCTTTGTGTGTTCATCCAGGGTTCAACATGTGTCTTCTTCCCTAATAAACACACAATGCAATAAACTAAAAACACAGTACATCTATTAAAAATGTATTGTGCTGTACTACTTGACATAAGAGCAATAAAACTTGAAACACTGATTGTTGAAGACATATCCACAAAAACATTTGAGCTACAAGGGATGGAGAAAATGGGTGTAGAGCTTTTGTAGCGTGGATGCGTTCAGTTTTTCCTGTATTTGACCAGAAGGAACCTGTCTACCACTGAGGCTCAGGGTCATCTGCGGAGGCTTTTCCAGTTCATCCAGATATTTCTCAACAACATGTTTGCTCTCCCACACTGTTTATACAGAGCTGATGGTGAAGGAGGCATTGCATTCACAGCTGCATGTGCATCTGTCTACACACACATACGAAGACAAAGGTTATATTAAACGTGTCACCCTGTTTTATTAAGGTGCTTTATTAAGCATGACCCACCACACTTTGACCCTTATGTCACAGCAACATGTTTTTAATAAAACAAGATAAATCGCTTCCACATGCACTACATTTTCACACATATTTAGTGAGTGTGGACAAAACACGTCAAAGCCTTACCACTAATACTACTAATGATAGGCAAGTGAGTCAGATGAAGTCAGGCTCAATTTTAAATTTCAGCCTCCACATTACATAGACAGTGTCATAATACCATGTGCACACTTCACTTCAATTCCAAAGACAACTCATATTTTAATGGTTTCACTTGTAGTAACCTCTCATTAAGTTACCTCAGGTCATGTGTTATCAGTGTTGTCAGTGTTATTAATCAGTGTTGTCAGTGTTGTTAATTTGGTATCTGCTGTGTCATGCTTAAAGGATCCAATGCCTTTGTTTTCTGATAGAAGCACATGACAAACTGGGAATAAGACACAATTTTTTGCTACCAGAAGTTAGGGAAAAATGTTTATTTGTTTTTCTTTTATATCAAATATGGTTTTAATACATCAGTGGTTTTCAAACTTTTTGGGCCCAAGGCACACCAAGGGGCAGCCCAATACCTCTAGAAACAGCTGTATTCATATCCATGCATAATAGGCTCTATAATACCGTGCTATCACTTTGTTATTGTTCATTTTTATCTACTAATGCCAAGTTTGATAAACAACTACATGTATGTTACTCCTGAAATATTTATTAACAAAACAATTCAAGAAATAATTGGAAACTTTGTAAAGTTACATAAAGCAACAACACACCCATGGACATCGACCCTGGCATCTGTAGATAAAAACGGATCATTCTAAGGTAACAAATACACAACAATTCTTATTTTCAGGTGATTATACACTAAAGAAAACATACCTATAATTATTTTCCATTTCTACCAATGGATCCTCCTAAATGTCACACACTGGACCTTTAAACCAGAGAGACAGAGAAGGGTCGATCTGGCCTGAGATGGCAGCCTAGGTCGAGCAACATGAAACCACTCTTCAGAGACCAAGCAAAGAAGAAAGAGAGCTTCATTGAGAATGAAAATTAACCTAACCAACAAAGAGAACGAGTTCCCAGAATGTGGGGTGGAAAGAAAACTAGGTGTCAATCAAAGCCTTGGAAAACTGTGTAAAGGCCTCCGCACACCAAGCATGCACAGAACCACTGGCTAATTGGCAGACGGTGTGATATTAACGTATATTTTATGGCAGGTCACATACTGAGATAATAACTATACTGAGCACAGGGCTGAAATTCCTGCCTGCCACTACGTCTCCAGATAATACTTGAGGTATGCTCCATTCACACCCTGTTCACTGTTAACACTGCATTGTGCAATGCTCGCAGTAACACACTGGGTGTTGGTTACAGTGCAACAGAAAACACCTGACCACCTTTCAACTTACAAGGTCATGTGGCTGGGGCTATTATGCATGTAAAGTCTTTACTTCTGCAGTTCAAGAACGGAGCTAATTTGGTGAGCAAGCGTCCCCCCTGGTCCACACTCCCAATAGTTCCTGTTTGTGCCATGATTGCAGGTGTTTTTGAAACCATTTCATTTACCTCCACTTACTATCTTCCTCACAGTTTAAGCTCCTAAACTAATCATGGAGTAATGAATGTGCTGCGTTAAAAGACGCAACTACATACCACAGGAAATCAAAACTACAATTACATTTGACTATCTACATAGTTGTTTTTTTTAAGATTCAAGACATTCATACCACCAGTAAGTTTTATGGCCTCGCACACCAACCCGTTATCCGGGCCGCGGGACGTCGTTGGACAGTCCGGGCGAGGTCGGTGGCTTGAGTCGCTTCGGTGTGTACCCGGGCTGTCGTCGTCGGCGTCGCGTCGGCCTTCATTTTGGCCGATTCACATGTAGAATCGGCCAGGGCCTTCGGCCTCAATGACCAATCTGATGGTGGAGCTGCTAGCCCTTGACTAGCGAATCAGTGAGTGCACGAAAAAACCGGAAGTGACATGGTAAACAAAACGCCAGTATCTTGTTATTATTAAGCATCGTATTTTCCGTTCAGAGTAATGACAATAACGATCCTGTTGACTACTATCAACACTCTCTGATGAAAACAATGACTGACGGTAAGTGCTCTGGGTTTTTTACTAGGTCTAGAGTGTCTGTCATTCCCGGTTTTAAATTTTTTTTGCGACAACACAGATAGCGCCGGCCTGCTTGTTATGGGGACGTATTACGCCTCGCGCATGCGCAGAACGTACGCTCCAGTTGGCGTGGTTGGTGTGTATCGGAGGCATTTTTTTGACCGACTCGAGGAGACGGGAGCCGACTGATTCAGTCCGACTGGCTTTTCTGCCGACGTCGGCTG
>NW_023339796.1:23757234-23757374 GCF_004916995.1 Morone saxatilis
TAATCTATTGCTGCCTGCTGCGCTATAAGCCCCACCACCACCCCAGCATTCACCTGTAGTCTCCGGCTAGGGGTTTTCCTCATCACTCCCCAATATCTAAATGTAAACATATCCGTGGGGAGTGATGAGGTCGGAGCCTA
>NW_023339796.1:23757386-23762502 GCF_004916995.1 Morone saxatilis
AATAAATATTTCAAACATGAGTTGGCTGACTGAACTTATTTTCAAGTAATCTTACCTAGAACTGGCATGTTGTCCAGCTGGTCCCTGGTGAGGTTCAGTGTGGGGTCGCTGGGGTCAACCATCAGACCTGAATCCTGCAGAACTTTTTGTACTTCCACACGAGCCGCTTTCATGGCATCTGGACTCCTGAGCACAGATAAAGGAGCCTGTTAGTCATGTTACTGTCACAGTTATTGGGTAACTAATTTTCATTTCAGGAACAAATAATTTAATTTCACTGCAATTAGTGTCTAGTTTACTGCAGTGGTATTTAAGTGTAACTGTGATTCTTGGTGCAGATGTAACACAACTTTATTTAATGCTGACTTTGGCATTAATATGAGGGTTTTTACATTGACATCATATGAACAGTGCAGTAATTGTAGGCCTCATTATATAGAAGAACACAGTCGCTCAGTTTTATGAAACTGAAACTGAAAATGATCTTATCTTTGCACACTGACGCTGTGCAGATAAACATTTATTATTTCACAAACAAAATTATGAAAAATATATTCTCGTAAAATGTTAATTGGTTGTTCAATGTTGTTCAATGAGATTATATAAAATCATGGCACAATTCCATTGATCTACATGCTTACACAGACCCAGCTGAGTTATACTACTAATGTCAGACTTGATGCAACACCATAATACAACTCTAATCTGCTCCACTGAAGCCAACACAACTTTCTACCTCAACTATCTCATTTACTTTAAGTGCTTGGGGGTATGTGTACAATACCCACAATCAAGCTGTCTGAAACTGATAAATGTGACATAAAAACTGTGGTTGTACAGTACATGGGGTACAAGACAAATTGACAGACATGTTATACAAAGTGTACAGAAGAATGTTCCAAGAGCATTTGTATCCTAAATCATGGGTTCTCAAACTATGGTTCTTGTACCACTGGTGGTACGCCGTGGAATTAAAAAAATTAAATTAATTAATTTAAAAGCATAATGCTAACAAAATTCCCAATGAAAATGTGTAATGTAATGTAAATTTATGAATGAATGAGTCTTGTTCAGGATTCAACAGTCAACAATAAGTAATCTTCTTATTACCTGCCTCCTGTGTGTACTGTCTGTAGCTGAATAGGGTCAGCCTACACTGCTGTATTTTAATGTCAGTCATAGTGGTGGTCCTTGGAAAGCTTGATATTTTCTGAGGTTGAACGTGCTGTAGACACACTGTCCCAAAATATGCCTGCCAGTTAGACTGGGATAATGCGTTTTTAATATGGACTTGTCTTTCAACATAAATCCATTTATATGAGTAATTTAAAATTTTAGCCTCACTAGTCCCAAAAACAAAGTGTTCTTGGTAGTAATTAATCACACCTGACAAATAACTGACAAGAGGAAGACAGCTCAATTTGTGATGTGCCAATTGCACAACCAATTTTTTTGTTTTGTTATTGCATCACTCATATCTGCTCACTATCTCCTAGTTATCCTTGGAACTGTTGTCTACCACAAAGTACAAATATTTTTTTGTATTAAACTAAAATTAGTAGCTTGAAACTATAATTTAATCCACAATTAGCCTGAAAAGCCTCAATTAACTCTTGCATACAATTAATTGATCCATCTGCACATGGTCAAAACTTGAACGCTTGAAATGGCAATTGTTCAATTGTTGGATCTAAGGCATAATCAAAGTTTGATTTCATTCCAATCCTTACTTGTTTAAATGATTAACAGTCAAGAGTAGCATAAATTAACCAGCAATATACAGATTAACCAACAACTACTGCCCAGTGAATTGTGGCTGCTTTCTGTTTTGTTTCCCAAGAGCCCACCCAGTAAAGAGAAAAGGACTATCAGCATACCTGATCATATAAAAGAGACTCCAGAACGTAGCAGGTAGGGTGTTAGCCTGTGAAGCCCAGAGCAGAGCGACGTGGGTCCTGGCCTTGCTCACGTCATTGAAGGTTGATAAGGAGTCATTCAGAATGATCCTCATAGAGATCAGATCAGAAACGTTCTCCCTTTTGGACAAGTTTTCAGCGTGCATGGTCTTTGCAAGGTTCTAGACATTTGAAAACAATAAGACATTCATAGTTTCTCTTATGTGAAGCTTTTTCCTTTGCTTATTAATCATTATATTTATATTTGGTCACTCCCTCCACTGATAGTTGCAGGAAAGCACACCAACCTCCCTAGCACTGTAAGCACTCTTGAAGACATGTATGGGCAGGCCAGCCACCAACGCTGGGAAGATCTTGTCAAACTCTTTGAAGTTCTCCAAAGCATTGAGCACCAAGGCTTTCTGAGCCGTCTGCCGAGCCTGACACTTATCTTCACCAAGCTCTTTACCGAACAGAGTCAGGTAGCCAGACTCAAACATCACCTGGAGGACAGCAGGACAGAAGGAAACTTGTTAGTTGGGGGCATTGTTTTTGATTCCAAATTGTAGGGCATGGAAGCTATGGAAAAGTTTGCATTTTTAGTGATGGAGGCTCTACTGTGTCCAAACTTGAATAATAACTCATGACATACAACAATTACAGTTGACTTTAAAGTAGATTTGTGCCAATCTAATCTAGTCCTAAATTCTATTACTTCCGGTCTGAAGTCCAATTACTGACCTTGTAGCAGAAAGCAAAGATGCCATCCACCTCCCAGTGGTCCTTGCTGGGGCTGAGTGTGTCTGACCTCAGCATGACATCCTGTAGGTGGCCCATCATGGTCTCTATTAGGGAGGGCAGAGCCTCACCCTGCAGGGTCTTTAGAAAGGTTTGGTGGAGGTTCTCTGTGGTGTGGCCATGGCGAGGGTCGAAGCTGTCGTGGCCGAATGCCTGGTGAGGGAAGGAAGAAGAGGTTCAGGACCATTGAATGATTCACTGATAGCAGAAAATGCCCGCTATGGATGAAGAAAATATCCTTAATATGAATAATAAAAGATGAAATCACATAAATTGACCTTGACAGACGTAGCAAAGTGGAACTTCCTCCAGTCCAGGTGTCTACCCTGTCTGATGACTGAATGGTAAGAGAAGGGGTCACACAGGAAGTGGATGTACTGGCCAGCGATCTTGCAGGTGAAAATGTGGCCATACTTGTTCTGGCGGCTGCGGAGGAACTGGAGAGGGTTGGCCCCGAACTGCAGAGCACAACCCAGATAGGGGATGAATCCATTCTCTACTGCAGGCTCACCAGGTTGCCTATGGACATTGACAAGAAAAAGAAGAATATTCAGTACAGAGCCTTTTCTACACTGGGGCTCTGTTTTTTTTTGTCTGGACAGAGATTAGTTATGAGGAAAGTATTCATTCAAAGTAATCCCTGACATTTTGCTACTTACTGATTGCTGACTGATCAGGAATAGTGATTCAACCAATAGTCAGCTCATGGAAGTTTTTACTTTTTGTCTTTGTCCAATGAAAACTTATGTCAAACATTTTTAAGAGGTTTTTTTTTTTGCTAAATAAGACATAGGAGTACTTTGTGAGTCTACAAATATTGTTTGAATTCTACAGATTCACAATCTGAAAACCAAATATAATTATACACTGTTTGCACTGAACAGGGTTTTAGGTTGCTGACCATGTAATTGGAGCCTCAGTGGTTACTATTAACTCTCAAATAAAAACATAAAATGCATCCCAAAATATTAATTATAACAATAAGGTCTACTGTTAGATGCACCTTTTTTCCACTGATGAAGGCTGATGATGCCCTTATTATTATCATCATTATTATGCGTGTGTGTATATGGCATTGTTGAGCATTGCAGCCTCTGTCCCGTCCCAGTTCCCTGAAGTTCAACCACAGCCCTTCTTACAACCGCAGCAAGTAATTACAAACCTGTTGCCAGTGTTGTTGAGGTTACATACCAGCCCTAATGCCATTATGACGCTCATTTTAACAAGATAATCCTTTATAACACATGTGTTTTTATTACAAACAAGTATTATCACTGTTACAAAACAATAAGCTCCTAATCAGCTACTCCATTCTGAACACACATGACCAGTGACTACACACCATGAGGTTTGACAGCAGCATACTGGTGACAATGTTTGTGGATCAACTGCATACCAAACAAATACTATCATCATTACAAAAGCTTTTGTTTGATTAACACACTCTACATGTATATGTGATTATGTCAGTGGCCACATGCATCAAGCACTGTTGTTGCTTGCCTGAAAAAAAACTCTGTTGGTGTTGATCTGTGTACAATTAGCTAAAACTCTGTCTATATCAGGAGATTGCTATTAATGTTAAATGTTGTAGACACACTATATTAGTACAATAAAGGAGCTTAAAGTTGAAGAAATGCCTAATACATCGCATCCAGCATGTCCAGTCTTACCTGCGTCGTATCCCCACAGCGAGCCAGAGAAGGCAGCAGAATCCCACCACCACTGCCCAGATCAGAGCGATGCTTATTATCATGATGAGGATGTTGATGATAAGAGGAAGATCCAAAACAAAGGAAGGCTCACTAACTGCTGCTAATGCTCCACACAGATCACACTGACAGGAACTATGATTAACTGATTTATTATATTGCCTGCTTGTTTTCCAACCCTGCCTGTCACTGTAAACTGTATATGTGTCAGTGAGCAGTGTTGGTTCAGCCTAGTTTGTGACAGGCACAGGCAGCATGGCAGGTTTTTATACCTGCTTTGTCCCTAAGGGTGGACCCAAGGGCGGATTCAGAGGAATGGAATGATGTCACCAATTGGAGTCAGTCTCAGCACAGGTCACAAACAAATTGTTTTTTATTTTTTGTTCCAATCAACTTTGCTAATCATTTTCTGTGAGATAATCCTGAATGGATTTTTTGATGAAGGAAGGAGAGGAAGATTATATTTTAGCACCTGTCAGCTAAAATGTGGCGCAGAGGCAGAGGGGGTCGTCCCCCAATCGGAAGGTTGTTGGTTCGATCCCCGGCTGCCATGCGTCGAAGTACCCTTGAACAAAATGCTGAACCCCAAATTTGTTAGTTTCCATGGGTGAATGTGGCACATAGTGTAAAAGCGCTTTGAGTGGTCGGAAGACTAGAAAGGCGCTATACAAGTACAGGTCCATTTACCATTTACCATTTACACAGTATATT
>NW_023339796.1:23762602-23771281 GCF_004916995.1 Morone saxatilis
AGACATACTTATAAAGAACTGATATTGCAGTTTATAAATTACTATATGGTGTGCTAAATAGCTTATTGATGTACCAAATGATATCACACTTGTCGTCGCTAAGAAAAGGTTTTGCTGAGCTTTGCTGACCACTCACCGGTAACTGTTTTTCCACAGGCTGATAGTCTAGATGGAGCCCTCTGCGTACCGGACATCAAACTGCACAGCAACCCATCTGCATTCAATGTCTACTGCAACGTGCGGCACTGTGTGCTGGACTGGCAGCAGAGAGAGGCCTCCCTGGCGCTGGCTTCCAGGAGCTCGGTGCAGAGCGGCGACTCAGACAGTGAGGAGGAGGAAGAGTACCGCGAGCCAGCCGTGAAGCTGCCAAAGGTATGAGCAGGGGGTAGTATTGGCTGCTTATGTGGTGGTAGCAGCGCACTGTAATATGGCGAGAGCCAGCCAGTGCTCTTTATCTTAGGGATGCAACAATCCTTTATCTCCCCGGGCTTGTATGTAGGGCTCATCCTTCTTCTTATTGTTGTGATAATTAGAGACACTTTACCAGAGGTTTGAAACCCCCATCCTGTGAGGATTAGAGCCTCTGCTCTGTTACCCCAACTCCCCCCTGTAATCTGTGAGCCTGCCGGTTTATCTTTATTACTTCATATCAGGGCTCTCAGGTTTTCTTTAAAATGTAAGCTTTTTCTCGTAGGTGTGAACAAACTTTTATATCTGTCTGTAATTACAGTTATTTTCTGATTTACTGTCTATGAAAAGAGTGGAATACGTTTGCCTTACTCAAGTAAGGTGTTGATGAAATGCACCGTCACCTGACTTACTGCATGCCCTATTGCCCTGTCAGTAAACTAGCCTATTGCTGTTGTCTCGGATAACATAAAATAGAAGTGCAATCCATGATAAACAAATAAATACAACACCAAAGTGTCTAGAGGCAATGTGTCAAAAGTTTATTTTAGGTTCTGTGCCATAAATGGCAGAATAAAGGGAGGAAGTTAAGGGTGTTTGCTGACTTTGTAAAAGGCTATTACCTTACAGTACCGCCATAAGATAAAGTAACAACACTTGTCATCCAAGTGAGGCAGCAGGGGCCCCATAAATAAGACGATCATCAATTGTACAACATAGTTTAGGATTAAGCTACAGAGATGCCTTCAAATTACCTGCATTATGCCATACCTTTTTCTAATCTCTCTTGCACACTGTGTTGCTGCTTTAAAATACTCTACAACAGGACAAACAGTTATACAGTGCGACAGCAGTTATTGCACAATTCTGTGTTTGTGCTTGTTTGTGATGAGAATTTTTAGGGATCCATCGATTGGTAAAATCTGGGCCTGTACCGATGTTTAAAATAACGATTTGCTGATACCATCTTGCCGATCCTGATACCAGTTAGGGCTGCTCGATTATGGAAAAAATCATAATCACGATTATTTGGGTCAAAATTGAAATCACGATTATTCAAACGATTATTTTTTTAAACTTCAGAAACATGCTGCATTTATTGGACATTTGTCAAAAACACTTTGCAAGGAAGGTCCATCAGTTCACCACTTCCTTTCCATTTAACAACATTTGTAAGGTCCCACGTTACCGCTTTTGCAAACCGAAAGGCAACGGTAACAGGAGAAGACTGCAGCTAGTGTCGCAACCACACAGCACAAGTATAAGTTAGTTTACGGGCGCTCCTGTGGACTTTCACATTGTAGCGCAACAGGTCTGGGGAACGGCGGAGCTTATTACCGAGCGCCACTTGACTCGATGTGCAGTGCATGTTGTGGGGAGGACGAAATACGCAGCGCAAAATATGCAAGACTGTGGCTGTGTCCCAATTCAGGGGCTGCATCCCTTGAATTGGGACGACGCCACTTTAGTATTGATTGAAGGCGTTCATACCATACCTCATTTGTCCGGACCTTCGGACTTTTCAGTTTTGCCCGACCAACAATTGTTTAGGTGGAGAAGAGGGCCACTGACCACGGGGTCCGATCAAAAGACCAAATTTGGTGCGCGACGACTAAAGAGGTGGTCTGCGGTCCGGATCAAACTGAACGCCATGATTCGGTTCGGTTTTACAGTATGAAAAAGCGTTTTTGGATGTTCTTCCCTTTTTTAATTAGGATACTACCAGTAGAAGAAGAAGAAAAAAAAAAACGAAGAAAACCCACGCAGAAACACAACAAAAATGAGCTGGTAAGTATGTGTGGAGAGGGGAGAACGTATTAGCATGTTTTTAATTGTTCAATTTGGTCAGACGAAAACATTAAAAGTCAAGTTAGAAAACACTCACAAAGAATGCCGACCTTTACAAAGTATTTTGCGAACGTAGAGCAACTGTCATCTAAAGGTGAAGAACTACGGAACAGTACATAGAAGGTATTCTGTGATGCATCAGAAAAAGCGGTGCCATGCGTCGTGAAGACATGTGTGTGAAAGGGTGAATGTTGGCACTCATACTGTAAAACGCTTTTGAGTGGTCGGAAGACTAGAAAGGCGCTATACACAGTACAGGTCCATTTAACCATTTCATACTTAGTCTAAAATAGAAAGAGAGAGAGAGAGAATGGAAATAAAGTTATGAAGATGGTTAAGTGTATTCAAACAAATCTGATGTCTGTCACAATACTCTGCAGCCACTGGCATTGACAAGGTCATGTCGTCCAGCAGTGTGCCACAGGTAACGAATGTTAATAAGAGATAAGTTTTTGAATTTTTTGGAACTTTTTATAAAATTCTGTGTTATGAATTTAATTTTTTTTTTTTATGCAATTAACAGCATTACTAAATACGTGGTCTTCTTTTTTGAAATTGGTTTTCTTCTTGTTGTTCTATTAGCTCTTTGGTTGTTTTAACTTTTTTAATTAAGGATGAGGGTGTTTATCAGAGTTGAGGCTCTGTGAATATAACTTGTGTTCAGATCTTCAAGGTTTACATCTTAAATAATAATCAAAACAACCCTCCCTTAAAATCAAGGAACCTGTGCACAAATGGATGGTGCGGTCTGTTTAATTATAAAATATGCAGTCAAATGAATGTCACTGTAGTACAAGTAGAACCCTTATAGTTACCTTATTTGCTAAGTCCTCTCATACTTTGAAATTGTTGTGTTATAAATACTGATAAAGAGTTATATTCATTATCCTACACAAATGCAGCTAACTGACTGTGTCAAGGTCAAGGTTTACGGTGACTGAGGAGCTGTTGTGTTAGTTTGTTAGTTTGTCAGTTTTCAGTTTCTTATCTGATAATCATATAACCCACCTTTGCACCCTTGTCAGATTGTGTATGGTTCACACAATAAAATTACCAAGCAAAACTGTGGATTCTCAAGTGTTATTTCACCACTGGAAACATGGTTTTCCATAAAACTGGACTGTCTATGCAGTAGAATTTTTTTAATTGGTGCACACGACCAGAGAACGCTGCTTGAAAACTGCTTGTTATGCCTCTTTCGGTATCTGATCTATACCTCCTGCCTGATCAGTACTGCAGATGTGCAACTTTCAACAGAGATGAGAAGATGGCTCCCTCGTTATCTACTTCAGTTATCAGCTCTGGAAAAAAAAACAATGTTTTTTAATGTTAAAATTCCTTACTTTTCAGTGTTTGCTAAGGTAGCATTAATAAGAAATTGTTGATGATACAAAGCTAGTTCAAAATGAGTTTCCCTTTTAATGACAAAAGAAAAACGAAAAATATGTATAGTACCCGGCCAGTGTGAAGGATTTAGTGGCATCTAGTACATTATTTTACTGGGGTTTCCAAGCTTGCACACAACCTTGATTTTGATTTTGTCTAACAGTAAGTCAATGGTTTTCAAACTGGGGTGCAGGGACCAACAGGAGTTATTGAATGAGTTGTAGGGGGTCACCAGTAAATGGAAGAATAGCATATTTTAATTGATATCCCATTTTTTGGAAGTTGGAACAACAGAAGAAATAGAGTTGGTAGTTTTGTATTGATTGTTATTTATAGTGATCATATTTTGATCATTTAATGACTAAGAAGATTTTATTATCTTCAAACCTAAAAATTAAAAAAATGATTCCTTGAGACAAAGTCCTCGCAAATTTGGTTTTCCTGGTCTAATGTGCATCTACTATGGGGATCGTGACATGATGAGGTTTGGAAAACCCTGTGAGCAGAGCTGATGCTACTATTCTCTGTATTTAGTATTTAAATAAAAGATGTGCTGGTGACATTGCAAACCTCATGGCGGTGCAAGAGTAAAGATCAGGGGATCGCAAAGTCATTAGGCTTCTTCCTTGGGGGACCTTCAATGCAAGTATAAAATTTCATGGCACCCCATCCTATGGTTCTTGAGTTATTTCTGTCTGGAACAAAACGTTGGACTGGCTGACCTGAGGTTATAAGGGAAATGTGATGGTTTAGCTTCAAGCCAAAGTTTTGGATGGACAGACCCAAGAGCCAATGTTCAATGTCCCACAACACTGGACAGTTAAAAGCATTCCTGCGTCATCATGTTGGTTGACCCACAGTTACACGTCGTCAGACACATTATTGATATTGGATTATAAAACCAGATACTGATATCAAACACTGGCTGGCCTGGCATCGGGAAATGGTTTATCCACTTCTCTGTTAGCAGGTGTCAGCAGGCTGGTATGGCCTTAACCTGGAATTAACTTCAAGAGGTGCAGATGAAGGCCAGCAGAGAGAGAGAGACAGACAGGGGAAGAGAGATAAAAAAAAGGTCAAGAGAGCAAAGAAACTGAATGATAATCACTAAGCTGCAATACACAAACACTTCCCTATAATCGACTGTTCAGTCTGCATGGCCTTGAAACTCCTGATAAACTGTAGTAACTCTGATGCAGTGAAAAAACCTGCATGCTACAAAAAAGTAGATAACCTTATAAATTTAATTATCATACAAAACTACAATATATATATTTTAATGATCCTAATAGTTTAGATATTTAAGTTAGTAGGCTCCAGGTCAGTTGGCAAGCTTTTTATAATTAATTTCTGCCATTAGATGCTTACTTTCAATTCAGTGTACTGTTCAATGTGATGTCTTTGCACAATGTGCAGCAATAAAGATTAAATTGAACTGCAACTGAAGTAAAAGTAGCATTAATATGGTGCCCGGTTATCTCAGTGGTTAGAGCTGGTGACCCATGTTCCGAGGCTGAGTCTTTGCTGCAGCAGCCCAAGTTTCAAATCCGACCTGTGGCCCTTTGCTGCAAGTCATCCCCTCTCTCTGCCCCGCTTTCCTGTCTGTCTTCACCTGTCAATATCATAATAGGCAATAAAAGCCCCAAAAAATACTTTAAAAAAAAAGTAGCATTAATATAGCTCCTTGATGTAATAGCTACAGAAGCCCTAAATTGTCATAGATTCACATTTGGATATTTTGTGCTTTTTATGCCTTTATTTGATAGGGGAGCTGAAGATAGCAAAGGGGGGAGAAAGAGAGGGTGACGTCATGCAGCAAAGGGCTGCAGGTTGGAATCGAATCTGTGCCATTACGGTAAGGACGCGCACAACTGGTGAGCTACTGGGTGCCCTGATTCAAGCATTTTTTAATTTAAGCCATTATATTGAGATCAGGAGTTAATTATTTCATTAACGTGGGGTAACATCGCTCATTTTCTAGTGATCAAAAATTTATTTATCTCGTTATCGATAAGCCGCCTGTGAAGTTGCAGCCGGGATAGGCCTCTCCTTAAATGAACTGATTTTAGTGTTATATCCACAGTGCCTGGAGCACACTGGGCAAATAGATGCTAGCTGTTAAACAAACCTGACATTTGTTAATCAGAGCATTCACAATAGTCACTCCAAATCAGCAGGGAGAGGCACTTAGAAATAATATATTAGTTTACACACCGATCAGCCATAACATTGTGAGCACTGACTGTTGATATGAATAATACTGATTATCTGGTTATAATGGCACCTGTCAGTGGGTGGGATATATAAGGTAGCAAATTAACATTTTGTCCTCATAGTTAATGTGTAAGGAATAATGGGCAGCGTGAGGATTTGAGCGACTTTGACAAGGGCCAAATTGTGATGGCTAGAAACAGAGCATCTCCAAAACTGCAGCTCTTGTGGGCTGTTCCCGGTCTGCAGTGGTCAGTACCTATCAAAAGTGGTCCAAATAAGAAAAAAGTGGTGAACTGGAGACAGGGTCATGGGCTGTTGATGCATGTGGGGGGTGAAGGCTGGCCCATGTGGTCAAATCCAACAGATGAGGTACTCTAGCTCAAACTGCTGAAAAAGTTCATTCTGGTTCTGATAGAAAGGTGTCAGAACTTAAGTGATTAGAAAAGGACACAGTACCTACTTTTTTTGACAATTCAACCAGAGTCAAAGATTAATTGTCAGCTATTGCTATTACATGCAAATCTGTTTCACATGTAATACATTTTCATGCTTAAGGGGTTATGTTCCAACTACCATTAGGTATCACTGTGTTTTGCCAAATTCAGTTTTGTAATTTCCATCAGTTAGATTTCAGTTGCAAAATATTTTGACACAACCTAGAACTTTGGGGTCTGTCCCCAAAGCAAGATAACTTGTTTGTCCAAGCATATTGTCAAGGGGTTACATTCAAATTTTTAAACCCTAATCAATTACCCTACTCTCTTTATTTATTTATTTATTTAGAGTTTAGAGCTCATCACAGGCTCATTCCACAAGGTTCTGTACCTTGACCAATACCGTTTACTTTATATATGCTCCCTTTAGGCAACATTATTAGAAATCACTCCATTAACTTTCCATTGTTATGCAGATGATACACAGTCTAGGACCTGCTTCTATTTGAAAAGTGTCCTGAGATTTCCTTGAGATAACTTTCTGTTATAATGGCCGCTATACAAATAAAATGAATTGAAAACAGACTGTTAATATAAAATCAAATATTAAAATAATCAAAGAAACCTTGAAAAAAATGCACAAATACCGTCATGAAAATGCTACCAAGACTAATATTGCCAATTGTTAACATTTATAAATGTCGGTATCTTCACTAGCAGCATGCTACAAACAGCTTGCATTGCAGTCGCGATCTTTTCTCTACAGTAGGACTGACTTGCGTTGTATATGTGGTTTGTTAGTACCTATATGAGTAGTGGCGTGATTTCGGACACAGCCCTTTGTTTGCCACCGGTTCAACCCCCATAAATTGGGCAAATGTGGCATGGGCATCTGTACGCGTAACTGTTTGCAACCCCACACAACAGCCGGCATCCTAGATTGCCACCGGAAATACCATATAACGCAAAA
Organism: Morone saxatilis; assembly: GCF_004916995.1. Lineage (NCBI taxonomy): Eukaryota > Metazoa > Chordata > Actinopteri > Moronidae > Morone > Morone saxatilis. Next base: position 23,769,863 of record NW_023339796.1, read on the forward strand.
GGATTGCCGTGCATCTTCGCGATAAATCGTTGGCATTCAACCTGCAACCACAAATGGCACTGTGAGCTGCCCGATGCCACTATTTGAGCTAGCGCGCCTTGCCGTGCCAATCAGGGACGCTATTTTTTGGCTATGCGAAGAAACATGCCCTGAAAAAATTTTTACTAACCGGAAATATTAACAGCCGACTCCTAATAAGTTTTTCCTATGTAGGTCTCAAATTTACAGTGCCAGTAGATAGATCACTGTAGCTTGATTGACAGGGTCCGCCACAGACTTCGTCAATCACAAGTAGCCCGCGGCCTAAAGCATAAGAGCTGGCTTTATCGTCTATTTTCCTCGTAAATAGGATCGAAGTGAGCACCTATTAAATGAACATCATGCTGTGTTTGAAAAGGACTTGAAACTGACGGATTAAGTATCAAAAACTCAAAAAAAAATTTAATGAGATAACAGTCAGGTTGGGAAAAACTTATTTGACATTATTTCTGATGGAACTGGGCTTCTTTAACAGTGAATGCCCGTCTGCTTGGCTGTGGAGAATGCAGGCTTACTCCGCCAGCTCAATTGCTCTTCCCTTGAAGGTTTGGACCCGCTCTGTGACCTTAAAAGGTTGTATGTTTGTGGGTTTGAAATTGAGTTGAGAGAACCGAATTTGAATTGCGAGTGACCTGAATTTGAATTTAGAGCGTCTGAATTTGAATTTAGAGATTCTGAATTTGAAGACATTTAAAAATTGAATTTTTAGTGTAGTTTCTAAATTTCAGTTCAAACTAATAGAATTTCAAATTCGAAGAGTTGGATGCAGTGCGAATGCAGGTTGTCGCAATACAGGTTATTCAAGTCTAAACAATAGAAATGTCAAATTATGCAATTTCATGAATTTGCAGGTTTTAATGCGAAGTTATTCGAGAGGTTGCGGCAATTCAGATTCAGCTCTAAATGATTTCGTTTCTGCTGACGACAAATATCACGGGCCCGATACTCGTGCTACAAGCTTTGAATTAATGGGAGCGTCTTAATGGACTTTATTAGGGCAACGCGAGAGAGAAAGCGAGAAGCCAGCCTAGAAGTAACAAATTGCCATGATTAGGGTTTCTGCATGCGTCCGGAAAGGATTGTGTCTGATTTTTTGCTTTATGGTGGGAATTAAAGACATAATCGCTGATCCCAAAGACTAACTCCAAGAGTTTGCCTGACGGTGGTGGCTAGGGGCCCAACGTAATGCCCACAGAGTAGTTATATCTGGTATTAGACAGTGAGTCTCTAAGGTTTTTGGGCGGGCCAAGTAAAAGATTTTGTTTTTTTTTCTGCAGTAACATTCAGAAAATTGCCGCATCATCCAGGATTTATCTCCTTAAGACATGTTTGTAAATTAGATAATTGATTATTTTCATTCGGCCTTGATCAATAGAAACT
>NW_023339796.1:23771306-23771645 GCF_004916995.1 Morone saxatilis
TCTAGACCTGCTCTATTTGAAAAGTGTCCTGAGATAACTTCTGTTATGAATTGGCGCTATACAAATAAAATTGAATTGAATTGAAAAATTGAATTTATGAATGGCAATCTGCCTTTGTATTCTAAAAGTGAAGTACCTGCAAGTTATCAGCTGTCGATTGACCTTGAACATTAGTAAGTGTTAGACACACAATTATTACCCTTATCTATACTGCTGTCTACCCCATGAAGAGATTAAAAACTTTGTGCGTGTGTGTAAGTAAAAGGGAGGGACTTTTCATTCAAAAAAATCAGTCAATGTGTATATGTGTGTACTGTATACACCAATTAGCCTTAACAT
>NW_023339796.1:23771674-23779525 GCF_004916995.1 Morone saxatilis
CTGACAGGTGAAGTGAATAACTCTGATTATCTGGTTATCATGGCACCTGTCAGTGGGTGGGATATATCAGGCAGTAAGTGAACATTTTGTCCTCAAAGTTAATGTGTTAGGAGCAGGGAAAATGGGCCCACCCCATTATGATCTATGAACAAGCAACATCAAGTGTAAATTATTCAGACTTTTAGTTTTTGCCAGTTTCTCTAAAAAAAAAGATTTTTAGATCTATTATATTGTTATAAAGCCAGCTGGTTGCTTGTTTTTGGGAAATCATACCATTCAACATAGAGAAAGGTTCTTCTCCCCACATAATTATTATTGCCAGTTTCCTGGTTAGATAAATAATTGGAAGCCTGTAATTTGAAGTTCAGTTGGACTAAAATGAAATAAGTCAGCCCTGCAACATTTACAGTACATCCTTACCATACTAGTGTCTAATTTGTAAAATAAGATTTGATTCGTATTTAAAGGGCCCGTGAACAGTGTGTTGAGATTAATGTGACGTCTTTAATTCTGTGTTTTTATGTATCTTTTCAGTTACTCTTTTTTATTTTAACCTCTTATTTTCATGAAAGCACCCTAAAAGTGCTTTCATCTTGTGTTTCGAATTAGCATCCACTATAAATGCTATGATACTTGTATTGGATAGCTGTTTCAGCCTGTCTGTATCTGTTTAAATTGAACAATAAAAAAAATAAATAAAATAAACTATAAATAAAATAAATTAAGGATACAATTGGATGAGAGCGTGTGAGAGCTTACAATGCTTCATATTCACCAATGTACAGACAGACACTCCAGTGGCATTGGAGCTAACATGCAAAGCACTTTTTTGTTTTGAAATTAAAAACATAAAAAAAACAACCCGCTATTTTACTTTATTTGATGCCCCTATAAATGGAAATCAGGAATTAAATTACATTTGTGCAATCTGATTTCTCAATTTTGTGCTTTTGAACTGCTTTTGTTATGCTACAAATTAGATCCAGCTACAAAAAAACCTGTAACCTCTAAAAAGCAGTTAGAAATGGTATACTGGTACACCGATACACTATTTTTTATATTTGTGTAGGTGTATTAGCATACTGGTGAACTTCAAAATGTTGCAGACCAGCTCATTACAACTAGTGTAAAGTTTCAGCTTGTCAACCAATAAACTTTTGTCTGAACTGGGCTTAATGCCTAAAATGGGTCTGAGCTACAGCTGTTAAAGAAGTTGTTACCTTGTAGAAAACTGGGTACTTTTGATTTGTTTGAAAGCTGACAAACATGCCATGGTTTCTGCTGGCATTCATCAAATTCTGTCCATGTTTGTAAGTAGAGCCTAATTGTTTCCAGAAGTACATCAAATTAGTTTTTTGAAAATAATAGTTAACTACTCAAAACAAAACTAGAATTAAATTAAATAAAGTTTTAGTCAGTCCAGACTCCTACAATAATGTAGTGAAGGCTTTGAAGGAATTAAAAGGAATTAAAGGAAAAGTAATTGTACATTATTGTACATTTCGGAAAATTGGTTGCATTGTTAGGTCTGACCCAACGTGGACTGTAGTAGGTGTTATCATCACCATAATCCTCATCGTCCGATCACCCAACCTCCTCTACTGTATCCCATCTCTCTTCATCCTTCATCTGAGATCGTCTTGTGTATATGACAAAAACAGTTACATTGAAAATGCCTAATTTAAATCCATATAATAATAATAAAAAAATGTCTTTGCTGCGCTCTGGTGGCTGCTCTGTGTCATTGGTGCCAACACTTTTTGATTAAATGTTATTGTAACAACATATAAGATAACTAAAGGCAGAATAAATTGTGTAAATCAGTAACATCATTGGTGTGTGGGCTGCGTCGACAGTGTATGAACAAAGATAATAAATATAAGGCAAAACCTAACCAAACAACAAACCAGCAGCCAACTCAGGTGTTATCCATGACAGACTCACTGTGTCCAAAATCCATACTACAAAGTAGTTCTATATAGTATGTTTTATATATTAATGGTCATATAGTATGCAGTTTTGGGGTATACTCTGTGGAATCCCAGGCTCGGAATTCAAGGAACCTGGCTGTGACATTGGATGAACAGCTGTCTTTCGCAGAGACGCAGATCCTTCAGGAGGATACGTCCATTCATCACCCAGAAGGCATTCACAGACAGATTTGGTGATTTTAGCTGCACCAAATCTGTCTTATTCAGTTCCTGGCTGGTGTTCTTACATGTGCCATTCAACCTCTGCAGCTCATGCAGAATGCAATTTTTTGCTAAATATGTGGTTTCGATGTACCAAACAGAAAATTAAAATTTCTATGAAATTTGAAATGGGTAGTTTTTAAAAAAAAAAAAACATGTATTTTTTGCAAGATATTGTGAAAGGAAAATTGTGTTTTTCTTACAAGGTGAAGTTGGTGACAGTAGTCTGGATTTACAGTAATAATAATTAGCATTTTACATTTCACACTTATTTCACAAGGTTTTGTAAGACTGTTTGCATTTGCATTTGACAACATCATATTGCTTTGTGATGGTATCAGCCATCAGTAATCCTTCCAGTGTTTAACAAGCTCTGACACGGCCCTCAGTAAACATGTGGAGGAGACTTTGACCCAGCTGAGAGGATCTTCCTGCTGTCAGCAGGTTTCTCTGTAAAGGACGCTGGCAGATGATGGAAAAAGCCCTTCAGCCGACCTAGTACAACACAGCCGGGTCAGATCCCATCTCAGCATTTGCCATCCTCCAATAACCCCCCAGCTCCTCTCCTTCCCTCACTCTCCTCTCCTCATCCCTCTGTTTGTCTGCTCTTATCATCTCTGTTTGGCTCTGTTCCCTCTTTCTTGCTCCCTTCAACCTCTCTCTCACTCTGCACCAACAACAAGATGCTTTTCAAGAAAGAGATACAATGGTATCATTGACCACATGTACACTTATATGCGTCTGTATTAGGAACTAAAGAATCTACATGAGCGTTAACATGCATGTCCATATATGAAATTACCATACTGTATGAGATTGTCAAATATGGTGATCAATGAGACATGTATATATGTATGTCACCATTCATGTTCATTATGGAATAAATACCTGCACTTACTGCTATGCTTATGGATATCATTATAGGTGCACTTACAGGTGACCAGTGTGGTCATAAATATAATGACCACATGTTGTAATACACAATAATTTTTCTTATGATATTGTATGCCAGTAATTAATATATTTGTATTTTCATTAATTCAATTTTATTTATTTATTTTTATTTATTTATTTATTTATTCATTTATTTATTTATTTATTTCTCTCTCTATCTCTCTCTCTCTCTCTCTCTCTCTCTCTCATTAGGACATTAAGTTTTTCCTCAACAAACATCTAATTACTTCTCATTAATAGTAAGTAAGGTAGCTGTTGACATGAATAATGATCTTTATGGGCTTTGCACAGTATGGACATTGTAATATGATAAAAATACTCATTCTCTCTATGGTCTACGTATTGTTATGTAACAAAATAGAAACGCCAAATTAAGTCTTTCTAACTTGAAATCTTAAAAAAAAAAATAGTTTAAGTTAGTTTAAGGTCTTGTTAGTTGTGAGCATGAGCAAGACCTCATTTTAGAATGGTAAACATATTCTGATATATATTAAAGTAATATCACATGAGAGGGAGTGCTGTTATACTGAATTTACATTACATATGATTTATTTAACGTCATATATTTAATGTCAATATGTGTTATATATACAGTACATGTATATATTAAAGTGATATCACATGAGAGGAGAGTACTGAATATCTATCAGCACGCCTGAGATTTGGTCGTTGGCCAAGTGTTGAAGATAAGAAGCCTGTCGTATTTATTGTTGCTGGTATTTCAGTGTGGCAGGTGAACATTTAGAAAACAATCTGCAAACACTAATGTGGACACAGTACGTCTCTGTAAAGGTTACTTCAGTGCAACCTTTGTTTGTTGGACCTCAATAGGCAACCTGTAGTCAGAGCAGCATGTGGACACTGAAGATGTTTGTGTATATGGAGGTGTGTTCCTGTAACCTTGAAAAGCTGCATATGGCCTGGCATTTTTTAACTGTGAGTCCCCACAGCAGAGGCTCAATGAGCAGCCTGGAGTATGCACACACATGCACAAACACACACTGTACACCTGTACATACAGTATGCAGGCTTCAAACTGAGTAGTACTCATGTCCTATCCCCTCAGCTGATAACTGAGCCCTGACCTGTGTCTTGTTTTACGTAAACATCCTCTCTGTTATAGATTGTTATAAAACAAATAGACACATTTACCCAGTTCTTAATATTTTAAATTGGTTTGAAATGAGATATGGAAAGGGTTTATTGATCGCCTGGGGGAAGAAAATTAAGTTGCAAACGTATAGACACAGAGGTAAGAGGAGATGAACTGAGAAAAAATATGAGTGTATAAATAATTATGTAAAATAAAATAAAAAATTACAATAAGTAATTCTAGCCAAAGCTTCAAGGAAATGAAAATCATATTTACAGTACCCAGGACCAGTTTTGCTTAATCATTATGTAAACTGTGCAAAATGATTATACATAAATACTATGATTCAATATTACAGAAGGAGTTTATGAAGAAAAAGAGAAGGGAGGGGAAAGAAGTAACACAACCATTTGTCACTGTCTTCCATGGGAAATAATGCAATGACAAAGCAGCAATTTCTATGTGGTACACTGCAAGTTATTTTCAACATTTAATATATTACATACACTGTTACTATTTACTTTTATTTATTTACCTGCATGAAACTTCATACTGTGTTCAGTATGGAGCTGGAGTCAGGACATGGTTAGCTTAGCTTAGCATAAAGACTCTAAAGTAAAGTAGCTCTGTCCAAAATGACATCTACCAATACCTCTAAGCTTATCGATTAAAATGTTGCATCTTGTTTGTTTAATCTGTACATACAAATGATCTTTTACAGCAGACAGCTGTTGTATTTTAAAAGGCCAGTGAAATTAGTCTTATTTTTTGTCTAAAAGAAAAATAATTTTGTCAAGCATGTTTTGCATTAGAATGCAAGAAAGTAATCTGGTTTTAAGAAAATAACAACCAATATTGAGCTATATTTAGCTGCTAACAAGTTCCAAAAATGGTTTGCATAATATCCCAGCAGAGGAACAAGAAGAAGCAGAAAACAGGTTTTAGCTCCACTTCCTACTGTGTTACTTTATGCTGTTTACAAGCTTCATCATTAGAAAGTTGGTAAGCTCAATTTCTGTAAATTATTATGGTTAAAATACCCTCTGCTCCTAGTGGTCTTTTAAGGGCACAGACCCTGGAACCTAACTCCATTCTAATAAGATAAGATAAGATAGACTTTATTGATCCCATACTGGGAAAATGTACTTGTTACAGCTCCAGATATAACATAGCAGATAAGAAAAAATTATTTTGTATCTATGTATGTATGTGTAGCTATGTTCAGTCTGCGATGACAAATTTCCTGTGAAGGACAATAAAGTGTCTATCTATTTAATTAGGGTTATATGTACACTATTTTTATACAGATGTGATTTCAGTTAAAATAGAATATTGGACAGGTTACAGCAGGAGGTAGTGGCGTATTGTAGAAAAAAATAATTGCACCAGACAATATATATATATATATACAGCAGTAATTTAGCAGAAGAATATAGGCTAGACAGGGCTATGAATATACAGTACAAGACTATGTAAGAACTATAAAGTGCTGGTTTCAAGTAGTGCAAACAAAAGAAAGTATGGTATTGTTGCTGAGTAAGTGAAATGTACTTATATAGGGCCTTTCTAGTCTTTCGACCACTCAATGTGCTGTACACTACATGCCACACTGACACGATTCACACGTATTTATACACTGATGGCAGTGGCTGCCATACAAGGTGCTAACTGCTCACCAAAACAGAAACTATCATTCACACACAGTCATACACAGCATCAGGGAGCAATTTGGGGTTTAGTATCTTGCTCAAGGAGACTTCGACATGCAGTGAAAGGAGCCGGGGATCGAATAACCAACCTTCCGATTAGTGGACAACTAGTTCTACCTCTGAGCCACAGCTGCCCCCTCAATCAATCTACAGATACAATCGGCACACATGATGTTACTCAGTAACATCATTAACTAACCTGTGATGAAGTGTTCGACACAAGGACAAATGCAGACTGTCTGGGTCCTACAGATCACCATTGTTATCCTCTCTGTGAATGGCCTGAAGCTACAGATCTCTTCTTTTACTGTCCTTTGCTCTTAAGGCAATGTAAAGAAAATCTTAAATGAGTAAAATGCAACGCAGTAGCTTTAAGGAATGGAGCCACTAGGCAGTTTAACGGCACTTATTTCACCCAAAATTGTGCATGGTTGTTTTGAAGACTGAAAAGTGCCTGTCCTTATGTATTGCAGTAATGCTAAATGTACGGTTTTATTCGTCTTGGCTTGACTTCATGCTGCCCGGTGTTGGGGCACTACAGCTTTATGCTATGATCAGCTAGCTGCAGTGTGCTAATCAAAGATACACACTGTTGCCAAATTAATTCCTGCATTTTGACAATTTCTCATTCACACATAGCTATATTCTATATTGCTAACTTCAGTGCATGTCTATTAAGTGAATACATACAGCAACAACACATACAAACACATACTATCACTGTGTTGCATGCCAGCCAGGCTTTCAGCCATTCCTTAAGCTCATCTGCTGTCTGTCACAATAAGCACCTCAAAAGCAAATTCCCCCTAATAAGAAGGGCTTTCTTCATTTCCTGCCATGACACACACACTCATACACAGTACATATAAAAGATGAATTATTTGCATGCATTGTTTAACGAAAGGATCCAAATTAGGGGAAATAATAAAGTGAGCCAGAAATCCCAAAAGATAAAAACTTAAGTGGCTGAAGTGTCAGCAGAGCAATATGAAGAGATATAAAAGCAGACAGAGGCAAATGAAGACAAAGAGAAGGAGATAACATTGTTTGAGGTTCAGTTCAGAGACTGAGCAGACAGCTGGAGGTCTCAGGGCAATAAGGCATCATCCTGACTGGGCGTGTCAAAGGAAAACACATTGATTCTGTTGTCGATTGTGTTTAATTCCTACACACAGGCTACTGACACACACAGAGATGCATACACGTAGCAGCATTCCCTACACAGGAAAGTCTAAAGTCAGAGCAATTACACACCAAAGCCCTGAAAGCAAAAACAAAAACAGTGCTGATGCTACTTTGCTTTAGCCTAGCATCACCAGATTAACTACCAAACTCAACTTTGTGTGGAATTTCTCACTTCTTTTTGGATTTCCTAGGGGTATTATTAATTGGCACAAGCCAAAATGATGCAGATGCAGTTGGGTAGACCTACAACCGATCAAATAAACAAAATGTGAGATGTAGCAATTGGTAAACTAAACTTGTAAAATCCTGTCAGAAGGCTGGCTAGCTATACTGTACACTACAACTAAATTCAAAGAAAGTGAATGATATAGTAAAGTTTATGTTTAAAATATATTTCCGCATTCCATTTTTTATTAGAAAGCAACTAATAATCATAAGTAATTACAGCAAAAAAAATTTCTTATCAGGAAAAGTTTAAAGCACAGCTTGTTCTCCGTTTAGAGAAAATAGACCATGAAGTGATTGTAAAACTTCACTCACTTGAACAAACTTCTTAGTCCCACCATTATTCATTTCTCCCTTTTGTAGTCAAATAAACAGCCAGGCTTCTCTGTGAGGCACAGGCAAGCTGGATCTAGTGCTTCACTCTCAGTGTATATTTTTACATGACTAGTTCCAACACATAACTCCCCTTGAAATGACTTGTTCTTTGGCCACT
>NW_023339796.1:23779539-23780144 GCF_004916995.1 Morone saxatilis
GCAGCAAAATAAGCTGTAAACACAGCAAGTTAGAGTGTGGAGGCATCAAATATATTTACAAATGTTGGTTAATCTTTTCACCTCTGGCTTCAATCAGGGACCAGACAGCGCAGACAGGACATGCTGGGCTCTTGCTGAGTGTGACAGTGACTATTGATTGAGAGAGCAGTGAGTAAAAGAGCCCTGGCCAGTTGTATCGATCTGTCTCTGAGCCATTGTCAGAGCTCATCATGTAGTCTAATGATAAAGCTCTGAATGGAGACACTTCCTGACCTTGAGCGGTGAGAGCACAGACATCAGAACAATACACTGAGCCAATGGATGTTGGTCAGATGGTAAATGTCAGATCTTTAACACACTAATTGAGGATTCTTTTAACAATGGCCTTCCACTGGAATATTATCTACCTTGTTTTTTGTTTTTTGGTTTGTCTTTTGCTACACCCTAAATATTATTTACCAATTCTTCTTAGAAATCTGTATGTCTGTTGCTGACACATATTCAACACTAGAGGGAAGCACAGCTCTGAGACAATGACAGTATGAGGAATATGGACCACAATATAGTACTTATTGGCTTTTCTTTACAGGTTTACCCCATCATTG
>NW_023339796.1:23780244-23780551 GCF_004916995.1 Morone saxatilis
CACACACACACACACAGTTCTGCCATGCTTGTTTGTAAGGGTTGGTAAACATTGATACGCAGCCTGGTATTGTGTGATATGAACCTCAAGGATTTAATTATTCAGTTTTTTTCTTTGGGGCTGGTGTAAGTGGTGGTGGGAGGAAGGACTCCAGCGATGGATCGCTGCATGACAGACTCAGCTTAGGGACACTCTGGTGGAGTCAAATGACCAGCTCATGCAGTGACAGTCTGTGTGGTAAGGTGAAGATCATTAGCTTCTCGCTTGCTGCTCAGGAAACAATTTCTCTCTTAAATTGGAAATAAAC
>NW_023339796.1:23780681-23780859 GCF_004916995.1 Morone saxatilis
TTTGTCCTCAACACTAATCAGTAATGCACACACAAACAGACTGACACCTGGGGCATACTTACCAACACTCCTATTTTTCATTTCCCTCTCCCGGTTTCCTCCTGAGGACACATTTCTCCCATATTTCAATTTTTTTATTTTCACATCTTTTTTTCCTTTTTCATTATCACAACCCACT
>NW_023339796.1:23780886-23781144 GCF_004916995.1 Morone saxatilis
AGAGCATGTACAGTATAAGCCCACAACTCTAAAGTCTACTGTTTCCACCCAGACAACAACACAGCTTTACTCAACTGTTGTTTCCGGGTCTGCACATTAAAGGGTGCAGGCAGTTGCTTGCACACTATTCTTCCTCAGTGAGTGAGAAACGCAGATAGAAATGCGTTTGCGAAATGCGAAATAGAGTGCCAAGAAAAAGAAATACTCAAACCAATTTCAGATGAAAGCAAGTAAAAAGTGACTCCTAGCTTCCATAAC
>NW_023339796.1:23781275-23791431 GCF_004916995.1 Morone saxatilis
TCCGACCACTCAAAGCGCTTTACACTACATTGTCACATTCATTCACTGATGGCAGAGGCTGCCATACAAGGTGCTAACTGCTTACCAGAAACAGCAACTAAGGGCCTTCACACACACTCTTGCATCGATTAAACAGTATCAGGAGCACTTTGGTTCAATATCTTGCTCAAAAACACTTTTACATGCAGTGGGAGAAGCTGGGGATTTAACCGCCAACCTTCGGATTAGTGGACAACCCACAGTCACCCTCAACAAACTAGTGTCTGATGATGATGTGCACCTTGGTCTTTGAAGTAAAGTTGGAATAGGTCATCTTTGCCCTCCTTGACTTTAAAAACAGACAAATAAATGAATGAATAAGATTGCCCTGGTACCTCAGCTGGTGTGGAGTGTGCCCTGTGTACAAAAGATTAATCCTTAAGGCAGTGGCCTGGGTTCGATGCTCTGACCCAGTTGTCTAGCCATCACAATTTGGCCCTTGTCAAAGTCGCTCAAATCCTTACACTGCCCATTTTTCCTGCTTCTAACAATCCACTTGAGGACAAAATGTTCACTTGCTGCTTAATATATCCCACCCACTGACAAGTGTTATTCACTTCACCTGTCAGTGGTCGTAATGTTTTGGCTGATTGGTGTACATATATTAATGATTAAATGTTTTTTCTTTCACTTTAATCACTCTTCATTTATCATACATTTTGGGATATATAGTTGTTTTTTTAAATTCTACTTGAGATGCAATGAGAAAGATAATGTTCTGTGATCTGTACACCTATTTACCCCTAGTAGTAAAATTGAGTAATAAGACTATAAGTAGCATTGTATTTTCCTGATCCAAAGATGTCAAGATCAAGATCACCATGTGGAAACAGGGTTCTTGCCAGTGAGTCTTACTGTTATTTTGCACTCACTACCTTTACTGATTCACAAGTTTCTGCATTTTACATGTTTACATTGTCAGTATTTTCAGTTGCATGTGATTCTATGGCTGAACTTGGCTACTGTCTAATCTTTTTGAGTGTCTTGAAAAAGGGCCAATTTTCATAGAACTGTTATCAAAAAGTAATCAAAAAATATAACATGGTTACTGAAGGTTATTGCCATGTGTGTTTTTAAGTATTGTTGAGCCTGAAAGGTCTAACATTAGTAGCTCTAAGTCGGCATACTAGCTTGTTTTCAGAACCTTCATCCACATCTCACAGTCCCATCAGGAGATGGAGTTTGCTGAGTTGTCATGGAGATGACTCAGTTTGAGTCATCAACTGAGATGCAGAAAAAGCTGGAGCTAGAGTTGAAATTATTTTAGCAAAATAAGTTTTTCTTCATATTTAGGGCAAATAGGTTCTTAAATGGATCTTTTGTGACCCAGTTGAAGCTAAAAGCAGACAATAGAAAAAGGAAAAATGGAGAATGGGAAATCTGTAGAAAATAGCGAAAAACTGAAACTTTGTGGTTATCTGAAAATAATACACACCCTCTGGCCAATCAGATTGCAGTACTGTATGCAGTATGATTTCATTTAATAGAATATCATTCTCTCTATTCTCCCAATATTGAGACTTTGCCTTCTGCTTTTGTCGCATACATCCCTAAAGATGTACAGTGGGGTGTAGCAGTTATCATGAAAGGATTAGCAGAAGTGTCGAGCACCTGCAGGACCGAAAAAACAAACTGATGAGCGTGACAGGATACTGTCCTCGGGCCATATGCAGCACATTGCGTCCTACACACACACATACAGGCCTCAGTGAAGTGTTCCGGTGTTGAGATGAAGGAGTGTGTCGGATTATTGCGACAGGCAGTGAATGAAGATGTTGGGCTGTTCTGCCATGGTACAGCTTCTCCTGCTGACAGCAACACACACCAGACACACTTAGTAGACTACAGCGAGAATGTGTGGTATGTACACTGACTGTATCTATCTTTTAATAGGCTACAGAGGAGAGACTTCATCTACTTAATGATTAATGATTATAGTTTCAGTAACACTGATTAAAAGACTACTTGACCTGGACTGGTGTCATGCCAGGAAGTACGCCTGTTAAAGTACATCCACTAAAAGTTGTTGTTTTTGCCACCGATGAGCTTACATTGTTATTTTGACAACATTATGGCAATGATCCCTACAGAGATAGACCTTTTGTTTAACCAGAATCAGCTGTAATAGCACTATCGCTCTCCACCAGACTCAAAAAATACAAAAAAAATCTGTCATTCATTCTCATATCATTGTAACATTGTAATTTTATTCGAGCTGGACAGAAACAAAATAAAGATATATATTATAGATAATATAGACCTTTTGTTTAACCAGAAACAGCCGTAATATCACTATCACTCACCAACAGACTCCATAGACAAAAATGGTAATTTTGCCTCAAATATATATTATATATAATATATATTGTTGCAATAATTCCAACAATTACCAACTCTGGTTTGGTGAAATAAATCCTTAATTCACAGACGTAGATAAAAAGAGCAGTTTCAGTCGCTGTACTCTGCACACGGAGCAGACTGGCTATGGAAACAGGTGAAAGGTGCTCTTTGCTACTATTGGTTAATGTCATTGTACGGCCCAAATTTCTCATGAAAATGTTATCTTTGTTGCCCCTTTTGATATACAATTTCTTATCTTCTCTGTGCTGAATTTATAGGTTTATTTTTATATTTCTTTATGAAAATCGCAATATGGCACGCAGCCTAGGGCATCTCCCATTTTGTCCCAGGTTTCCTCCTTACTGCTCCTATACTATAAGGCATGCAGCCGCGCTCAGTAAGACCGAGGCAGACCGAGTGGTTTTTGACTGCACTTAATTTGTCAGTTTATCAGTTTATTTGACGGAATCATTTTGTTTTATTTAATATTTAATATCCAAGCTATTGGAGCTGTTGTGCAAAACATACTTTATTTTCAAATTAAATGTTAGTTATCTTACCATACATAATATCCTTTTGTCTTTCTTTAGACTGCTGTGTAGCATGTCTAACTGCATACTTCATCATACCTGGAGCCTCAAGGCATCTTTGTCCATAGAATTGGCTTTATAGCCATGGAGCACATTATAGAAGTTGTCAAACTTGAGAGAATGCATAAAATTTGATCTTTTTCGGATCTTGTTAGGTGTCCCAGATGGTTGTCTACCACTTTGAGTCCCTAAAACCTGATAAAAATATTTGTTTCTATCCTCGACAAGCTAATATCGGGATTATTAGTCCAACAATTAAATCTTATCTAACAGCATGTAGACATGGAGCACTACAACAGTCCAATGAAACCAGGACAACATTCGTAAGAAGCACACACTGATTTGAGCTTTGTAGAATCTTTCATTAAGTGGTGCTTTGTGCTCTAATCAGTTATATCACATTCCAGTCAGGAGAAGCACACCAGTTTAATACCACTGGGCCAAATCTGAAATGTCATGCTGTAGACTTTGACAACAGGGACAGTGCCAAGTCATCTTGTGTGTAATCCCATATACCAACATTCAGGAGGAGAGCTAAGGACCGGGTAATTGGTATTTTGTGGAAAACAAACACTTGCAGCATCACTAAGGACACATTGTAAACAGAAGAATATGCACTTTTTAAAACCAACAACTCTATGTATAAACAACGAACTGTGGATGCCAAATCGCTGTTTCTGCAGAACATCATTATTCCTAAACGTCAGTTTTGTTTCCCTGTACTGTTATGTAAGTACCCGATATATTATATATATATTATATACCCAATAATATAGCATTTGCTGATTTAAAATACTTTATTTCCCAATAATGAAAAAAGTATTTTAGAAAGTCCTAAGACTTCAATTTTCCTAAAGACCCATATTAAAATGCCCAAATTTACAGCAGAAATAAACACGTTTACAACCTGGTATAAAAAACGCTTTTGGTCTCTAATTTCCCAAAGTCCCGGAGTCAGGACTGCAGAGATAGTGACAGCCACACCTTTGGGTTTTTAATTATACAGTCTATGGTTGGTAGATGGGGAGCCAGCTTTACCAGGCAAGCTTCATAGGCATGTCCAGAAATTATGCAAGAGGGATACCAAAAGTGTCATTTTTGGAGCAGAGGGCCACTGACTAAGCTGTAGTATTTGACAACTTGGGCGTGAGATTTGATATGTACAGTTAGTATGTCTATGTAATTGGACACATCACAGGACTAGCCTCTTTATTGTCACTGATGAAAAAATAAAAAAAGGGTGGATCCAGGACAAGGCATTGTGGCACCCCACAGGGAATGGGCCATGGCTGAGGTTTACAAGTGCCAGCCATCAAAGAGCTGCATTAAGAATTACATTTTACATTTTACTGACCTGATCAGATTCTTTCTTTATAAAAGCTGATTAAGGTATAAAAGACATGTTCCAATAGAGTAAGATTTCTTAAAACCAGAAGATAAAGGACATTGTGTTTGCCAATGTACCAAAATGTAACAACTCTCTAACACTTAATGGTAAATGGAAACCTTGAGTGTGTGTTGTAAAAAGCTGGCACTGGATCAAACCTGACAGGCAATCTTCTTTAACGCTATGAATCCTAAATTACAACCCTTCGACTGAACGTCAAGGTTAATTCCCTCAACCAGTGTAATGAAATGATTCCACATGACACCTCCAATTGGTGCCTTTGGAGCCCTGCCCACCAGAGAAGCTCCCTGTCACACAGGCTTTAAAATAGACATGCAATGGAAATAAATTGCCGACATTCATGAGGAATCTTATTGTGTTCTAAAAATCCCTGCAGCACTCCATTCGTTCTTGTGTTATTATTATAAATTATTATTATGTGGTAGTGACTAAAAAATAGAAATGTACAAAATGAAAAGCTCTTGTGTATGTCTCAAAACAATGTATTATTATATTTTTATTTAAAAAAGGCACGTATAGTATGTACAACAAAACTGTAATATTTGGATGCTGAAACAGTAAAGACAGTAAACAGTAAATCTGGTAGCAAGCAAGCTGTCGTGTTTATGTGGCAAACAATGTGCCATTTCCCTGATCCCCCTCTCTCCATGCTCAGCCAGTTCAAATGCCCCCCTTACCCCTCACCATCCCCCAAAAACCATCCAAATACCCTCCCTCCTCCTGACACCCCTCTCCCTCAAGCTCCCTCCCATCACCCTGTGTCTTTTGTGTTCAATGCCATCAGGCAGATAATGTCACAGGCAGCCAGCTTCATTTGTTTGGTACCTGAATGTAGTTAGACTTAAATCAAATCAATTAACAAATTCATAATTTTCTCCTTGTTTTGGCCTCATATCCACCTCTGACAACACTCTAAGGGAAGGATTAATTTGAGAATGACAATCCCATTGAAATGGTGTGGGAAATGTGGAAAACACTGACACATGGTTGTATGTGTCTGCAAGTGTGGAGGTTGGGGTGGTTGATGGACATGTAGCTTGTCTAGAGTCATCTATTAATTATTAATAAAAATAAATAGTTAGTTATCTTTCAAGCCAGTGTTTGTCATTTGTTGTCTGTTCTGGGCTACTGTAGAAAGATGGCAGTTCAACTTATATAATAACGGACACACCAAACATTGGCTGTTGTAAGGATTAGGGTTAGCTAACCCTAGCCTTGTGTTTTCACAGTAGTTTCTCCTACTAAATGGAAATGAGCTGTTTTTAGTTGGTTTCAATCTGCAACTTCAGCACTAGATGCCACTCAATCCTACACACTGGTCTTTTAACTGCCAACTGGCCAAACTGTGTCCTTGCAACCACAACACATACAAGAGAGAAGAAACAATTATCTTGTCACCCTGGCAGCTCAATATACAGCGCTGAGGAGGTCAATAATCCTTTCAGTAAGGCAGAGTTTATCAGAGCCCGCCTTTAGTTAAGATTGAGGAGCTTTGAATTAGCTGTCATTGATAGCTGTCACAGCAGATTAGACACACACAGTTGTGTGTTGTCTGTTGTCAAGGTCACACTGTAGCAGTGTTGGTTGTCCAGATGATACCAACAATAATTATGGATTCACAAACAAAATTAAATATTTATGTTTTTTTCTTTTTCTCTCCACTGTATGTTTAGATGGTGCTACACAACAGGTAACATAATTAACAAATTTGCCTGTTGGATTGTGTGTATGTTGCGTGTTAATGTAATTTTGTTCTAAGAGTGGTGCCTACGAAAGGGCCACTGCACCAACACTGTCAATACAATTCATTTCCTGGGGAGCATGGTAATAAGTCCCTGATATTCTTCAAAACGGACCCAGACAAGGACGATGAAAACAGGCATGCAAATGGTTCTGTACATTTCAGGTGTGCATGTGGAGATTTGTTCCTTACAGTTGCAAGACAAAAGTCAGATGTTTGCTTCAAATTAATCAATGTTCACTGGCTTTGTGCACTCAATGTGTGGAATCTCAGTAGCACATTCTAGAGTATGGATGTGTGTATCTACTGTAGAAAAGAAAACAGAGCCAGGGGGCAAAGGAAGAACTGAGGCTGAACAAGTTGTCAGTACAAACTTTTTTATGCAGTCAAATACACAGCTCCGTACAAGAGATAATGAAGCCAGTCCCATCCAAAACACCTGCCTCCCCCACCACTCTTATCTCCCTCCTTCCTCTGGGGCCTGGGGATTCAAGCTGATCCCATAGATTTGATAGATACGCTGAAAAATAGACTTTAAATTAATCGACAGACTCATTGATTTAGGTGTCACTATGGCACCATTACCTCTGCTTTTGCTTTTGTTGTTTTGATTGGTTTTGTGTGTGTCTGTGTGTGAGAGAGAGTTTGTAAGGGCTTCACCACATTCATGCTGTAACTTAGCTGTGGTTCTGGAATCATGTCTAATCATTTAGGTGTGAGCAACCCAAAATAAAAAAGTTACATTTATTTGGAAGAAAAAAGCAGTTCTGTGTTGGAACCATTGATAGTATATAATTAGTAGACTAAAACAGAGTGTGTGTGTGAAGTGAGGCTAATGCGGAAGTGACTTAAATCTGCATTCTTTCTAATGGCCAGCTCCACGGGCTGCTAAAAAGAAGTCTTATGGAAAATCTGTCTACTTCTCACTTGATTTATTACCTCAATAAACAGTTTACTAATGAGATTATGGCAGTGTTGATCAAATATGAATCAAGATTCTGTTATTGCGTTGACAATTTTTCCACTAAAATCTTTTCAGAAACATATTTTAGTGTGTGCGTGTGACAAGGCAAACCACCACTGTTTCCTGCTACGGACGAGATTAAACTGCAGAGACAATGAGAGCAGCTCAACTCACAGTATGTCATCGCTTTCGGCTGCAAATAACAACATGGTGACGGCCATAATGCCGAACTTGAGGCTACAAAACGATTCTCCGCAAATCAATGGGTGATATAATGGGGTTGGAACAGTAATGCACTGCTGTACAGGATGGATTCATTTGAAAATCTCACTGAAATTGTGTGGAGAAAAGTAGGAAATGTGGAAAACAGAGAAAGAAGAGAAGAAAACACTGACATAGGCATGGTTGAATGTGCCTGCATGTGTGGAGGTTGGGTTGGTTGAATGACATGTAGCTTGACATTCATGTAGGAGTTATCTATATATTATAGCTATCTATCTAGAACCAGTGTTCAGTTTCTCTGTTTGGCCGCTACCATGGCTCAAAAAAAGCAAATGAAGGTACAGAAGAATAGAATAGAATAAAATGTCCCTATTGTTTGGGACTACAGTTCCACAGAAGGAAGAAGAATACCCCACATACCGCACAATAAAAAAAATAATAAAATCAATATCTCAGCAACACTGCTTCCCAGTGACAGTTTGCACATAGATAAGATAAGATAAGATAAGAAGTCCCATTTTGTTGCCAGAATTGCACCTGAAACACAAAAAGCCAGAATTACATGTTTGTAACAGTTCAGCCTGCTCTGGGGAACCCTGAATTTTCACACAATTTTCCCAATTTTCTGTGCCTGTCTAATAATAGACTGCTCATAAATTCTTTGGAGGGACAAGTATTTTTTAACCCCCATTCATTATTATTAGTATGTGCCAGATGAGCAATTTGTGATTTTAGCTATACAGACAAGTTACCGTACCAGACTGTTATCCCATATCTTACGATCCTCTCCAGGGCTGCATTGTAAAAAAGTAACGTGAATGTCTTCTCAAGCCCATACACCATGAGCCTACATTAAAAATACATCCACTGTGCAATCTAAAGCCAGTGCAGTGCAGTCCGGCACAGTGTGTTATCAATGTGGACTTCAAGGTACTTGAGCAGACCTGAGTGATGTTTTCATTGTGTATGACCACCAGACTATGATCGCCCATTGCCTTAGTATCAAAAACCATCTCCTCATTCTTTTTCATATACAAGATAAGATGGTTAGTATTGCACTGCTGCACACATTTCTCTCGTTCAGAGTGGTAGACTGATGAACTGCTGTGGCTGTGCATTAGTCCTAGGATGGCTGTATCGTCTGAGAACTTAATTAAGTTCTGGGGGCACCAGTGCTGATTTGTCTGGGCTCTGAAGGGACATTGTTGACTCTAACCCCCTGAGTACTGTTGGTTAAAAAAGAAAAATACCATTTTAAAATAAAACGATTAACACCCATCTGTTTTCAGTTTCTGAATCAACAAGCAGTGTATTAAATGCTGAGCTGAAATCAATGAACAGTAAGCGTGCATAAGCATTAGGTGTTTAGTCCAGGGAGAACTAGTGAGCCATGTATTGTATTGTATAAGATAATTATTGTGTTGTATGTGTGTACAGCTCCAGGATCAGTGTGATGTTCCCTGTCTTTTGTTCACAACAGTCACATAATCCTTGTTTGCACAGTTGTCAGTACATAGATCACATCACACTTGTATGTTCACCTTGACCTTGCTCTCATACAGAGACAGCAACCTTTGTCTATACTACACACACAGACACACACACATACAGCATGCAATGTATATGCCCATACGTTGTGCATTGCTGGCAGCAAATGATTATGTGGGAAAGTAACCTCTTAGTTTGGTCTGGATGTCTAGTTAAAGGTCAAGATGCAGCTCTTCGTCTGACACACCATCTGACACACTCCTTCTACTGAGACCTTATTGCAGTGGCCCAGGTTCAATTCCAGTCTTTGCATCATCCTGGTCCAGTGTACAACTTACAGTGCAGTGTGATGAAGCCACCAGTGCACATCCACTGATAATGGACTTTACAGTGAAGTAGGAGACATCTTGTGTCAAGCAGGAAAACTTTAGAAATGAACAACATTTGCATATTCAGAAATTCTGGGCCTTTTAATGAGGAAAAAGGGGCAGATCTTTTTAATCTCATCTCACTCTCCCCCCGTTGAAAAAACATATCAGACAAACATTATTGTTCCAAGCAGATTATTTGTATATATGTCTTAATACATGACTATAGGTGATCTAAAAAATCCCCTAAAATAATTTTAAAAAGTTCAGAATCTAGAATACATCTTTTAGAAAGTATGACTAAAATTGTAGCTTTATCTGTCTTTTTAACAGAAAGGGTAAGTTTGCTCAGGGAGCCCAGAAGGCCAGCCATGTGCAACTATAATTTTGAAAGTGGTTGTTCAAAACTGAAATACTGAAAATACACCAGCACCAGAAGCACATTTGTTTAAAATTACTTATTTTTTGCACAATGTACCCTGACTGCTTTTACCCAGTTTGGATGTGTTTGGCTTTTTGTCACACCAGACTTTGCTTTTCACACCACTGCATGTCCTGCTGTATTGAGGACATATTCATACCTGTGCAATGAAGACCTTGATGTTATAGATGACATTCAATTAGAAGGGAAACCAGGTCAGATCCCCCTGTAAAGACGCCACCTGGCTCCCTGTCTCACAGTCACCGATGCACACACACACACACACACACACACTGTCACAGTGTGAACATGGTTGTCGGCATGTAGAGACAGATTTACTGTGTGTTTGTGTGTGTGTGGAGCAGCGTTAGCAGAAGAAAAAGTCCAAAAGACAGGAAGAACTCCTGCGTGACATCATAACATGCAAAAATGAGGACAGTTTGATGTGGCAGGTTTATGTTTAAGTTTGTATATCACACTTGTCCATGATACATTTCTGTACTTTATATAAGAAAACATGTTTTGACATAGACCGAAAGCTTTTCATCATCAATTACTCTCCGTTATATTCGATC
>NW_023339796.1:23791531-23793510 GCF_004916995.1 Morone saxatilis
TTCTATTTCTTTCTTTCTCTCTCTCCAATTTTTAATTGGGTGTTTACAAACACCAACCAATCGCTTTATTCAAATTAAGGATTTTGTCTTTTTTTTATGGTTGTGATGACATAAAATATGATATCAGACATATTCATGCATTCAAAGCTTCATTCAAATACCTCAATAAAAGCTTCAAATGTAGAAAATTGACATTTGAGTTTAATTTATTTAATTTATTTTTCCATTTATCAGACACTTTCCAGTGAGAAACATGCACAATAATAACACCCTGACTCGGTTTGACCTAAATGGAATGAAACTTTATAGTATAATTGGAAACACCTGTGTTTACTTTTCTATTTCATGTCAAAATGGCTCCTGTGCAAAAGGTCTATTGGGTGCACCTAATTTATATGCCAGTGTACCAGTGACAACAATGTAAAATGTTAGTCTGGAGACCTGAATTGATCCCAATTAGAGTAAGCAGTAGGCCTAAAGCTAGAGGCTATTATAATCATATCAATACAAATCAAGCAAACATTTTATGAGTAACAGTTTGGGTTTGTAAGCCTACCTACATTTGCTTTTTAACATCATGAAGAGTTAAATTACGTTGTATTTTTTTGCCTTGTATCAATTTTATTTGTATAGCGCCAATTCATAACAGCAGCTATCTCAGGACACTATTAGGACAATAATCAATTTCTTGTATTTGTGAGCAGACATTGAATAACTTCCCACAAGAGAAGCGTCCTGGAAACCACCGCATGAGACACCTGTTTGATTGGTCTGTGTGCTTGGAACACGATTGGTTGATGGTCGATGCCGGAATGAACGTGGCTCCTCCACAGACAGGCACGTAAATACAACGTCACCTGCGTCAAGTCAGAAGGAACGAGGCGACGGAAAAGGAGTAGCGAGTTGGCCGTGCCTTCAATATTAAAGCACAAACCATCTTCTATGGAGAATGTGAGAGAGTAGTGGAGGATGAACATTGTAGTAAAACAGCTTTTACTCATTGTGGATTAGCTGCTTCCTACATGTTAACTGTTTTCAACGGCCACGTAAGCTAATATTGCAAATTGTTGGTCAGGAACGATTTTACTTTAAAAGATAGGGCCGGAAATGTAGAAGTTCTACTTGAACATGAATGAACCCTGTCAGTGTTGATAGAGGAGTAACTTGTGCTGAGATATTAAGTATGTACAGAAAAGTAGCCAGTTTATAACATCGTGTACGCGTCTACTGCCAGCCAGTGCAGCTTATTCTCCTCTCCAGGTAAGATAAACTGCTTGCTAGACGATCAGCATATGCCTTTAGCCCCGATACAGTACGGACCACCAAACCCCTCTGAGAAATATAGGAATTTAATTTGGACTTGGGAACTGGCTGAACATACTGTCATACTGAACATGATGAAGTACATAGAACAATTTGACTTGAATCACCTCACAAATCGGCAAAGCCAATACACCAAGCAGTACGGAATAGAATATAATTGTATTTAAATTCTTGTTCACTTGTCATTCTCACTTGTCCAAAGCTACATAACCGGGGGCTTGTATGCAATATTAAATAATCGTGAGATATTATAGAAATAACGTTAATCGATTCGTTTTACATGTGTGTCTTGGGTTGTGCAGCTAAATAAAAAACTGATATGTTCTACCTTTTTGCTGCTTTGCCAGTGTGTCAGTAGATGATTGTCAGCTAGAATAGTGGTTCACAAAGTGGTCACTGAGGGGTCCCCAGCTAAAAAGGGGAATCATTCATTTTCACTATTATTCCATCCATAAGTACAGAGTGACAGAGTTACTATTTTAGTCATGGATTTCATTCACTCTCCTAAATAAAAATAGAGCCTGACTGATATGGGGTTTTTTTGAGACCGATACGAATTTTAGATGTAGTGATATGAATGAATGTTTGAGCTAGAGTGAAAATAGACTAACATGACTATTTCAATTCAGAAATCAGAAGGCTGCTTTCTTAAACAA
>NW_023339796.1:23793517-23794576 GCF_004916995.1 Morone saxatilis
AATATTTAAGTTGAATATTGTTACATGTTATTTAACATGTTAAATAAGTTTGTCAACTAACTTTAGTTGACATTTCTGAGAGCTTCTTCCTTCTATCTTACTCTGTGCTACTTGCCTATTATAAATCACAGCACACTTTGCTGGATAATGTAAATTAATGCCTGCTATTTAATTCAATTTCAATTCAATTTTATTTGTATAGCGCCAATTCATAACAGAAGTTATCTCAGGACACTTTTTCAAATAGAGCAGGTCTAGACCGAAGTTGCTGCGCGGTTGCTGTTGAGTCGCTGCTCGCTGTCCCTGTCGTGGCTGCTGTCGCCGCGTCGTCCGAACCGTGCCCTTTTCACGTGATCGTACATCGGATCATCTCTACTGTCTAAATGTATGTGCTCTGCTTCGTGCTCGTGTGTGCCGTGTAACAGTCTGTTGGTGTTCTCTGTTCTCTCGTCTCTCATCTCTCCTCTCTCTCTCCGCTCTCTCTCTTATTCTCCCCAACCTGGCAAAGGCAAGATGACCGACCGACCTAGCAGCCGAAGGGTGCTGTCGAGGTTCTCTCGCGCTTAAAAGCACGTTTCGTTCATATCTCTGCCGTCGCCCAGACACGCGCTCGTATGCGTCATGGTGGTGAACCTCGTTGGGTCTCTCGAACACAATTTTAACGGAGTTGTTGAGGCTAGAGTGAATAGATAGGACATAACATGCACTATTTCATATTCAGAAATCAGAAGGCTGCTTCTTAAAACAGATAACTTTGCTACAAGAATATTTTAAGTTTGAATATTGACGGGGTTATTTTGGTAACATGTTAGAATAAGTTTGTCAGGAACGTTAGTGACATATTGCTGAGAGCCTTCGTTCCTTCTCATCCCTTACGTCTGTGCATACTTGCCTATTATTACACACAGCCACACGCTGTGCCCTGGTAGATGTCTCAACATTAAGGCGCGGGCGATGTTAGCAATTCAATTTCCAATTCAGATTTTAGTTGTTTGTATAGCGCCAAGTCATAGAAGAGGTATCTCAGGAACAGCGTTTCAGAATAAGAGCAGGTTCTAG
>NW_023339796.1:23794601-23804804 GCF_004916995.1 Morone saxatilis
GTCCCTGACGGCCCCTCATATTGGTCACTGCTTCCCAAAGTCCAAGGTAACATCCTCAAATGACTTGTTTTGTCCACGACCCAAAGATATTCTGTTTACTTCCCAAATGGTTGTGGAGAAGACAGTAAGCACCTGTCAGTGATTTCATCACTTTAATTACATATTTGCTTACATGATCGCAATGTATCACAATATAGTTCATCGTAACCCCCCTAACCTGACACGTATTGGTGCAGTGTGTAATATTTAGGAGGATCTATTGTCAGAAATGGACTATATTATTCAGAGCTATGAATTTATTAGTGTATAATCACCTGAAAATAAGAACCATTGTGTTGTTATTACCTTAGGTTGAGACGTTTTTATCTACAGAGGGAGTGGGTCCTTTTTTACAGAGCCATGTTGAACCACCATGTTTCTACAGTTTGTGTGTTTGCAGCCACCGTTGTTTCTCCTACACATTTGTAAGGCGTGTAGTATTGAGTTGGTTGCAGTCTTCAACTTTATCACTAGATGCCGCTAAATCCTACACACTGGACCTTTAAATGGGTAAAGTCAGTTCTGGAACCAAATATACAAGAACAAATATTATTTTATGTATGCCCTTAATTACAGTCTTTCTAGAGCCCCCATTTTAATGTTATTTTTTTTCCAAAAAAAAAGTTTTCTTCATATTGGTCTAAAATATTTTCTCCAACTCCCTGATTTATTCCTCTTAACAGTGGAACTTTCATCATGCATCAGTGCAACCCAGATCAGTTTCTTTGTGTTGTTATCATGTTATAGTCACCAGGCCAGGATAGTATGGTTCCTCCAGAGATGAGCTCCTCCTTTGCCCTTAGCTGAAACTAACCTCCACCTGTTGCATTGTTTGGTCAATCAAATGTTACTGAGCCACAGAAGAAGCCAAACCTTGATCCCATGCCCTCCCAGCTCCCTCCTTTTCAGCAGCTTTTGACCTGGTGTGAATCGGAGAGGGAGGGATGTCACAGCTTAGATGCCATCAGTGAGGAGGATTTGCAGGTTTTAAGTCTCTGCTCTTTGGCCTCCTCACAGTAGGACTTCCTGGGGGCATGGGGCTGCTCTGTGGCACAAAAGGTAAAACTGCCTGCTGCAACAATGACACATTTAAGGCCTCCAAAGACATTGAACTTAGTTGGAGCGGCGAGCTGATCTCATAGTGACCGGTGGGAAGTCATGCATTGAGAATGAGAGGATGCACAATGGCATGCTGACACAGTGACACATAATATCATGGCCCACAAATGTGACTGAGTGAGGTGACATGCAGTTCACTGATAAGAAAAACAAATCCAGAATCCAGGTTTAGCATTTTCTCTCTGATGGGTTTTTAAAGGTTTAACATTCTGAGAAATGTATGTTCTTACTGAGAGTGAGATAATAGGATTGCTATCATAAGGATGTATGTGTGGAGCTGGAGCAGGATGTGTTTAGCTTTGCTTAGCATAATGATTTGAAGTAATTAGTTTTTATTTTTAGTCTAGTTATTTTCTTTTTACATTTTTGCCTTTATTGGACAGTTGATACTACAGACAGTCAGGAAACATGCAACAGGCCTCTGAATCAAACATCTTAACTATTCAGCTACCAGCACGGTCCATAGGCTGTCCTGTTTGTTTAGTCAGTAGACTAACATGAATAAAACACTTTGTGGCTTCAAGGGGTGTTATGTCCTGGAACTCATAGTGAAAAAGCCTGTGAGGGTCATGTCCTTCTTATCTTTGCACTGTATATACTGTCATATCCACCTACCCCATGTACATAAAGGTACCTGCACGTAAAATATTTATTTCAGCATCCTTTGCACTCTTCTGTTTATTTATACTATTAATCTGTGTTTGTACATTGAGAGCAACGTAAAACCGTAGTCAGTTCCTTGTACGTGCACACATACCTGGCCAATAAAAGGGATTCTCATTCTGATTATTGGGGGAACAACGTGAGTCTCTGTACCCTAGATATAAAATAGAACTAGATAGCAAACCTCAAGATGGAAAGCTGAAAGCTGCCCATTTTGATTTCCAGGTTTAAAATTACCCAGATCTTCTGCATATGCGTATGCTTTGTTATAGAACACAGACTTACGCCAGCCGAGTTGCTAATTTCCGGTTTAGCGCCCCACTAACTTGAACTAGGATGAAATGATTAAATCATGTGGCTCTTCTACAATTTCCAAATGTTATTGGACAAAATTGATCAGACCAGTGAAACATCTGATTTTGTGAGGGTTGTGACACAAATTTTTTTTATTTTTGTGTGTGTATCACATGGTGACTTCACAGTTTAGCCATTATGTTACATTAGCTTCAAAGCCCTGCGTTCTTTCTGGGGGCTTGGCACATGCACCAAAAAGCTTTTCTAGCTTCTTGGTTATGCAGCCCACTGAATATGCAGAGTAGTGTTTCTCCTGCTGGTCCCGCTTCGGAGTTCCCGCTCGGGCCATAGACTTTACATTGTGATGACGTCATTGCTTTTCTCGTCTCAAAAAAAAGACACTGGATTTATTTCTTCATTGGCAACGGTGTATCCAGTAGTGTGGTTTGTCTTTGTGAACAGATTAACCAAACAAGGCAAACGTGAGCTTTGAACTTGGGAGGGTGTACAGAGGATCACACTGTTCCTCAAGATCCCAATGGCTAGAAACAAGGGCAACAAAGGCGCAAATAACCAAAGGTGGCGTTAGACTTAGAAAATGTTGTCATAAACTATTATTATCTTAATATTTTTAATTTTTTTTAATCATAATGACACATTACAAGACATTATCAGTTAGACCATGTGGTCATGCATGTGAGAACAAAGATAAGACAAGACTACTAGACATTAGCTAATTAATATGCACACTTGCCACCAAGTGGACATACCATATTTTGTTAACCCGACCCTAAAACTGAAATTTTTTGTCCTTGACTGCGCCAGGCTAGCAGTTTCCCTTATTTATGCTAAACCAGAGCTGCCAAAAGTGGCTAAGGGTGGCCTGCTACGATACCATTTGGTATGCCAGATGTTTTTAGCTAAAAAACAATTAAAACATGATATTTATGCTGGTTTACTATTTGTAATGTAAAATGCTTTTTAAATATGAAGGATCTCTGACAATGAAATATTTTTGTGTGTTTTTGTGCAGCAAGTCAGTCAATTATGGAAACCTTGGACCATTTTGCATATTACCAGTACAATAAGTGTTCGGTTTTGGCCCTCTAACGGTAAACTATTGTGCATTCTGCTGCTAAACTAAGCTTACCATGTCCTGACTCTGAAATTGATATCAGTCCCTCTGCTTTTAAGCACTGTGCCAGGCCTCACCTGTTCTCCATCTTCTTCCAAATTGCAAACATTAACCAGCTCGAGGCTACGATTTAATACTATTCAAAGGATGCATATCATTTACAGTCAGAATACCCAGCTAATCACAAATCGCTTCAATATTTCCCTCTTGTCATAATGAAGTGATTATTATTATTATTATCATCAAACCTTTATGGTGTACATTCTTATTCACTTGTCCATGCTTTAAATGGCACAATGGACAAAATTACATTTCAGCTTCTCCTTCCACTGCTTTGATGACAATATTATTATTATTATTATTATTAATTTATGGGTCTTCGCTGGCCTATATCACCAGGACAATGAAATTGAAAGGCCGCTGTCCACAGCATTGCAATAATGGCTCCCTGTCCAATGGGAATTGAATGGAGGATAGCATCCCTGAGAAGCCTATTCTCTGGCCCGACTGGCCACTTCCCCCCACCACCACCGCCCCATTCTTCAAACAACGCTGTGACTGACAGCTCCCTTTCACACGGCTCCGACTGGCAAGGAAAGGGTTTAATTCCAAACCATTTTGTAGCATGGCATGATAATGACTCAAACCCAAGCCTGGGCTGAGATGGGCCAACGTAGTGTTATTGTGGGGCAGTGGGAGAGCTTTTTTTTTTTTTGTTTAAATGGGTTTAGGATAACATTGAGGATAAGTTTCAAATTCAGTTTTATCAAATTCAAAATAATGAATGACTGTTGAGCAGTTATGTGATGTCCCACTGTTCCTATATGGTTTGATCATAGATCAAGAATATAACTTGATCTGAACTTTAATTTGTTCCGCTGACAGCTCTAGTACCAGCTGTCTTATAAAAATGATGTATTGTTATAGATAAAATGAGCTTCAGTGTGGTCAGTTGTAACATGCAAATTCTACTTACATGACAATGCATCAATAGTAATAATATATGATATATGATATATTAATAAATTCCTGAAAGGGGTAATTTATTTCATCATCATCATTTATGCACCAATGTGCCAAGACGAATTCCTCACGTGTAAAAACTTACTTGCAATAAACCTAATTCTAATTCTGAATCTCAGATTTTCCCTTTGAGTACTATTTACTTTGGATGCTCAATATGTACATTTTGCTGATAACAATAGAGTACTTTTCCACTGCAGATTGCAGTATTGAGTATATGTACACGAGTAGACATTATTTAAAAATTGAAGACCCAGTCAACAATGAAATTATATCACATTCATAAGAGAATATTAGATGAGATTGACATCTAAACAAACACCAATTATAGTCCCAAGGTTACCAGGCTATGTGGTTGAAAGCTTGATTAAAAGTTTGTAGAGCTAAGATGATTGGTTGATCGACACAAAAATGTTACTCTGGCTTAATTGTATAAGTAACTTTTGTGGATAAATTATTAGATTTTTGGATTTTTGACTGTTGGTTGGTGCAAAATTTCTGACATTTTTTAAGCCAGAAACACAAATATCCGCCCCACAAATACACGTCTAGACCAGATGTAATCACTAATTTCTCACATTCAGTGAATGAAATGTCACCACTGGTGTCAAAGTCATCACAAGCAGATTTTGATTGATAGATGAACCTCATCGTCATTGGCCTGCGTGACCTACATCTCTCTGTGCTCGCCCTCTAACCTTTGGCCCCGTGCTGTAACACATTCTGTTGACCGGCCAACTTCTTTCCTCCACAGCACAACAGTGTTGTCAAGCTCAAGGGATCTTCTGCTGAATGAATCAGAAGTTAAAGAGGTGGGGTCAACCTTAAAGACGGAGGGATTAGATTGCTTCGATTTATTTATTTTTTACTGTGAAGAAGCTATTTGTTGAGCAGAGGAAGAGGCAGAAGCAGGGAACGCAAAGGAAGGATTTGTAGGAAAACAGATGGCAAAGAGGCCCTTTGTCACTTCCTGACATCTTGTGTGTGTGTGTGTGTAATGTAATCAGTAGGTTTGGCCCGGAAGGGAACACAGCCAATTCTGAAAAGAGACAAAAGGGGTCAGGGAATAATATATCTACATTGTTACAAAATTATGCTTCAAGATGCCCTTCAACCCTCCCCTCTGTGCTGCACCCGTCCCCCCCACCAACCCCACCCACCCCCACTCCTCAACCCTCCCCCACCTCCGCCGTGACACCTTTTGACCAAAGAAGACAAGGAAGATTTCCTCCTTTGATCATTGGAGGATGGAGGGGGAATGAATGGTCCAAAAAGAAGAAGCAGCAGAAGCAGTGCGGGGGCTTAGAAGATGAGCTGTTTACCCTGGACTTGGCTTCTGTTGAGGCCTCCTGCTTCTCCCATCTCCTCCACCAACCATACTTCTCAGTAAACCAACCCCCCGTGTCCCCTTTCGCCCTTTTCACCGCCCCATCCTCACCCCCTCACCTCCTGGGCGTCACCCCTGTCACCCGATTTCCTTCCAGGGATGGTGGGAGCAAGGCACTGCACCTGTCTTGACCCGTCTAGACACCACCACCTCGCTGTTTTGTCCTCAAAGAGGGGGACAGGAAGAGGATGGTGGACTATGGATGGAGAGGTGGGGAGGGTATGCACGCAGGTTAAAAGTCAGAGTTGAGGGTGACTTTTGTTAGTGAGGATGGAGAAAACACAACGGAAACAAGAGGTCACCCTGCTGACCTGCACAGAGCCCTGTGGTGTAACACAGCTGACAGTGGGGCAACCCAGACTCTGAGGAGGATTGTCAACAGCAAAGTGGCTTATAAAGAGATTTTTTTTTCCTCATCATGAGTTATCCTTGTGTTGTTTGGTTTCCATTGCATTGACACAGGTGCTCAGATTTGGAAGTGTACATTTAATATATTTTTAGGTTAATTTTATTTTTTTCCCCCATTTTTACAGCTTGATCTACCATGTGTTCACCCAACTTTCACTTTGAGTTAGTATTGGAAAATAAGAGGAATGTCATGGGACAAAAGATCTAGGCCAGACTGGAGCCCGGGGCACCAGCCATCAAACAGTTCAATGTCTCGTGTCCCATGTTCTCCTCCTCTCTCTCGGTTGTGTGGCCAGGTACCTCTTGCTCGCTCAGAGACTCACCTCAGCGAACTCCTGGATGGGGTGTGCAACAGCATGACCGACTACGCCTTACATGTGGACCCCGACACCCAGTTCAAACAGTACATGAGGTTTGCTCCCAGGAGCAGCGGCACCACCGAGGACTTCCCTGACTTTAAGAACTTCCAGTTCAACGGACCTGAGGCATCCAACGCCCTGAAATTTGCAGTGAGTGCAAAAGTGCATAATTCAACTATAGAATTGACTGTATTTGTAATAGAATTGTAATCTCTAATGATAACTGTGGAATAATTACTGACCCACGACTGGGTTAAACCGGCTTAATCCCTCATAACATTTGTGTGTAAGGTCCTTTTCAGTCCTTTTAAGTTCTCAGTAACTATTGGCTGTCATTTACTGAACTGGGTTGCTTAATTAAAATGGAAGGCATGTATTTGCTGGTATTGGTTGCTAGGAAACATTTATATCACTGTCCAATCAAAAGCAATCAACTGTGCAAATAGGAAGAATTGCAAGGTTCTCGTAATGCTACTGTAAGACAAGGAGACTTTATATTAAGAGTCATTATATCATAACTTCATTCTATTGAAGCCTTTGAGAGATTATCCAAAGATGATTATAGATATATAAAACAACATATATGTTGATTTTGTTCACTATATTTATCCTCAGCTATTTTAAAATTTCCCACAGTGTGCATTTTAATTTCACCCTTTAAAGTGTGCTTAGCCTCCCATAGGCTTCAATAGAATTGGCACCAAACCGCATTAGAAGGTTGGTGTTGTGATGTAATGAGGCTTCCTCTTTTTCTACTTCCCTTGCTGTGAGATAGCTTCCAAATATAACAAAAATAATTTTAGGAAGCTAGAAAGGTTTTGTCGGTGTGTGTGTGTGTGTGTGTGTGTGTGTGTGTCTGTGTGTGTGTGTGTTTGTTTAACTATTATATTAATATTATTGATGCAGTTTGCAGTAAGACGCAAGTATCTGTTTATGGTAACCTAACCAACCTTATTTTAATTGTTATTGGCATAACATTATTATGAGGTTCACTATATTGTCTTGTTTTTGTAAAAAGTAATTTAAAATCTTCTCAGTGCATGTCATTATTATTATTATCATGTGTTTGCAGTTTTTGACTAGAATATAATTTTTATTTATTTATTTTACAAACTCTGCTTTTAATTTATGTCAGTTACTGTATTTAAATATAGAATTTCATTTATGCTGGTAATGTATGCTGTTTGACTATGTGTAAAGATGGAAAAATACATACATACATATCTATACAAACAACACATATATACATACTTTACTTTTGGTCTCTGTCTGTAGTTTTAGTGCCCACTTCTTGAATTTTTTGAGTCTTTTTCCTGATATTCACTGATAGTCAGAGTGTACTTGCATGGACAAATATAGTCTTCCTAACGTGTCATGGTGTGTCCTGACACACAGCACACCTGGCAACCCATGCTGACATTTCCATCCAGTTTCAGATGAGCTACGTTACCACATTGCTCTCTTACCTCTTAAACCAAATGTGTCATATATTAGCAAGCTAGTTTTGTCCGTTGGTTCAGTCAGTAGGTATAAATATTTATTAATCTCTATAGCAGTACCAGTTGGGATTTAGTGCTGTGTAAATGTCCACCCAGTAAACTCTTGGGTTGTAACTAGTCTACAAATGAAAGCTAGCAGCTGCTAGCTCTGCCACATTCAAGTCAAGAGTGACTTGAATACAACCTGTGTTTTACATAATGTTATGCCAATCATGTATTTGTGCTGTATGTGACAATGTCAATATAACATTCTAGTATAATACATACGCTGTCTATATGGCCAGGTTTCCCTAGCAAAAGAGGTTGCCCCCTCTGCCTATATTTAGGATTCAGGATTCTGTGTTTTTCCAGCTAGAACCTGATCCTGGTGCTCAGTTTGTTTAATATACTAGAGCTAAAATTCACATCACAAGTAATTTAAGTGATCAAACAGATCAAAATTCTCTCCAGGACTTCCTGCCGAAACCAATCTGAACTGGAATCAGTGGTTGAAGGAAATATCCCAGTGAATCTGAGGAGTTGTGGTTCAGCAATGTAACCATCGGCTTGTCAAAATGGTAGTTTGGAACAGAGAGGGGAAACATGGTCACCGCCCTGCAAGCGGCGTGCCCGCCATTGTGCAAAAAGACAACGTGTTGTGTATGCATGGCCGAGCCGCCTCAGCTCTGTCTCCCCCAGGCCAAGTCTTTCTTCTGTGTTTGTGTTTTTCTCTCAGTGTGAGACAGTGGTGGAGGAGCTGGAGGATGATATCATCTCTCTGTTCAGCCGGGACACAGAGCATGTGCACGAGGAGTTATGCAACAGAGTCTCAGGTACCATGGCTTCTTCACATGCTCTCTACCGCAGATTTGGTTGTGTTATGTTTGCCTCCCCTTCCTTTCACGCAGCATATCAGCCCTCACATCGAGTGGAATCAATTAGAGCAAAGGCTCTGCGTTGTTGAAAAAAGATTCAGAAATCCATGGAGAATTTTAGCTGAATAAATGAATCCAAAGATTGTGTTTTTGTCCTAACAATAACACTGGTAAATTACCTCACATGCTTCAAATCTGGCCACTTGCTACTGAATTTGTCTTTACTACAACATACAGAGATGTCTTTGTACAGTGTGCTCATATTTCATCTAAACATCTTATTGCTTGCTGTTCGCTGTTGGGCTTCCAGAGCCTTATGTAACAGCACAGATGAGAGAGAGGCCATTTTGTTAGAATCTCTAAATCAGCTAAAAGCCACTGCCAGTGCAGCTGAACAGCTGAACCATTTTTTTGTAATCATTGTTTATTACAAAGGAAAATAACACTGAGACGGCTCTACAATACTGCTCCAGGCTGAGTCTTAAGAGTGTGTTAATAGTGAGTCACACAAACTCACATCCAGAGTGCATAATAGTCCCCTCTTCAACAGCAAATTAAATTCATCAACCTCAGCACACTTGCTTATACTTTCTGTCTCTCTGTTTTTGATTTCAGAACACTGTAAAGACAGCAGTCACACAAACGAGGAGTTATAGTGTCATTTCACATTTCCACTGGACGAAGGTGGAACCAGCTTTTTTTGAGGCCTTCAACAGAATCAGTTTTTAACCAATAATTGACAATATTTTGAAATAAATAAAAAGAACAAATCTTGATAAAACCATATTGTGCGCATTAGTTTTTGTTTGGCTTGAAACCAATGCTCCTGCACACCGCTCGCTTATGTCAGACCAGATTGTTGTTAGCTGCTGGCTCTTATTAGTTTTGTGAACAGTGACTTCTTCTTGGTCTGACAAACCATAATCAGACCTACAAACCGAGCACATTAATGAAGCAATGGCTGTCATTGCATGCTTTCAGTCAGTGTGAATTTATAGCTTTGAGCTGCTGGAAATTTAGCATTCTGCATAGAGCTGTGACAATTAGTCAACCAATCCATTTATCAGTAGAAATAATATTTTCTGGTTTCAGCTTCAAATGCTTTTCTCTGTTTTCTGTCTGAATGTCTTTGGGTTTTGGGCTGTTGGTCGGACAAAAAGATTTGAGTTCAGGTTTTTCTTAGGCTCTGCAAACAGCTATGTTTCATTTTCTCATGTTGCATTTTCTGATGTTTATACAACTACATGATAAATCAATGAATTGAAATTAAAATAAAATTATTTAAATTAATTGATGATATATCAGAATCAGAATCAGAACAAAACTATTATTATTGTTATTAAGAACAAAATATAAATATATATATATATATATATATATATAAAAAAAACTATATATATATAAAAAATATATAAAAGATCAA
>NW_023339796.1:23804904-23813078 GCF_004916995.1 Morone saxatilis
CAAAGGCTGGAGCAACGTAACAGGCAGCATGCAGCTTTCGCGCATGTGCACTACTATATCATTATGTGCTACCATAATTATACACCTGTTTGTTAGTTCACATCAATTTGTGTTATTTCACTCATTATTATAAATATAATAATTCAGTCCGTGGTCATGCAAGGTCAAAGCATCACTTTTGAAAACTATCCCTCCGCTACTCTCTAAAGGGCTACTACAGAGTACATAGAGGAACAGAAACTGTTCAGTGTCTTCGCATACAAACTAGCAGGTGTGCAGACTGGAGCAACAATCCATTGTCTGATTTAACCAGATATAGCGGCAGCTGGTTGATTATTGGCCAGAACGCTGTGCATTGATATGCTAAAGAATGCATGTTCACAGGGGATGTATGTTACTCAATCTCCTCTCAGTATATTCACATAGTACTTCAATGTCTATATGCTTGGCTGAGTTTATTAGGTTGTGGTAAACCTGCAAAATCAAAATGAACAAACTATTATTTTCACAAAAAAATGAAAGGCCAATGGAATAGGGCTTTACAGTAAAATGTTGTTGGAATTGCAATATGGCCAAGTGCCATATATAAGGGTAGAAGTACTGTAGTACTAGTCTACTAGTAGTAGTAGTAGTCTGTACTGTAGTACAGAGATGCCCTAAACTACAAATATTGTCCTCCAGATTCTAGTTTTTTTTCTGTAAAAATGGAAATTGTGATGCAATAATAATCATTCCCACTAATTATAAATCGTATTGTAATCATAATATCTATCAAATTGCAGTATTTTATTTTAATATATCATGCAGCCCTACATTGGAACCATTGATGTTCTGTACAACGTACCGACAGTCAGGGGTCTCTAGATGTTCAAATTTAAGCATTACCTTCCTTCCTGTAAATTCACTTTATTTTGACATACATGAAGCTCACTAAACACATCTTGAAGGCTTACAAGAGATTACCTGTCTGATCATTAAGCGTAATTTCTCACCAGAATGAAAATAACAAGGACTTCTGTCACACAGAGCAGTTTTAAAGTTGTTAAGATGGAGCAGTACAGTGTTTCTCAAACTTTATACAGCGCGTACCACCTTAGAAAATATCAGGCTCTCAAAGTACCAAAATTATGACTGACTTAACTACTACTAAAATCCAGCAGTGTAGGCCGACCCTATTCAACTACAGACACACAGGAAGCAGCTTTATTCCTAATTAGAAGATTATTTGACTATTGACTGTTGTTTAATCCTGAACAGAACCCGTTCAAGAACCAGAAAAGGTGGTTTCGTGGAAAAGGGGTTGTCCTGGTCCATACTTCTCTTCCGAATAATTTCTTTTTGGAACCATGATTGTTTTTTGAACCATGATTTTACCTGCTCTTACTATTTTACAATCAGATTTAGCTGTATGCATGTACTACATTCTAAATGACTACGTAGCAGGCTGATATTGAAACTAAATTTTACAGGAAATACAAAATATATTTTATATTACATTTCAGTGATCTTATAGTAAACGTTTTGTAGTTTTTTGATAGTATCATGTGCTTTTAAATTATTTTTTTTAAAGATATTTCAGAGATTCCTCGCTTCCATAGTTTGAGAACCAGTGAAGTAGTACAACAATAAAGTAAGCTACAATTTGACACCACAACTGATCCGTTCATCCATTCATCCTCATAGTCCTCAGCAGTCTGTAAAAACTTTCTGATTTGATTTTAGCAGTCTATACCATTGTAGCACTGTCTTCCGTGTTTGTTTGTTAATATGTTAATACCACTGGGCGTGACCAAAGCAATACAGTGTCACACCTATATCCTGCTTCTTAGTGTGTTAGATCATGTAAACACAAGACCCAGAGAATAACCAACAGATTATGGTTGACTGTACTGAGCATGCGCAACTCTCCACAGAGAAGCGAGATGGCTCACTTAATTCCATCATCAGTTCCAGAAAAATCAATTATTGAGAATGTTATTTATCAAGACTTTAAAAAAAAAAATGTATTGTCTTCTGGATACAGTCTGATGATGTAGCCTATATGCGAATATATATGGTGACTTACTTATTATTTCAGATGCTAATATTAGCAAAAGTGCACCAAAGTTTTGTAAAGGTATTAATGTTACATTAGCTAATACTGAGACATAAGGAATTTTTTATATAAAAAAAAATAAAATGATGCATCATACATTTTTTTTGGAGCTGATAAATATAAGTAGCAAAGTGAGATATCTTGTTTCCTACTTATCTCTGTTGAGAGTTGTACATGTGCAGTACTAATAAATATACTTTCCAATGCACAGAAAATCCTAATGTGTTAATGTGTGACACCATCCGTACAAGAAACAGATCTGCCAGGCTGAGACCATCTGTTACCTCCACCAGGATCTCAGAGGTTTTTATGACTTTTGTTACATTTAAAAAAAAAAAAAATCTAAAAAAATATGTATTTTTTATTACAATTCAGGCCAGGTCAACACCAATATGTATATGTAGTAAGCAGTAAGAATAAGTAATGAATAGTCAAAGTTTATGAGGTTACCTTTCTTAGTTTAGATATCTGACAAGTTGCAGAAATGTTAGAAATATGATACTGAGACTCTATCAGTGACAACATATTTAATTGAACGAAATCACAATCTTTCCTAACTTTAACCAGTGCTTTTGTTGCAGGAGTCTGGGTGTGAATTATGGACTGTGGTGTGACAGTCCTGCACCTTGTACTCCTAACATCCACCCCAATCCTCCATGACTCTACCGTGTTACATAAATGTAGTGTTTCAAAAACGTTGTCTCTGAACGAGATTGAACAGGGTTGCAGTAACTAATGTAACAATTGAATTTCAGTTCAAAATGCGAAAATAAGTCAATGACAGCCAAATGTAAATTAACACAAAGCCCAAAGATATGCAATACGGAATGGCAGGAAGGCAAAACAAATCATGCATGGCGATACGTTGCTATGATGTGTTGTTTACAAAAAATAGAATCAAATGGATTAAAAAACATATTGTGAACCTAGTATTGGGAATTGTATTGAATGTATTGAATCACAAGCTGAGTGTATCGTTATATTTCTATAATTTATTAATTATTATCATTTCAGTGTCCAGAATGGTTTTAAATTCTGTCGCTTTACCGATATTCTCTGCCAGCCTGTCCAAGTATTGTGTCTGTATCAAAAACAAAAAAAAATCGACTTTATTGTGAAATACAATCATACAATGTATCATTATCACTGCTCACTGACCATTCCAGGAAACTGTGTCTGAAATGTAACATCTAAGAGAAGCATGTGTAAAATCTGCTGCACACAGAGAGAATCAGTGAATGAGGGAAAGAAAGACAAACGCAAATTAAAAGGTCTGTTAGAAAGTGACTGAACTGCAGCCCTCAGCACCACAACGCAAGACGGAGTGCAACAACCTCTTTTACAAAACTCACAGCAGCTCCAGTGATGCCATTGAAGCAGCAACTATGAAACTATATTCAGCCTTATGCAGGTATATTCCTGCTGACTGTTGTCACTTGTAGTACTTTCATATCTGATCACCAGAGGCCTCAGTTATAAAACTGACTTAAAATCAATTTTGATCTTATAAATATGACTTACACAGAAAATATAAGCTGTTCTCTATTAAACGTTGTGGTCACATGTGGTGTGAATTACCACTATTCACCAACCCCACTTATGTTAGTGAGAAATCCTGTCTCTTGGTATGTTCCTAACTAAACCCTCATTTGTGCAAGAATTATATCTAGTTACAAATTAGCTTCTTGCAACAACATCAGGAATGATCTTAAGACTACCTTCAAGTATATAAGTATATACGTAAGAACAGTATAAATGTAAGAACATTTTTATGAATGGGGCCCCAGATATTTACACATTTGGGTGCTTATATTTGCAATATGCAGTGTGCCATTCGCCGACTCTACAGTGCACCATCAGTCTTCACCTTATGTTTCCTCCTGGCCATCCCTCCTGTCTGTTTGTTGTTCCTCCACCAGCAGCAGCCAGTCTGTGTCTCCCTCCCTACCGGTTTGGTTTCCTCTCTGCGCAGGGATTGAGGTCACAGTGGGACCCATACAAGCTCATTGTGTCCCCACCTGTCTGGAAAGAGCCCAACTTCAACGTTTGACCATCTTCACACCCCTTAAATGCTAATTTCTCACAGCCAATTGATCAATGAAAGGACTTTTAGTTGTACCAAGTAGAGCTACTCTGAGAATAAATACTTCTATTGGTAAGACAAGGGAAGTAAATATTATAAAGCCTGATATTAGCTTATTGTGTCCATCATTCCAATTAAGAGCTGAGATCTGGGAACAGAGACGAGACTGAAGAATAACAGAAAAACACTGACAGTGCAAGAAACCTGAGCAGAAAACAAATTAACTGGTTATTTAGAAGAAGGGTAAAAAATGCTGACCCAAACTATCTGTTCAAAGTATCCATCAGAGTGTGCAATACCTGCTTAAGCTTTCGCTGACTGTGGTAACTAAGGTCATTTTTGCTTTACAACTGCTTTACAGTCCTATCAGGAAGTTGCAATGTTGGGATTGCAATAAATAACTCAAATTCAACCCATATCTGTTTTTCCCATCATTTTGGGTGGGAAAACTGAGATTTCAAAAAGTTGTGACATTTTCACATAAACCTACATTAGCTTGTGTAGTGCAAATCTGC
Source organism: Morone saxatilis (assembly GCF_004916995.1). Classification (NCBI taxonomy): domain Eukaryota; kingdom Metazoa; phylum Chordata; class Actinopteri; family Moronidae; genus Morone; species Morone saxatilis. The sequence goes on from NW_023339796.1 coordinate 23,809,598, forward strand.
TGTGGAAACTACAGTAGCTACAAGTGACAAAATCAAAATGTTTAATTCCACATATTTATCATGCCTTAATTGGTAGACAAAGTCGATTTTCTTCTAAAACACAATGACTCACAAAATTAAACTTAACATTTATTGACATGTTAAATATTAGATTTACACTTGATCAAATCAAATATTATTGAAATTGAAGTTCTGAATCCTGAAATCCAATGGCACCAAATATTTAACAGATTGTTGTTTTTGAGACAACCATTTCATAGGATATTATGTATCATACTATACTCATACTATATTCATTGTTAAGAAAAACTCATACAAAAAAATGTCAATGGATTTGTGCTTAGCTCAGCAATAAAGTACTGTAAAGGAAATTATAAAACTCCACTGTGGAAATAATGGGGTAAGATTCTCACTTCCAACAGTGTTCGTGAATGGCAACTACAGTACAGTTAAGGTTAGGGAAAAGTTAGTCAGTGGTAAAAATAAATAAATAAATAAATAAATAGAAAAACGTTTGCAGATTGCAAACTTTACATCTACACCCCTGCTTCCTGTGTCACTGCAAACAGACTGTCCTGCATTGACATTAAATAGATGGGGTTTTTTGCACATTTGGGAATTTATCATTGGAAACAGTTTGGAAAAAGGCAGGTAATTTCAAAAAAATTCTCAGCAGGTGATTGGATGAACCGTCTATCTATCACTGTCTATCACAGGCTTCAACCAATCAGATCAACAAACCATATAACATAGTCAAATGAAAAGTGAAAATATCTTTCTTTTCCATGGAGAAAAGCCTTCAGTACTGTTCTTTTCTCTTCTTTGAATGAAAAAAATCTCCAGTTCTGATATAAGTGATGCTAGCAGCAGCTATGCTTTAGCAGCCGATGTTTAGTGAACAGTCTGCTCTCACTGCGTCACACCTAGCGTCCAACCCCGTAGCTGCCAGTACTTTCTCAAGGGATGCTGATCGGTCTAGTACTACTTTGATTGAAGCCTGGCAAGATGGAATCTTACATGATCTTGTGATTTCACATGTCCAGCTGCCTCACAAGGTTACTGAATATGGGAACCTGGGAAAAAAAAATGTGGAGGATACTGAGCAGTAAATTATATTTTATAGCTTCCAGAAACAGCTTTGTGTCTGAGATCTACTTAAAGAATGAACTAATCCGTATTGGAATATTGATTATTGAACAGAGCACTATTTTCAAAGCATATGCTGTCACAACTGGCTGTTTTATCATCGTAGCCAGCAGCAGAATATATGCCACAGTTACTTTAGGACATGTATTTACTAAGCTCAGTGTCTGCAGAGGATTATAACAGGAGGTCTGACTACTTGATAATTCTCCAACTGTTGTTTTTCTGAGACTCAACATTCACTTGTTGAATAGAAACCCCTTAGAGAAAAAGTGTGATTTTTGTATCCTTGCATCCCTCCACTCTTATTGCATAAAGTTTGGTCACTGAGCTGCGACATTAACTTGTATTCTAACAAGATTAAAATATATTTGTCCTGGAGATTAGCATAGTTAAGTCTCCCCCTTTTTTTAGCTTTTTGGGGAGGCTGCAGCAGGCTTTGATCAGTGTAGCGCGGCAAGGCCCAGGCTTGGCCTGGCCATCCGAGGCCTGGGTGTGAAATTGGTCTGATGTCATCCCCCATTCTCCACCTTCACCAGCTTTTAGCAGCCGTAATTATATTTCCGCCACAAAGCCTCCGTCCCCTTCATTCCATATTCCAAGTTTGACTAGGAAGCATTTAGAGAACTATGGCTAAATTACTCAGTGGGGGGAAGGGGACTGGATGGGCCATCTTTTGTCTGACGGACACACAGGGACATCAATACTTTGTGATATGTACTTTTCTTTTCTCTACTCGTCTGCCCTTTGCCTCTGCTTGTTGGAGAGGTTAAGTTTATGACAAGAGGATGGATGAACTTTCAGTAAATAAGATTTTTTAGGATGTTTTACCCATTGATATTCTGCTTTGAGCCAGAAAACGACAGGACCTGTTGCTGGAATGTTACTGTAGACACATTTAGCAACATTTGACGAAGTGTCTCAACAAGAAAACAAGAACCCTTTTCTTCTTTCACTAGCGCCCTCTTTTGAGAAATAAAAATATTTAGAACTTGAGAATGATTACAACATGAAAAGTGCATATAGATTGATAGTGTTGTTAGGTGGTAGGTTAGGTAAGATTTCTAGCACAATAAATGTTAGGCTTGTTGTTACCTAGTGCTGGTGGGATGTACAGGCAGTGAGAGCAATGTGTTATAATGTTTGTTAGTTGGTTTTGACTTGCAGTAAAAACTATTGCTGAATGTAGTTGCTGAATTTCTAGGGCTATCCCTGACTAAATGTTTTCCTAGTACACTATTAGTTATTAGATAATGCCAATAATCGACTAGTCGTGCACGTTTATGATATTCCTTTAATTATATAAAAAAAATATAAATATTTTAACAGCTTATTTAATGATAATGGAAAAAGCAGTATGTTATTTCAACACAGTATAACATCACACAAGTCTCGTTCCAAAAACTATGCAATGGATGATGTATAACGTCAACAGATACTTATTAACTCACTACAAAGTTGCTCCTCTTACTCGGTTTCATCCCTCTCCTGTCCCTGCCTGAACCTGCCGTGTCTTCATCCCCAGGGTCAAAGTCCCGGTCAAACTGCTGTAAATCATCTGGCCTCCCTTGGTCTAGGAGGCTGTGAGCCTAGTTCTGTTGTGCGCTCGCCTCGCCACAGTTCTGTTGATCATTCTGGCCCCGCTTCTTGGACCTAACTGTCCAGGTAGAGTCAGCTAATAGGACTGCTAAGTAGCTAGTGGCAGCAGCTAATACAGTTAGCAAATGCAGCAGCTAATACAGTTAGCAAATGCAGCAGTGCACCAGTAAGAGACTTCCTGTGTTACAAGAGAAAATGTCTGTGTTGCAACAATCCCCTGATATTTCTGTCCTTGTTTTTGTTTATCTGCCTCTATCTGACTGATAAGTGGATCGACTGAGACCCTTCTCATCGAATAACGGTTATAACGGTCTACATTTTTACAATGTTCCATATAGTGCCCCAATCCTTCTAAAACATGGGATTTGAGTGTGAGATGAACTAATCTTAACTCAAGTGCTGATGAAGACTACGAGATGCAGCTGAGAGCTCTGAAACAGCTAGCCTTGTTGAGATTGTTTTCTTACACATTCTCCCAAAGGACAGAACTTCACAGATCCTCGTGCAGTTTACAGCAGAAAAAAAAGTTTAGTAATGGTAAATGGACTGTACTTATATAGTGCCTTTCTAGTCTTTTGACCACTCAATGTGCTGTACACTACATGCCACACTCACCCCATTCACACACATTCATACACTGCCTGTGGTCATTAAACTATAACGCCTCCCTAAGAGAGTCAGACACCTTCTGTAATTTGACACAAACACGGACAATCACTTTTTGCACTTTTTGCACATT
>NW_023339796.1:23813178-23819583 GCF_004916995.1 Morone saxatilis
TCATACACCGATGCACAGCAATTTGGGGTTCAGTGTCTTGCTAAAGGACAGCGAGAGGAGCTGTGGATCAAACCGCCAACCTTCCACACCGCTCTACCTCTGAGCCACAGCCGCCCCACAATGCACCCTGCACTTAGACAACTGATCAACCTTAGTGAAGAAACACTGACTGCAGTTTGTAACAGGAAGGGTGTTCATTCTGAAACTATGTGAGGTTATAATTTAATATTTTTTCTAAAATTTAAAAAAAGCATCTTTGCATCTGCTTGTTTTCAGCTCACTAGAGCAGAATTGAAAACCAAATCCCAAAATGTTCAGTGGAAACGCAGAGTGCATTTTATGTAGTGAGGCGCAGCGTAAAGCACAGTATCAGTATCGCTTCAAACGCAGTGCTTGTCAGACCTTTCAACAGCGTCTAAAAACCCCTCCTCGTTGCACACTTTTCTGATGTTGAAATTGGGGGAGCTGTGTCTGACATGGTTTGTAACTTTCCAAAAATTACAATCTGACAAGCTGACCACCTCATACAGTGACTGACCAGGTGAGCGGAGATGTGAATGTAGGCTGGGTTTTCATGTATTTAAAGAGAGATTAGGGAGGCAGTGGGATATAAGGCTGCATAGTATCATAAAAATAATTATATTACAATTATTGTGACAGATGTAACAATTGTGATATGATTCACAGTAAGTGGGAATTATCATTTTCTCATAAATATGGAGAACAAGATTTGTAGACCAGGGCATCTCTGCAGCACTACAGTACCTTAATATAACACTATTTGTCACACATTTTACATTTATAAAAACATTGCAGCTTCTGCTATTTGAATATTGCACTGGCCCATATTGTGAAGTCGATAATATTATGATTAATTGTGGGATACAGCCCATCTACAGACTGCACGTCTGCTATCCATCTGTTTTCGAGTATATCTAACCTATTAAGGGTGTGGAGGTCGGGGTGGTGGATGGGGATGTAGCATATCCCATTTATGCAGTAGGACACATCCCATTCCAGACCAATCAGTTTCTGCTCTTTTTTTTTTAACCCTAACCACAATCTTTTATTTAACTTAAAGAGTTAGTTTGGGTATTCTGAAGTGGGGTTGTATGAGGAACTTATCCATATTTAGTGTATTAGACTCTTGTATTCCTTTGTATAGGCCCAACTGTGCCATGCACTGTATTTTTGGGCTCAGAAAGTAACAAGATCAGATTGAAATCAAACTTCATGTTTCTAATGATTTCAAAGATGGCGCATGCTTGATCCAAGCACTGACCCAAACAGCAGTCCCTCCACAAATGTTGCAATTGTAGTTTCCTGCACAAAACGATGAGCTATATGTTACCAAACTCACTTGTTTTTTGTTGTGAAGATGTAGACATGTGCGATGCGTTTTACATTGACTCTCGAAACAGTGTGCATTTATACTCCTTGCCTTTGTGCCATTATGCAAACAAAAAAGCAACTATTTTTTGATTTTCAACATGGCGGACTCCATGGCAGGCAACCTGCTATATCTGTAAATTAAAAACATCTTATTCTAAGGTAATGAAAACACAACATTTCTTATTTTCAGGTGATTACAGACTAATGAACATACCTATTCCATTTCTGACTATCAAAATGAATAAATGTTACACACTGGACCTTTAAACTGATATTGATTTTTTTTAGGTGTTTTTTCTGCCGCCCTCAACCACAGCCTACTTCAAAATACTGAGCTACTTTGACTAGTTGACCACCAGGAAAACAGAAGAATGGATTTATTCCAAATGGTTTAATTGTGTTTTTATAATTGTATATAAAATATCTTGACATTTCAGAACACAATTGGAAAAAAATATTTTTAGATTTAAAGGGGTTTTAATTTGAACAGAAAATAATTTATATAAAATCAGAGCATGATAAAAACAAGTGAAAGTCTTCTCAAAGTCCTCAGTGCTTTGAATTTGGAATATCCCTGATCTCCACAGCGGGAACTGGAGAGGACAAAGATGTCCATTGCTCACCATTTCTTGGCTGTAGTGTCGACACCTACTGCTTTTTGCATGGACACCCAAAGCATTTTGACCTTCATCCAGGTTTTCTGCCCACGTCCCCAGCCCCCAACCCTCGACACAAACACACACACACACACACACACACACACACCTTCCTCTCCTACACACACCCCCTACACCCCCTTTGGACTGACAGCCCCACACTGTGCATAGAAACCCAGCTCACAGCGTCTCCCCCCTTTTCCTCACTCGAGTCAAGAGGAGCTCGGCTCATCAAGTCAGGGACCGTTGGGCGTTACTTCCACATACAAGCCAGCTAAGAAAGGAAATGCAGATGAGGGCTCCTGCTGCCATTCACAGTCCAGGTCAATGCTGCTGCCGCTGCCAATGGACAAGTCACAGACAACTCTCTCACTTTTAGTTGATGGATCTCCCTCTACCCTCCATGTTTCTCTCTCCCTCTCTGTTTAATTTTTCTCGACTGTTTCTCCACATCGCTCAGATGTTCAGGTAAACAGCACACAGAAATGAACAGGTGTGTGTAAAGTTCTGAGATTTCAGCGACACCATTGGTTGCTGGATCTGTTGTGGAGAGGAGGAGGTTTATCAGGTTTTTTGACTTCACAGCTTTTAGCTTTTGTAAGTCTTAGCCATGCATGTTGTAAGCTGCAAAGTTCTGTCTGTCGTGTGACTTTTCTCAAATCAAAGTAATGACTGAGTGGCTTGGAGTTTCCAAATTTCCCAAACTTTGTGTCATAACTTTGTGTATAAGATAGGCAGAGGTGGAAAGTAATGAAGTACAAATACTATAAATATTTTCATGTAACATGTAATATGTTCTTTATTATTCTTTTTTTGACAACTTATTACTTTTACCGCCTACTTTTTTACACAAATATCTGTACTTTCTACTCCTTATACTTTCAAAACGAGCTCCTTACTTTAGTTTTAATGCATTTGAGGGTAATTTGATTATTTTCTTCACCATTGCATGACAGACGTAACATGAAGAAAACGCAGAAAAGGATGTAAAAGGCGTAACAACGTAACAAAACATTTCATTCAGCATTGCACATTAACAGATGGTAGAAATGTCCTTCAGAGAAAGTACAAGAAAGTACTTTTTACTTTTATAGTTTGAGTACTTTTTCACTTTTACTTGAGTAAAGAATCAGTACTTCTACTTTCAACTAAGTCTTTTTTTACACAAGTAAGCAACAAACACAATATGAAACCCACTTTAGAATTAGAACACAACTGATCACTGAGGAATAATGTCAGGTTAAAAGGGCATCTGTGAGGCCATCATGAGGCCAGCATTGAGTTCTGGGTGACAAATTCCCCAAAATTTTACCACTACTAAATTCACTGCTTTGCAGTAATAAAGCCCAATGTAGCATCATATGTGACATATATGACACTTTAGTATTATAGCGCTGAGTCCTAATGGAGCAGAAATAGAGGAGGATTTTCAATACTCTATGGTGTAAAGTCATGGAAAGGGAAAAACTCATTTAAATTGACTAAGACACTCTGTTACTAGTCACGCAAATTAAAATATAAGCAAAAAAAGCTCTAAACCACTAAAACCAAGTGGTTACATGTGTTCAATTGTTTTGGGTCACAGCAATCAGCTCCCACTGATCCTTCCATTCTTAAAGCACAGTGGATCCATAATCCTGGTTTCCTGCATCTTGTCACATTTATGTTTAACTAGTAACATGTAAGATCTGTGACCTCTCATCACAATCAGAATAAGGAAAATGACTGCAAGTAAAATGCACTTTTTCCCGAATGTATAAATGAATGTACTGTATGTTTTATGTATGCACCTGCTTATGTCACAGTGTTCTCAACGCAGAGCATTGCCCTAATTGACATGTGGGGCAGCTATGCATTCAGTCTGATATCAATCACATGACATACATTTTTGTTATATTAGTGTACACTTTGTAAGAAAACGTTCATTAACAGTCTGGTTAATATTCTTCATGTTCACTTTAAAGTGGTGCCAGTTAAAGTAAAAATTGTGTACAAAAACTTTGTCATGATTGTATTTTTTTTTGCTGGTTAAGGAAATAGTGGTTAAATAACTGCATGAGTTATTGACCTGCAGGCCCTGTATAGATAGAAATATAGCAGAACTGACACCTTAAATGACTGATTTTATTATTTTTTTAAATAAAAGATCCCCTAATGTATTAGGACATGCATACAAATCATCTACTTGGGGCAGTAATGTATCTACTACTACTGGCATCTACTACTTCTAACTCATTAAAACTTCCTGAATCTATGAATATGCAAATGTTATTCATTTCTAAAGTTGCATACTGGACCAGGGTTGACTTCCAAACTATTTGTGATGTCGCAAATCATGCTGGCAGGCCCCACCCATTAAAATCAGACTTTTAATGAGCACAGAGAAACTTTCCACTTTAGGCAGATGATTGTGAAAACATCCTTCTAGAGTCAAACTCTGCACATCATTCAAACGGCACACTGTAGGAACAAGAAGGAAAACTCAAGGGGGGCTTTAAATTTGAAGGCACCTGCCTTACAATCAGGGATTCCCCTTATATAATGCTAGCACAAATGAGTGTTTAGTCAGGGATAGCCATGGTTACTTCTTTCTGCTGGACACACTATCTAGGAACAAGAAAAAAATATTTTTGACTGGAGGGGGCTTCAAGTAAATTATGAGGCTGAAATACTTTTGGTGACAAATGCAGTATTAAACCAAAGCAAGGTCATTAGTGTTGAGAATGAAGTTTTGATGACTGGCAGTTTCCTCCATGTTGTGTCTGCCGTCCTCAGCTCTTGTTATGCTAGTCATTACCTAGATATTTCAATAAAACCATCCGCAGACTCTTTAAATCAACTTCACCTTTAATACTAAAAATGTGTGTTTTTTTCTATGTTGTGTGTTTTGGCTTATATAATAAAAATTTACCTCTGTAAAGTCACATTTGCATTGTTGTCTTTTATTTACCATCACACCATTATGATATAAATTATTTACAGGTCATATAAAAGAGAACTTCAGCTGAGAGTGTAGGGGGGAATGTAAAATACTGAACTCATTATTTTATCTCTAAAAATCCTGATGTCAAAATCCTATTATAGAAAACACAGCTGCTCTTTCTTTAAAACACTGTAAATATGTTTTTAGCTTGTATTTACATCACTTTTAAGGCAGACGCTTGTCCAGGTTTGTGACTGAATGCAAGAAAAGTAGTAGTAGAAGAAAAAAACATTCACAGCATCGTAAGACCACGATTTGGTTTGGATCCATGCGGGTTCTACCCGACAGAGGCCCGTCAGATGTGGCGTTCAAACAAAGTTATTGCAGGAAAAATAAGTTATGTAAACACTCCAGAGCCCCGTCTCCACATGGCTGTATATGTTCTTGTATTATAAATAAGAATATAATGGTCTTTGATAACAACAATTCAAACGTTGCCTGTTTTCCACACGGTAGCCTGTAGGTCCATGCTCTGGCCGGACGGTTGTTTGGAACATATGTGAATTATTTAAAGGGATTTAGGCTAAAAGTTGATTCTGGAAAAATCCAAATGTGCCTGTAATTTAAATGGACATATTTTCAAATGAGTGTGTAATAGAAAATAAAAAATAAAAACGAATATCATCTTTTTTCAGCAAAAAAATAACACAAAAAATTCCAATCAAGGCTGGAATAGACTGTTGTGTTTGTGAAGACCAGCTTCTGTAAAGCAGACCTCTCATTCCGGATATAAAATGTTACATTCGGCTACTTTGACACCAAAACAACCAGACCTGCAGGTAAACATTCACTACAGTAGGCTATATGCAGACAGAACATAATAAGAACGAAGGAGAAAACAGCCGAAAAAAGTACAACACAGACAACACAAAGTGGGCTATTTTCTCCATACACAGTTCGCAGCAGGAAGAATCTTTGGATTTCAGCATATAGTTTTCATTATCAATAAAGTTCATCACACACGGCTGTAGTGCGCATGACGGCTGTCCAGTCCACCCCCCCTTTAAAAAAAAAAAAAAATACATCACAGATATTTTTTTAAGATTCCACAGTGTATTGTTCAAACGTTTGTTCTGGCTGTCCATCGTTCTGACCTCAAGGGCAGATCTAGAAAAATATTCATGGGGTGTCCAGAGGGTGGCATGGAGACTATACGGGAGTGGCAGAAATGTATGCTGATTTAATCACAAACAATTACTCATATCAATATTTCCCCCCAAATGAAGCTGTTTGAACTCAAAAACATTACTGTGACACATTGTGAAGCTTTAAATAAAATTATGTAAGTATGGCATTAGAAATCAATACACTGATTTATTTTCACATCTTCCGATATTTTTGTCTTTTTTCACTTAGTCTAAAATGTGGTCATAA
>NW_023339796.1:23819683-23824593 GCF_004916995.1 Morone saxatilis
CCCCTTTAGGCTGCATAAAATCAGAATAGCTGGTTGTTTCTCACAAGAAAGCACAACTCAGTTTGGATTTCTGAGATAATGTTACCTGATGTCATCTTAATGGGATATAATCAAAGTAATGATGCCTAACATCAAAATCAGTTTCATTCCGAATTTAACCCTAAAGGGTGTCCCAAAAATGAACTTTATTGCCTCATGTGATACATTTGAACTAACAATGAATGCATGCTTTTTCCAGCACCAACCAAATTGTCTATAGGACTTTTTTTTTATCAGTTAGTGACCACCAATTTTGAAATGTGGCTTTTATGTGCCAAACAAGGAATGTAACCTGAAAACCATTGATGAAGCGTAATGATAGCTAAAATTAGACAGTCAGGCCTACAACAGTTTTATTCGGACCTCTGGATGCAGCGTGGAAATGTCCGACTTCCGGATGGGACTTTACCAGCACAATCTTTGACATGGATTGGACATCGTCATAACAAACCTACAGCCCCGCATACTCACACACACACATACACACACACTCAAGGGATAAACAAAATGTCACAATATCATGTGTCTCTGGTTGGGTTTTAAATATGAATGCTGGTACTGAAGTGGTTTTATTGCATGGTCCAGAACCCCCCTCCCTCCCGCCATTCCTTCCCCGTGTCTCATCTAGTCGCTGTCCGACTTATTGACGTCCTTGGCCGTGGAGTGGTTGTACAGTCCCTGCGCCATTAGATGCAGCGCCAGAGAGTTTTTATTCCCGGTGGTTTTCTTGATTTTGGCCCGCTTGTTCTGAAACCAGATTTTGATCTGAGATTCGTTGAGGCCAAGTTCCTGGGCCAGGCTCTGCCTCCGTTGCTCGGTCAGGTACCGGTTGCTCTGGAACTCCGTTTTTAACCGGTGCAGCTGCTCCGCGGTGAAGGCCGTCCGGGGCCGCTTGTCCTCTTTACTCGGGGTCGGCGCCTTCTTTGGTTTACGGGATCTTGGCCCTTAGGTGGGGGTGAGTTGTGGGGGGAGACAAAAGTAACAGTCAGTGGTTAGTACTTTTAAGCTTTGTGACGTTTAAAAATCACAGATAGGTGTAACAAAGGGCACTGCTTCAAAGAATGTAGAAATACGCACGTTTTACGCGTCATATAAATACATGATTAAAATATTTTGTTGGGTGACACCTGTCAGGTAAAGAATGTCTTCCACTATTAAGGGATGGAATAACGGTTAATAGAGTTAATTGATATAATCTCTTTAAAGGATAATAATCCTTTTTATTTCTACAGAACCACTGGATGTTGGGTCAGGAGGGGCTGCAAGAAAGTCTTTTTGGGTCAGTTATTCATTTTAGTATAATTCTGCTAAATAAATATAGATTTGAAATTGCAAAGTGGTAGACTTGTAGCTTTTTTTTTACTGGCAGTGTGATTATACAGAAAAGTCACCAACCAATCTCCTGAGCTCAATGGGTTCCATCTGACTTTTCTTTATCAAAACTTTTTGATAAAGAGTTTTCTACTCATTTATGATATATTTCATGATACTTTATCATTTTGCTGTACTTGCAAGAATCAAAACGCCTAGCAAAACCCCCTCTTTCACATATTTAACCCTAATACATAGATATACAGAGGCAGATCTAGAGGGATAGCATGAGGTGACATCTGTTATCCCAGTTTGGTGTCAAAGGCTGTCAAATTGAATGAATTTATTTAGATTCATTTGAAATATAAAAAAAGAGAAAGAAAAACATGTCTGAACATTTGGAAATTAAACAATGTATTGGTTTCTAATGCCACCTTTAGATATTCCTATTCAATGGTTTACTAATGTGCCACAATAATATTTTTGAGTTCAAGCAGCTTCATTTGGGGTATTTTCCAAGCAAATATTGATATGTAATTGTTTGTGATTATATATATAACTAAATATAACTAAAAAATAAATGTGTAAGTATTCCACAACTGTAACTAGGAATTAAATGGAGGATATTCGGTAATACTTCAGAGTAACAACCCATCAGACTAGTGAGAAGGGTAGGAGAAGGAGGAGAGGGAGGAGGAGGGTCCAGATGGGGGTAGGGTTAGGATATGATAGAGGATGGGGGAGTTAGGCGCCTCTTTCCCTGCCTGTTACCATAGGAACTCTTTTTAAAAGTAGTTTCCTAAACAGAGGAATGTCCCATTTTGTTTCTAGTATAATATTTGTATCATAATAACAAATAAGTGAATCGTTGGAAAAATCCGCTTCAGATTTGGTAAAGTGTACAAATATAACAGGCCTGAATCAATTGTGCCATCAAACAGTTCCTCTGTATACTATCAGCCACTAAACCAAAGACTGTGTTCGTTTTGACAACAATAAACACTGTTTATACATTGTAAAATGTTATAAAATCGTATATAATGTTATTATTGAGTCATTTCTTTAAAGTTATGGTTTGTCTCTTGGCCTAATAATGCGGGAGGAAGCCGCAGCCTCCCTGACCTCTTTAAAGGCCTTTGTGGTCATTTCCATAAGCTCGGGCCTGGACCTCGATGGAAACTTTTTGTGTGTTTCCCTACAACAATAAAACGCACATTTCGGACTCGTTTTACTTCGTCCAGAGCTCTTCCAACCGTCCCTTCGATAGATCGCAGAAAATCTTTTCCACCTGCTTGACGGCTGGTTTGTTTTTCACAGCTTTACAGCAGTATTTAAGGCTTTCTAAATCTCCACAAAGGAAAAGTCCAAGTGCACCATGCGCCCACTTGTAAAATAACCCCCTAGCCCGAAGCAAAGCACTCACTTTATTGATAAAAAGTAATAATATGTATTTCAGTGCAATGATGAAGCAACAGAGTTCAGAAGAGAGCGATGCGGCAATAGAAGAAAAAAGCTTTAAGGTAGTCTAGATTACAAAATTCTTCAAATCATTTCATAGCCGAACTGGGAAATGTTGTCAAAATGTACTTTTTTATTTTGCTGGGGGTGAAAAGGATTTGAAGTTGTTTTTTTTTTGTTGTCGTAGAATATCTCGTTTTGGGACACACGGCCCTCACTTTTTATACCCCCCATTGTCAAAAAATATGCTAATGGAATATCAACAAAGAAGATTGAGGAACAATGGCGTTAAACTTGGTTTTACTTCACTTCTGCACATTTTTCACTTCACTTTCGACTCGGGTTTAATTTCAACTTAACATTTTTCGATGACAGCTTGTCCTTTCGTCCACTTTATCTTTATTCGAAAGCCAAAATACAGATCGAAATAGACCCAGAGCAACTTCAGTTAGTTTCTAATTTGGGTTTAAAGTATTTTCTTTTGTGTGAAATATGTTGCTGTCTATTCTAAGAACCGTAGGCCTACAGTTATTTTTTAATAATTGAAAGTCGGACATATTAAATTATAATAAATATCAGTTATAATGATCCAATAATTGGTTTGTCAATTGTTACAAGTGATATGTCTATTAAGTGGGTTGGGGGTCGCGCAGTTTAGAGGATAAAACGTCACTTTTTTTCTAAAGATTAATGCTCCGCAGGTTTAAAATGGTGCAGTCCGAGTTTATTCTGTCTGAAAGTAAAGTAATCGGCTCTTCTTCTTTTTTTAACTGAATGAAGTTTATTTTTTCATACCAGGTGGCCGAGCATTATTTTTCCACCAACCTGATGACGGACGGTCCGAGTAGCGGGTACAATAGACCCAGGCTGGCCACAGCATCGGTTTGGACGCAGGGGCCGGGTTGGCCTGAGGGCTACGGCCCCCGCTGCTCCCCCGGCCCTTCACAGCCTTATCACCGGCTATCAGGACAGGCCTCCTGGCCTCAGTGTCCTGATGCCGGTCGTTGGATGATGCCGTGTCCTCCTCCTCCTCCTCCTCCTCCTCGCCTCCTGCTCCACCCTGCCGCGGGTTGCCAGTTTTGGAGGACTTTCTCTCTCTGATCACTCCCAGACTGTCTCCCTCCCGGACCAAAGTCCCGTCCTTCCTCTTGCGGCCGAAGTCCGGTCTTAAAATGTTATCGATGTAAAAGTTGGTGATCCTGTGGGACTGCTGGTTGCCAGGTGGCTGGAGGAGAGGCAGCACGGCCCGGTTGGACTCGTCGTCGGAGTCGTCTGGGCGCTCTGGGTCTCGTCGTGCATTTTCTTCCATTATGATGATCACCCTCAGCCCCTCTCTCTTTAGTAGTAATTCCAATTTTGTGTTGCGTCCTGTTTACTTTCGTATCAATAATTATTATTTTTGAGTAAAAAAAACAAAAACGGCGATGAGAAAAAACGAATTCCTTTTTGCCAGAATAGTTGATATTGTTTTTGCTGTGGAAACGCGCCTCTTGTGATTTTGACAAAGAAAAATCATGCTTCACTTTGTGGTAAAAGCCTCCTCCTCATGGCTGGACTCTAATGCTCAGTTGTTTTGTATAAAAATAGTAAAAACTGTAGAAAGTCTGTTGAATTTTTACGGCTCCTTGCACACAATTACTGATGCTTCCAGCAGCACTAAACTGCCCTCATAAAGACGCCGCTCAAATACTTTCACTACTGATTTTGACTCTCATTTCTGATTGGCCGTGAGGCTGCTATGACATGTAATATGGGCCTCTCAGACACGTGCCTCGGACCAATAGAGCTGGAGAGCTGGTGTCATGTGAGGTTCCCGGAATTCTCTGGAGGCGCAATCTACTCATGAAGCATTCAAGTTCCAGCGGAAATATCTGATTATTAGAACTTTTAAAGGCACAGGTTGAAGTTTGGATAGTGGGAAATAATTTGTGTTCCATTATGGGCTGGAATCAGTAGTAGACTTAGGGTTTTTGAGGGAAGGGGCAAAAAAGAGGGCATCAGTGTGCAGAAAGTTGAGATGCATTTATGGTGCATAACAGCTAAATTCAATTCAATTTAATTCAGTTTTATCTGTATAGCGCCAATTTATAACAGAAGTTATC
>NW_023339796.1:23824615-23829748 GCF_004916995.1 Morone saxatilis
TAGACTGAACTCCTTATAACATTATTTACAGAGACCCAGGGTTAGGATTAGCACTCCAGAGATAGTTTCTATCAGAGAGCACTTTACCCAGGGACACTGGAAGCCGGTAGAGTTGGGGGTGCTAAGACAAAGTCTGTCTATGTAATGATGTTTTACTAAATGCACAAAATTCATGGTTTTGCATTCATTTGAATAGTGTGGATCATTTATGACAAATTTCACAGTTATTAACAACATTTCTACAAACTTGTAAAACTTTTTAGCAAATGATTTGAAAAAGAAACAAGGCAAAATCTATTTCCTGCTATAAATACTAGTGTACACATGTGAATCCCAGTTTTAAACAAAAGAAAGAAAAACAAAGGAGAAAGTCAAAACTGTGCCTGAAAACCAGTCAGCAGCTAATTCATAAAGGCCGGACTTAAGGTTACTTACTTACTTTTGATTTGTAGGTTACACTTCCAATACAGCAGTAACCTGTATTTCCCATAGAGCCTGAATGCAGCACAGGTTACTATAAACATAAATCAAGGATTAAGGAAATATATGTATCTTCATGCATCTTGTATGACGAAACCAAAGTTTGCTGTCCCTTCATGCTGCACACATAGGGAACATAACAGATAATTTGATTTACATTAGAATTAAGTATAAAATAAATACAATAAAACAATATATCCTATTTATATGCATAGATATCTACATTATACACTCAACAACCCATTGTAAATATGACCAATAAAAGTATTTTGTCAACAGCTGATAGTCTTATCATGTTACCAGCTATTGTCATTTCTGTGATTTGTCAGCCATCACCAGGCTGTGACTGAGAGGGAGGGGTCATGGGACAGCTCTGGCTTATATCTCAGTCTCATGGTTGTCCTTTAAAGGCTCACTCAAGTTTTTGGATTATATTTCACAGCCATTTTCTGGATTTAAATAAAACAGTAAACAGTTAGTTGTTGCCTATGGTCTTCGCTATTAAGATATGAGGATAGTACAGGTACAGGTTAGTATTTTTGAGTTTAGATGGTGGGCTGATGTATTTGTTTACAGTAGATCATGGATTGTGCCTTTAAAGCAGCACGAGCCTTTAACAGTGTTTCATAATTTGAGCAGTTTCTCTAAAGCTGATTTTGCATCTCAGGAAAGTAAAATCTCTTGATAGGTGAACTGTACAGGCTCATGGCCTGGTCTCAAGTCAAACAGCCATAGGGGGCGATCTTCCTCAGCATTATTCTCATCTTTGGGGAATTTTGAAAATGAAATAAACTGATGTTTAAAAGGAACAAAAAGGCATCGCTCCAACATGATTTATTGTGGTTTGCTATAGGCCAAGTTATTTAACATGGTTTATTCTATAGCCTGTAAAAATGTACGCCATATAGTCAGGTCTTAAAAAAATCATTCTATTGCTTTTGACTACATCACATTTTAGAACAATTTCAGTTCACCACTATGACAATTCTTCCTCAATGTTTTGCCAGGTCGAGGTAAATATGAACTGATCCTGTTCTGAATAGAGAATGAGCTAAGAGAGAGATGCATTTTGTCATTAGAGCAGGTTTTTTTTGGAAGAGGTCAAACAGAGAGTGGACATAAAACTTTGGATGTGTCAACCAGCCATTTTATTTTTGCAACAAAAACTGATAACATGATAACATGCAGCTCTATACCTTCCCAAATGTGGCATCCGATATGTAGAGAAAACAAGAAGACAACCTAGATTCAGAATTAATGAACATACAAGTGCTATCCATCACCTGATCCTAAAACAGCTGTGGCTAGATACTTTACTCTATTCTATTTGGCCATTCAATGTGAATGCAGATATATCTTTTACCTTAAAACTCTAAAGCTATTTGGCTTATATGAACTTTTTTTTGCCCATTCCCATATGAGCTAACATTTGTATGTCTCGCTATATATCAGTAGTTGCATCAGAATCAGAATCACTTTTATTGGCTTGGTACAGGACAACAAGCTCAACAAAATAGACATAGACTACTATGTACAGTTATACATATATATACACATATAAACTAATATTTGTAGACAGTAGACAACTAGTGCAAAGGATGCCTGAATAAGATTGGATGTATAACATTGAACAGTTGATACATATATACATACAGCATAATATAATATATATATAATATATACTATATATTATATATATGCTACCTATGCTGTGCATACTGCATACATATGCACGTATGCAGTTATGCACAGCATAGGTAGATGTATTTGAATGATTGTATTGATATTTAAAAAACAACATTCAACAATGGAAAAATAAATAATAAATAGTTTACAGGTGCAGTAGATGTTAGGGTACCAGGGTATTATTTTAATCGGGATTGTTCATTACACTGTGAATGAATGTGAGAATGTGCTAATACTATTGAACTATATTATTCTGATGTGCTTGTAATGACTTGACCTGCTGGCAATTGACTTCATGTCAAGACCTACATCATAGGTGCTATGATGCTTCATTCTGCACTGGACTGGAACATAAGCCCTCAGTTCAGATTGTCACTGTCTGTACAACATGTATTTAATAGAAATATTTAAACTTGAGTGTGAGTCTCTTTTTGTTTTGTATGCGTGAGTCATCCCTTGCTGCGCTGCAACCAACCATTGGTCAATACACTCCTGTCTCTTTTTCGCGCACCTAAATTAGGAGGAAAATTCGTTTGGTGTTGTGTGCCTGAACGCAGCAGCTCAGGACAACTGGGTGACTGTGGACTGCTGAACTGGTAACAGTCACATTTAACCTATTGATTTGACACACACTCATATTTTCTGACCTGTAACGAACTTTCACTCTGTTTAAAACACACCTTTGTTTCTTCTTTACGTTCATGTGCAGAAAGCATATTAAATATGACCAAAGATTATTAGACATCTTATTGAAATTAACTGTAAACACAATGAATCATCAATAGATTAATTAATAAAGGCTAAGTTAATTCAAAAAGGGCAACTTGCTCTTTAATAGTGAGTGACTGAGTGGAGATTTGGTGTAGGTGATTTTAGTGTAATAACCAGTTTGTACCATCCGTTTGAATGTTGGATTAACGCAGGACAGCAGCAGCAGTGGAGATCAGAAGGACGTAACGTACCCACGTTTAAAAAATACAGTGAGTGCTGCTAAAGTGAAGAAGAAGACACTTTCTGATCATTTACCTTCTGCGTCATTTTCCCACAATAAAATAATAATAAAAAAACACTAGAGTAAAATGCCTAGGAGCTCTACTATACAGAATGCACTAAACACATATTGGCCCTAAACCACATTAGCGCTACTGTCAAACTAGGACACTTAAAACGCATCATTGAAGTGTAGGCCTAATAAAATAAACACACAACAATAATAATATAAACACACAACAATAACAATAATAGGCTGAATAAACATGACTGTGTGAATCCAATCATCACATATGTTCATTATTCACACACCGTGAGCTGATGAGCTGCTACTGCTCAAAGAAAGAAAGAAAGAGAGAGAGAGAGAAAAGGTAAATCAGCTGTCAGAGCATTTCTTTATTTCACTTTCACACTAAATGCGCTCTTTATACACTCTGTTCTCCATCCTCCCTCCCTCGGATCTCTACCTGTGCTCATTCAACTCAGACAACGCTGCTGAGAACTTGATGTTTGCAGTGTATACATACTTATTTTTCTGTGGGCATTGGGCACACACACGTCTAAATCCCCTCTGACTCCCATCATTCTGTAGTGTTCTGTGGTCCAGTAATACAAATCACAATTCACAACGATCCTTACTGCCTGAAGTCAAGCAGCATAAATTAATGTGCAAATACTACTGGCACATTGAGTATGTTAAATACTCATTTAGTATTTAACTGGACGGGCCGCTAAAGTTTTTCTCTAGGAATCATTAATGAGATTAAAATCTTAATCTGCAGATCAAACACAACGGAAATTATTTTGAAATCCAATCACATCCCTGGATTCATTTTTGTAATCGTGGAGGAAACTAGTTTAAGTTTAACAAACAAAATTGGATTTTTATCGTCGTAAATCTGAATTTTGGGAAGAAAGGGCACAATTAGGTTACCAATTTTTGGGAGTAGCCGAAATTAATATAACTAGCAGTGTAACTAATTACTGTTGGCAGGGAGCAAAAAGTAAAGTAATTATATTAGTGAGTGATGGGTGACGTGTCCAACACTGCTCAGAAGTGGGAATGTATAGGTGACTTTTGAAAGATTTTATGAATCCCACAGGGTTAAAAAAATGATGAATTAGTTTAGCTATCCAAAGCAAGAAAATAGTAGAACTTCAGATAAAGGGTGGGAGTGTCCAGCATTAATGCAAACACAACATCCTGCCAAAATACATAATTACATCCTCCAACCTCTCCCCCCGCTCAGATCAGCTGTTTTTCCTGCTGAATATCTCCACTCACTGCCTGTTTCTGACACAAATGGAGCTCTGGTGTCGCCTGTCATGCTTCTGGATGATTTCTAAGCGCTTATGCTGTTGTTCTGTTCACTGCAGCCAGTAGCGAGCTCGATCCACCTGCCCTTTAAGCCAATCAAAAGCTTTCAAAATATTCAGCAACGCAGGTAAAGTTTTTTTTCAGGAGAGGCAGCCTACACTCTCCAACATGACGTTACTACAATGAGAGCATCATTCATCCGACTGAACTCTAATTTCCCCAACTTAAAAGATAAATGTAAATCCATATTAACATAACTGAAAAGCTCAGGTAAAATCATTTTGCCCAGCTCGATTAAAGCTGTATTTGTACTCAGGGTCCTTCCATAAGAAGCTTTTCCAGTTTCAAAATGAAACCAAAAAAAGACTGAATCAGGTCATTTTAAGAAATAAACCAAATACGTCAAAACAGGAGTAGGAGTCTCCATCAAACATCAATCATATATTGTTTTCCCCATTAAGGGACTGACTGTATCTACATAAAGGCATTTGCTCCTGTTTTATAGAGATATTAGGCTGCATTGTGAATGTGTTCATTTTTGGTGTGCATTCACTGTTACTGGTACCTTTTAATATATAAAAAACATGTGGATTGGTAGAGGGACCTGTAGCCTACTTGTATAGCGCCTTTCTCTACCAACCACTCAAAGCGCTTTTACA
>NW_023339796.1:23829773-23833199 GCF_004916995.1 Morone saxatilis
CCCAACAGCCAATGTTCCTTTGGGCCAGGCCAACCCCAGCAATGAGCCCAGAACAGAATGATATTTGACAGGCTGAACAGGCCGCTTGCTTACAAGTGGCTGTAACTATTTCCTGCGAGCTTAGCTCGCGTGGGAGCACAAACACATTACACACAAGAAGTCACAGCTAAAAAGATCCTATTGACAGCAAAGACATTTCCCACTGCAGTCCCTCAAAACTGTGTAAAAGCTGGAACGAGGTACAGTATACAGTACCAGCTGTAACATTTTTTGGTACATTTCATTCCTCATGTCTATACTGGCCATGATGAAGAGTTCCTTCCTGAAGTGCTTTCCAATGTAAGTGCATGGGAACAAAAAATTCAAATCCTTGTTTTGGTGCCAAAAATTGAGATAAACAGATCAAGCTTAGGATCACTGCGCTACTATCTGATGATGATTTGATTTCTGCGAGCAAACCAGTTAAAAGCTAAATCATTGTCAGATGATTGCTAATGGCTTCCAACGTTTGCATTTCAGCCAATACGTTCCACCTCTTTACTCTTCCAACACAACCATTTACCTGATGGAACCAAAACCTGCTCAAATGTATTGGCCATATTACTCTGCACTAAAATGGAAACCAAGGAATTCTTCTGAGTGCTGAATCTGTTTAGCAACAGATTCTGGCATTCATATGCGATTTGGTCCACTGATGAACACTTAAATTGGAAACACATAAAGAAGCAATGTCTTCACATTCACAAAGGACATGGGAAAAACAAGAAAACTCTTTCTATGTACATGTGGACCAAATTAGTATTGTTTAGACTTAATAAAATGTGAACCTGTTAAAAGTCAACTCAGTGAATTACTCACCAGCTTAGCATCTATTCAATCCCACTCTGCACTCACCTCCAAAAATGCTTCCCTGAATGACACGCATTTCTTTGCACGAAACTGCATGTGACCTTTTACCTGCCGCACTGATGAAAGAGACGAGGGGTTTCGGGTGATGGGCAGTTCGGTTTTCGTGCCCTTGTAAAAATAAACCTGCAAACTTGAAAAGTATTAAAAGCTGATTGACTGTTTAATGAGAATAGCAGAAGAACATAAATTCTGGAGACGTTCATGAAGACACTTGATCTTTTTTATTTCTCGATCATTTCATTAAAAAAATCATCATTAGTGTAAACAGTTGATGGCTTCTGACAAAAAATAATGCCTACAATTAGTAGCAACGCAACAATCCACCGTCAGCTGTATCCTTATATTTAACAAAAACAGATGCAAAGCTTTTTTTGATTTCTTCTATTTAAACTCTCGCCAGACGTCTACATGCATAACTATCTAGTGCTGGTATGCTAATGAAAATCAGCAGGACTTTTTTAAGAGGCTGGCATTTGAACACAGACAGCTTACAGCCATTATATGACGTCAGATCAAACAGGTCCCCTGTTATCATCTTTTGTCCCCGAAAATGTCAAAAAACCTGGCTACCTGCTTTCTTTACAAATGCCAGAAAACTGAAAAAAAAAACATCAATCTAAAAATGGCACTGATTACAATAAATAGTTGGAATTAAGATGCCCACATTTTAGGATAACAATCTTACATTTTGAATATAATTGCTAAAAATGTTTCCTGTAGGTAGCAGAAGTAGCTTCTGATAGTATGTCCACCCCACCTGCGGAAGTCTCCAATTTCAGTTGCATGTTATCATTATTTGGTTAAATGAGATTGCATCAAGCTTCATGTTTTTTTTTTCATTTCAGATAAAAAAAAAATAAAATATCCCCCCTATCTTGTCCCTTTAAACACACTTTCTCTGGGTATGTTTCAATCAAGTCATTTATTCACATCAAAAAAGATGATTTTGCAAATTTCATATAGACCGATCATGTATAAATAACTTTCGTTGAAAATGGATTCTTTAAATTGCACAGCTTTCGTTTCCATTCCCCAAAGTTAATCTCAGTCTCTGATCTCGATTTTCTGCCAAGCCTTTTTCTCCACTTTATCAGGGCAGTCAGGTTGGAACTGCAGGCTCCTCAGGGCCTTTTATCAGCTCCTCTGTTCGGCCTCGGCTCTTTGAATCTTTCTCCACTCTTTCAGCAGCTCGATCACCGTCTCATCTAGTCTGTGGGATGTGCTCTGGAGATGGACTCCAGCTTAACTTCACCTCAAACCCAGTTTGCGGCCAGTTTACGCCAATTCTTCCCAGCGTTCTCTTGAGATCACATTTCGTGCCAATATTCCAGTTTGTTCTGGAAGGAGGATACAAGGCTGAGTTAAAAAAAGAAAAATCTTCTATTTTAGGAAACAATTAAACATTAAAATCAAAACATCTTTATGAAAAAATCTGAAAACACACAAACAATCTGTCCACAGGCCAACAGTGAGATTTGGCAGCCTAACGAACAATTGAGACAGGCCATAACTAATTTAGTGAATTTACATGGTCACTTACAGGTGACTCACAGTCCAATACAATAATGTCATTTCGATTGTATTAAGTGGTTAAGTAAACAGCTGAAATCCCCGTATTTTGCTATTTTGTGTCTCATTACCCTGCGCCACAGACAATACTTGTTTTATTGGCTGCAAGTCTTCTTTTAAATCATGATAGCTCCAAATATTAGTTTTATCAACAGGTTAGTTTTATTATAATTGAAAGTGTACTAGATGATATTGGCCTGTTTGTTGCAGATTTGCGTTTTATAAGCAACAAGAAATTGCCAGAACAGCAGAGGGTTTTCAAACTGTGAAGCTCCTCACGGGGCCTCCTGTTAACCGATGATTATTGCCCGACACTTGCTCTCAGACCTTCAGGTGTTGGATATTTGTTTGACACTATTAAGGATCAGGCATACTGTTATTTATATAAACTGCAAACACCAACACTTAAAACTACGATATGAATAAACCTACTCTAACTGCCCACAACGTAACCATTTTGTCGCTTCTCCTGTTGAAAGCTGCCAGTGTCAGTCATAGATTGTTTGTAAATGTAAATGGTAAAATGAGACCTTGCTACTTGTTATAGCGCCTTCTGTCTTTTCCGACCACTCAAAGCACTTTTACACACGTGCCCAGTCACCCTTTCACACAGTGAGTGATGGCAAAGTCCATCAAACAGAAACTAACTCATTCATACACATTCACAGAGCATCGGGAGCAATTTGGGGTTCAGTATCTTGCTCAAGGATACTTCGACATGTGGCAGGAGGAGCCGGGGATCGAACCAACTAGCCTACCTTCAGATTAGGGGACTACCCGCTCTTCCTCTGAGCCACAGCCGCGTGAGAAACGTCTTATTTTATTATTTATTTATAATAAAATAAAAACATAAGTAGAAGCGCTGGATTATTGCAATCTGAGATGTTTTCATTATCTTCTCCGATCTTCCTGACGGAAACGGAATCTTGCGCGCACACACACACACAC
>NW_023339796.1:23833299-23839613 GCF_004916995.1 Morone saxatilis
GTTATGATTTGGCGCTATACAAAAAAATTGAATTGAATTAAACTTAAAAAACAACCTGGTTTGTCTACGGCTGTAGAACCCTGTTTGTGCTGCATCCCTTTCTTCTAAAGAGGAGAAAGTTAGGCAGGCCTTTCTAAAATTAAAAAAGCAACAGAGCAAAACCCTCCTTTGTCAGCCGCCACTGCTGTGAACTCATGCAGGACGGAGAGACAGTCCGGGATGCCAAGCTCCGCTGGAGCCTGGGAGGCCCGTCAGTCTGGCCTGCAGGCTGCTTTTACACTGGGTTTATCCACGGCACAACGATCAGGAGGATTATAGCAGTAACTGATAGCAACAAGCCTGCTCATGGCCTTTTGAACATGCAGACAGAGGCCAGGAGAGAAAGACAGCACAGCTGAGTGGTGCCGGAAGAGCTGGGAGAGTAGGACAAGGAGAGTGTGCAGGTAGGACTTTACTGTAAGACTGGGGCTGTAGATAGAGTTCACGCTGTTGTCTTCCATCTCTTTGATCCTGCAACTCTGATAGGAATTTTTTTTCATTCACTGCTTCAAAAAGGTTCAGACAATCCTCTTTACCAACGTTCACAACAACAGTTAATCACATCTGAAATGCACTAATGCAATCTAAACATTTAGTAAGTTTACATTCCCACTGTAGGCACAAGTGGCCCAAAACATTTTTTTTGTTCATATGTGACTCAGATCAGTATGAAGAGTACAAATCACACTAAATCTAATCTTTTCTATTCTGATTTGGGCCATCAGTTTTATGTCTGATGTTTTGCAATGTGACCTCAGCGTGAACAGTCATATCAGACTTAATATGACTTTTATACCTCTTTAGATCAACACCACATTAAAAAAATAATGCAGCCAAACAGAACTGATCTGACCAAATAAATAAAAAATAAAATCCGAATTGAATACTAAGGCTTGCAGTGTGAACTTAGCTAACAAGCTAAAAACACTAACAACAAGTAGCATTACAGCTTTTTTGTCATTTTTGCAAAAAGCAGTTCACAAAATGTTCACACGATATTATTATTATTATTATTATTATTATTATTATTTAATAATAATAATAAAAATGCTAAACACATTACAAAACACAAACAGATTAAAAATAATCAATGAAAAGCCAAAAAAGTAGCTTTAAACGTGATTTTAAAATGAGATTTTATATGTTTTATATAAAGATTTTATGTATAATGAATATGTTTGTTTGTCTGCAGACATAAGCTTTCTACCTCCATGAGGAAAAGAGGCCACCCCAGTTTGGTGTCAAATGTTGTGAGATTTAACACATTAATTTAGACTAAGTGTTAGACTTGAGTTCAGTGAAAACAGACATGTATTTGGAAATATATGTGAAAAAACTTGTAACCCTTTAGATATTTCTATTTAATGAGTCACAACATAACCAATGTTTCTGAATTCAAATATCTTCATTTGTGGGCAAATATTGATATATTGATTGATTGTTAAATCAGCATATATTTTTGAATTAATATTTTTCTAGAACCAATACTGACATAATATACATTAAATACAATACACTGAGTTTGGTGGTTGAGTTTGATTGAAAAGTAATCCACAGTTTATACAACACTGACTTCTGTTGTGCTGACTGTATGAAGAGTTTTGGAACAGTGCCATACAAACTGACATATAAAAGTGTCCCCTGAACTTTCTGCACATACAAAGTGAAATTAGCCTAATTTCTGAACAATAAGAAAGTAAAATTAGTAGAAATAAATGTTGGTCTGAAGGGGTTCAGCTGATAAAAAAACTCTACACAGGATTGACCTCAAACTGTAGGTTCGTTCTTTGAATGCCTCTGCTTGTTTTTTTCACCCAAGATCATTTCCACTGAAACTAATCATAGTCATAATCAAACAATTAATTAACATATGAACCCTTTCCCTATCATTGGCAGTAAAGCTGTTCCACCAGCATACAATAGCACAGAAACTTTAAAGGTCTAGTGTGTAACATTTAGGAGGATCTACTGACAGAAGTCCCAGCACTAATTCCCCCCGTCCCTGCGTAAACAGAGCAGCAAAGCGGAATAGGAAGTGTCCCCTAACCTCAGAGCCCCCCTCGTCCCTCCTCCTCCTTAAGGAGGTTTTTGTAAAGCGGACAGAAAGCTGACGGTCCCAGCTGACCTCTGCTTTGTGTCCTGGCTCATCTCACATCTGGGCGCTGACACAATGTAGCAGCATTCAGAGTGTCACAAAGCCCACCTCTCATCTGCAGGGTGCACTCTCACCAAATATGGAAATGATGTTGCTGGTCAGTATGATGATATGGCATCAAAATGACATAATCCTCAACTCATCTGACAGACCAAGGGTCTATATAAAAAAATATGAGTAGTACCTAAAAGGTTCTTGCTGCTCTCTTGTGATCTCAAAGGAACCTAACAAGCACTTCTAAGTAGAAGCACCTGGATCATGCTGTAGAGAAAATGCTCTTTGCACTGGAGTTGGGGGTTCTAAGGGGATGCAGCACCCCCTAAAATCTGCCATAATGAAAACTATTAGTTCATAAAAATGTTTAACGTATAATTTAGATGCACTGGTAAATATGGTAGGAAAGAGGTTGTTTTTTTTTTATCTGCTAAAAAATATAAATTATAATGATATAACAAAACAGGAAGTATAATCTTGTCCTCCAAGGGGGAAATTAATCTCCACATCACTGCACCTGCAGACAACACCATATAGTCAACAGAGAAACACACCATCCACAATCAACAAATCCACAAAAAACAAACAATCAAATTTGCCGTCTTTGCAGTCAGCTTCTTATCCACAGAGGTCTCCTCTCCAAAACAAATGGACTATGTGTAAAACTGCTACAAACACTGAATAAAGAAGTTCCACCTTAAAAATCACTGTTTCTCCCACGCTGTTGGGAAGACAAAGTACGTCCCAAAGGAGCTGCGAGCCGAGCTGCTGCTAACATTAGCTAAGCATATTTCTCTGATAAATTAAGATCCAGATGTTCGATGACTAAAATGAGTTATAAAGCACCAAGATCTAAACAGTGGATGGTAAAAATGTGGCTTCAAACTTTAAATAAGCAGTAAATTATCCTGGCAATTTAAATTAATGCAAAAACCATGAATGCCTTTAGATTCAGTATGACATCATTATATAAACAAACTTTCTCTTGGCAACCCTCAACTCTGACTGACTTCCAGCAACCTGTATTTGATAAGACGTAGTCTCAGGGATCCCCGTCTGATAAGATTTATTTATTCCATACTGTAGATTGGCAGATTAATAGAATCTCAAACATATGATCAGAATAGTCATTCTTACGTTCTCTCATTGGGCTAACTTCTAGATAATGAAATAATTAAATTAAACTATTCCCCAATTGCTGACTGTCTGGAAGCTCCTCAAGGTCCCCTGGGGGTACTTGGACCACAGGTTGACAACCACTGCTCTATGGGACTTACCAGAAGGGTTTATATACGAAGTCAGACAGTACAAAAAAATGAATCAAGATTCTGAATATATTTTTTACTTATGAGGTATTTTAAACTGTGGACAACACTAATGGAAATAGGATCAAATGCAGTCATACTTGTCAGAATGTAGAGTGTATTTGTTTTAATGAATGTTTCCTGTTAGGAAGGTTCCTCAAATGTTCTCTGGTATATAGTGATAGTTCTGGAACGCTGATCGAAAGGATCTATCTATGTATAAAAATAAGGAGATCAAAAATCTGGTACCTGCTCTCTTGTGATTTTAAAGGACCATTAAGTACTTCAAAGGGGAAGCACTTAAATAGAGAAAATGCTCCTTTAGAACAACACAGCTGCTCTAAGGACCTAATGGAAGAGTATATCATATTTATATGAACTCAGATTAAAATAGGACTGGCAGCACCTTATAAAAGTCTGATTTTAATTAACATATTTCTTTAACATTTTTACAAATAACTGTGCACAACACTAATGGAAATGTGATCCAATACTTATCAGAATGTAGAGCTTATTCGTTTTAATGAAAGATAAATTCAGCATGAGAGCATAATTTTATGTTTTAGTGACTTTGGGGGATTTTATTTGTGATCTTCAAGTAGAGTTTAATATGATTTGGCATTGCCTTTTCATTTATTCAGATCAGTGTAACACCTGGCTGATGATTAATCATTTAAAGCTCGAGCCTACATCAGGAGATCCTAAACTTCTTAATGTCAAAGACCACAATATATGGACAAAACACTGTGTAGCCCCCCGGATTTTGTGTTGTGTTTTTGTTATTATTATTTTCAGATTATAAAAATAATTTTAGATTATAACATGTTAAATCAGTGACCAAACTGGGATCCCCATCACAATCAATAAAAACGGCCGACCATATTTCTTTCCTTGTTGTTCCAACTTCTAAAAAATGTGATAAAAGTTAAAATATTCTATTCCCCCTTTGACTAGGGACCGCGCAAGGACCCCTGTTGGTCCCCGGACCTCAGTTTGAAAACCATTTAGTTCAATCAATGATAATACGCCTTCATTTATTGAGCTGATTATTCATTTTATATATAAATAATCTGAATCTGCAAAGTGACTACAGTTGTTTACTAATTGTAGTGTAGTACAAGTATAAAAGAACATAAAATTAATATTTAAGTACAAGTATCTCATAATTGCTCTTAATTAACACCATAAATTAAATTAAATTACATACCCTAATGACCAGGAGTCAGGTCCAGCCTTCAGGATGTCTTCTGCTACCTTTCTTTCTACTTTGGGTCATCGCAAGTTGATAATGAGCACGCCAACTCTGGGCCGTTTGGTCTTAAGAGGCCTAAAACCCCTTTTTGGGACATGTTTCCGGCAAAAGAAAAAGGCCAAAAAGGAAGTATCCTGAAACAAAGTAGCAAAAAATATCACCTACAACATCATCAAAAAGTAAAATTTGACTATCTGCTTGACAAATTCTCTTTAAAAATGATTATTTCCTGACACTTTATGGTAAATATCAACGCCTCACATTAAAAAAGTTTACTTCCTATCTTATACAATCTAAATTACACGTGCTGTGGCCAAAATGAGCCACTATAAGTCAACAGCTGTCAATAGCCTGACATCTAACAATATGTTCATATGTTCTGCTACTGCTGCTCTCTGAAGGGAACATGAAACGTGAACACTAAAGTCCAAAAAACAACTGCTTTTAAATGGTATTTAACATATTTTTATGTTAAATATGCACATTATAGCACGTCCAAACCAATACACTCAAATTACAGTATGAGTATGAATACTGAAAATACTTAATATTGAACAAAATACTTCGGTAAACACTCTAAATACAGTCAAAATACAGGAAGGTAAAAAAAAATAAACTTTAATATAAATTAATAATAATTTTTATTATTTTTTTATCGGCAGCTTTCCACTTACGAATACATATAAACAGACTTTTTAACGTTGTTAATTTGTGCTTTTATTTTATTTATTTTAACCCGAGACGGCGGTGGGGGCGTGTTCTTGTTGCCTGGCAACGTGACGCGGTATTTCCGGGACGGACCAAACGTCACAACAGCTACTGCTAACCCTGCTTAATGGGCTGAAAATAATAATAAATACTCCAAATAGGACTTTATAAATGAACTGGAAGTTAATTCAGCTGTGATACTGACGGTAATGTCCGGTAGAAACAGAGTGGGAGTTGAATTCGTGGCTGAAAACGACGTTAAAGGTGAGTTTAAAGGTTTAACTTCATCCATTCACTGACTTCTCTCCAGTTCTAGTTTCATTGATTCATCCGCTTTCTTGTCTGTGTAGATGGAGGAAGGAGGAGGAGGAGGAGCAGCGGGGTGTCGGAGGTCTTCGGGGCGGTGCTCACCCTGCTGTCTGTGCTCTTCATCCTCTTCACCTTCCCCCTCACAGCCTGGATGTGTGCAAAGGTGATCTGATACAAACAGAGGAAACATTCATTTATCTGCCTCCAAAACACACACAAACACACACAAACACACACAAACACACACACAAAGTCAGCTGTGCTTCTGCAAGTAAGATGTGACTTTAAAAATAAATAAAAACTGAAAGATACTGGAATAAGGAAGGATATTAGGTTGAACAATTTGACCAAAGGACAGTAAAATATTAGTTTATTTTGTTAATTGATGAAGTCGTGTATAAAACAAATAGTTTTCATTGTTTCCAGTTTCTCAAATGTACAGATTAATTGGTTTTACATATTGTAAATTAAATATCTGTAGGTTTGGACCTTTTAAAGACAATTTATTGATTCAATAACAGACAGATTGATCAAGAATTATAATAAAAAAGTC
>NW_023339796.1:23839713-23842447 GCF_004916995.1 Morone saxatilis
AGATAGATGTGTTCAATCTCCAGTATTTTACTCCACTGTTTACACCCTTAAGGGAGAGATCCAAAACCAACTCGGCATGATCAGAGATCAAAATACTGCCAATAGAGCAGGACAAAACTCTGTGCAGAGAAAGCCCTGACAAAAAGAAGTAATCGATTCTACTGTGACAACCATGAGGTGCAGAAAAAAAAGTGTATGCTTTATCTGTTGCACGGGTTGTTCTCCAAACATCAACAAATCCAAGATTCTCACATATAGAATTGAGTGCTTTAGCTTGTGAAGAGAGAGGCATAGCTTTAGGAGGTAGTCTATCAATAAGAGGGTTTAGTATACAGTTAAAATCTCCACCCACAATAGCAATATCTGACTGAATCTGGGAGAAATCGAGGAGCACTTTAGTTATAAAGTTAGAGGGATGTGCAGGTGGGTAGTACACATTCAGTATAGAAATAATTATACCTTGTAAAACACCCTTGACAATAACATATCGACCATTTTCATCTTTGATACAGTCCAATATTGAAAACTGCAACTGTTTTCCCATCAAAATTGCCACTCCTCTACTTCTTGAGGTGAACAAGAAAAAAAAAACACTTGATAAAACCTTTCCGCTGCAATTTGAGGTGATCTTCATCACTCAGGTGTGTTTCTTGTAAGAGGGCAATGTCAATTTGTCCCTTCTTCAAAAAAGTTAGTACTTTTCTTCTCTTAACAGGATTATGAACCCCTTTAATATTCCATGTACACAGACGTAGCTTGTCACTTACCATTTTACCTAATTCGACCCTTTATACAGAAAAAGTATACTGGAAACATGAAACTAAGAGCATATGAGATCATATGTGCGTTCACTGAGCCAAGAAAAACAACAAACATTAAATTAGAAAATGAACAAGAACTGCTGTACAGAAAAACACAGCAGAAACGCGAACGTTCAAGGGGGTTGTCCCTGCCAATTAACCTGCAGGGATTACAAACCTTCCTCCACGGCAAGACTAGAAAACTTGCCATCCAATCCTCATTCAAAACAGTGTCAGTATTAAACTACACCACACTCGGCAGTGATAATCTTAATTCCAAGAAAAAAAAATAGAAAAAAGAAGAAAGAAAAAAACATCCAAGCGCACTCACAGTGGCTATCATTTGCTGCCCAATAAAATATAAAGTGCACACATAAGTCGAACAGGAGGTTATCCATACACCGTATTGTTACTGTAACATGTCTCAGTCCGCTTTGTATATTGTCAATCTGACATACCTCGTCCTCCTTCCAATGACTGAGCCAGTAAAACGGCGTCCTTCGGAGAGTCAAACCGTCTCTGCTTTCCATCCACTGTCACCCTTAAGATAGCCGGATAAAGCAAAGCATAGTCCATGTTCAGTTTTTTCAATTGGGATTTGATGTCGTCGAATGCCTTACGTCTCCGAACCACTTCAGCCGAGTAGTCATTGAAGAATTAAACTTTGGGCTCTCGGGTGCGGAGTCGTCCCGGTCGCGTCGGCGAGATCCGAGTCGGCGCGCAGCATCCATCACCCGCTGTTTGTCTCGGAAGTTGTGGAACTTTAGTATTAGTGGTCTTGGACGTTGATTTGGACCAGGTTTCGATACTATGGATCTGTGAGCCCGGTCAAGCTTCAGTCGACCGTCTTTTGTTGTCATTTGGAGATATTCGGGGATCCATTTCTCTAAGAACTTTATCGGATCAGGTCCTTCAGTGTCCTCAGGTAATCCAACCACACGCACATTGCATCTGCGGCCTCGGTTGTCAAGATCATCGACAGGCTCCAGCATGTCGCGCACTTGTTTTTCAAGAGCCGTTATCCTAGCCTCTGAGGATGTAGCTGTAGTTTCAACATCTGCAATTCGCTCTTCAGCTTCTGCAACGCGTGGCAATTGCTTGCAACTGCGAGGTCTGCTCTTTAATGGCCTCTAAGACCGTGGCAACTTTGGTGTCAATGACTTTAGTGAGGTTGTCAGTTATCTTATCCAAAGCTTGAATAAGACATGGCTCCATAACTCTTGAGTTAGCATCGGTTAGCTCACCTCCATTGTCAGGGCTCGAGTGAGAGCTGGCCTTGGCCGTTTTTTTCATTGCTTTCTTAATACTGTCTGAGGTTTGCAGAAAATAAGTGTCCAGGCTCATGATAGGATACCTCCTGATCAAAATTTCGTATTTTTATCGCACAGAGATAAAGAATTCACACATAACCTGTTATATGCCACCGGAGCTGACCTATTGTGGTGCTCACTCTACGCCGCCATCTTGCGCCCCCCGATTTGGTTTATTTTAAAAGACAAGAATATTTTTACAAATCATAGTAACCTTGTGCCAGAGCCCCCTCGTAGCACTCTTCAGAGTGCTGCGTTTTAATCTTGACCTAACCCTAACCTTAGTGGGGAACATAGGGATGACCCCATGCTAATCACCTCAGAGAGCTAACGCCAGGCTACGAGTCAGAGAGCTAACGCTAGGCTAGGATTCAAAGTCAGTGACAAACAGTAAATATAATGTGACAGAATGTTTAACGAGACTAGCTCGCTATCAGCCAGGTCATTGTCCCCAAATCAATGTGCAGATTTGGACCAACGATAGGACATGTGCACTGACGGCCGCAGCCTGAAGTAGCGAGTTGAACAGCCAATGGGATGTGAGTATCAGTGAGTTCAGAGGGGCGGTGTCGGGCTGTGGTGTTCAGAGGATGAAGGACGACACTCAGTGCTGTCAGATAGATT
>NW_023339796.1:23842547-23844726 GCF_004916995.1 Morone saxatilis
GATGGAAAAACTGTCATGGCTATTTTCAAAGGGTCCCTTGACCTTTGACACCTCAACAAATCTGAATGAAAATAGTGTACCAGTGTACTTCTGCATAGGGGTCCCTAAACAGTATTGGAATTGCATAAATTGGGTATGACAGGAAAACTGAGACTCTTGTGGAGTCAATGAGCCCAATTGTATTTATGTGTGATGATTGTCCATGACTGTCTATATAAAATTACCTATATTGACCTCTAGGATAATTACAGCCTGATAAATTTGTACAACCTCAAACTACAGACTGAGGGCATCCAGAAGTTGGATGGATATTGACGGCATTGATTTCTCAATATATTTCAGTTGTACTTTAGGCTAGGTTGAGATTAAAAGGAAGTTGCCATGAAAAAGTTAATTGTCTTATTACATCATTCGAAGCTAGATGCCCTGCCCACTTTGAGACTCATTCTGGCACCACTGAGCCAACTACTGAGAAAAATGTAGAAGCATAGCCTCTGCCATGGAAACAACTACACATGTAGAGACAGCATCTGGGAGTGCTCTCAAACTCCCCAAATTTGTGTTTTAATATATTTTTAAGACCTAAGCCAAAATTGTTTAAATCGACTGGACCAGGAGATTTTGTCTATTGCACGGCTGCACATTCAGATGCTGCAGCCAGTTGGCTAGTTTCTTCAAACTTCTCATATTACCTATGGCAGGAATACACTACAGTGATTAAAATATGTTTTGAAATGTAATGCCAACCACATTACGTTTTCTATTAATAAGGAAATCTTGTTACATAGCAAGTCTCAAAAATGTTGACTATGAATGTATCATTAAAATTATTACTTTTATTTCCTGCCAACATACACTATTCAATCGTAGTGACTTGGGACATAAGCTTTTTATTAACATTGAACCAAAATCACAAAGTTTCCTTTCTTTTTTTTAAGGAGTCTGGAAGTGAACCCTGGACTGTGGTGTGACAGCCCAGCACTTTGTATGTCCACCACACACCCAGACCACCTCCTTGTGACTCCACAGTGTTACTGTTAATTTCTAGGAGACAGGGTTGCCCCAGGAGAGAGAGAGCTAGATAGGAGCCATGCCAATGATTTCCTATATGTATGTATATAAATAACTGTATTGGTTTATTTTTGTTTATTTATTTTATGTTATTTTATAAATTTAATGTGTATAGCATGAAGGGACTGCAAACTCTGATTCTGTTATACAACCTGGTTTGATGTTAATAAACATTAAGTTACGTCAGTCAATATTGCCATATGTTATTCTATCATGAACCAATCTTAGCTAGCTAGTTGTTGTTTTTTCAGGTCAAAGCAACATCCCCTTAAAATGTCTGTGCACGTCCCTGGCTGATATGACAGAAGGGCATGGATACACGGCCGTCACCATTATTTTTGTAACCTGATCATTCTCATTTTACCATAAACATTACCCCCACCAGCCCATTTCTGTCACAACCACCATCAGACAGTTTCTGCTTTTCCACTGAAGGATGTGGAATTCTGATTTTCTAAGATGTCATTTCTTCGACAATTTGTTCCTGCAGTAGTTAGTTATGTCATTCATTAGTAGGTGTCAAGTCAACTGTCAAGCACACAAACACGGGTAAGTCTCTGTGTGCGACTGTAGACACAGTGAATTGTGGGATGCATCAGTGCTAAAAGACCTTGACAAACTGAGCTGCAGCCAACTGAGAGAAGTAATTGGAGGAGCTGTCTGACAGCTACATTAATGCCGAGGCTAATCACCTAATGACCATACACCTATTAGATTTAGACATCTCTCTTTCAGCACAAATCTGACATGATGTAGCACACTGATTAAGGTGCATTTACCCATGTAGCGTTTTTTACGTTCACAGGTATAGGAGTATCTTCATAAGCGCATTCCAATCTGACCACTTTATCTCTGTTCACCTGAATGAGCTGCTGCTATTTTTAAATGAAAAATAATCTGTGTGTATCAAAACAACTATGGGTGTAAGAAAATACTGATACACTTGAGTATAGGGAAATAGAATATTATATTCATAGGTATGTTTTCATTAGTGTATATTGTGTTTGTAATCTACAGAGGGGGTCCTCTTCTACAGCCAAGTCTTTTGCTCCAAGTCTTTTTATTAATATTTATACATGGAGAGATAGTGTACAAAGTACATAAATTC
>NW_023339796.1:23844826-23848102 GCF_004916995.1 Morone saxatilis
GACGTCCTGGCAAGATCCTTGATTAGTTTACTGGGTTTCGTTGCTGGAGAACGATGTTCTTGCCCGCCAGCTAGTAGTTGTGACGTCACGTGCAAAGTATGAATTGTCGGAAGCAATTAAGAGAGAATTATTAACTTTAACCAGTGCTGTCTCTGTGCTATGATGAACTCTAAATCCTGACTAAATTACATGATATGGTTGGTACCAATGGTTGCCTTAGGTTTTCTAGTTTCAATAATACTGTTGTTGTATTGGTTTAGTTAAATTTGTTATAAAAAGCTAATTGGAAGCATCATGGACACATGAAAATGTTTTTAAATGTAGTTCCCCTGCCTAAACAGATAACAGATGGTAACATATTAAAAGAGAGTATTTTGTTCACTCAAACTGAAAGGAGTGACCATTAAAGACATTCTGCAGACACTGGCACTGAAGAGAATGTTTTAACCAGTTTCAAGGACACATTTATTTAAGATCAACTGCAAGATATGTGAATAAGCTTATGCTACAGGCCCTCAACCTGCTTCTTTTATATACAGTGGTATCTGTAATATTAGTGCCAGTATTAAATAATACAGATGAATATGACAATAATTAAAAACCTTATTCTGACATTAGATGCTGCTTTCTCAACACTGTAGACATATGCCTATACTATTTGCATAATATTCCATTAACATTTCAGCAATATCTTTCAAGCAATTCAAAGGTTTTTTTTTCTTATTACTTCAGACATTGTTTTCACTTTACCATGTTTCAAAGGACATAGAAATTAGCCTACTATTCACACACACTCCCAAACAGTCATACAACAATGGAGTTTATCTTTTTATTAAAGCCACGTTTCGTGTTTGTTTATTTGTTTAATGTCATGAAATATTGACAACTAACCTTGTTTTCTGGTTTGTTGTTTAACTAGGTTACACGTTTAGATAAAAACAAAAACTTTCATATTACAGGGGAATTACAAGTCCATTAGAAGAAATATGTATAAATACCCGCCACTGAAAATGTCTCATGTTAGACATTTTGATTAAATACTCTTTATACAGTGGCACATTAGTCGATACAATGCATTTAAAAGTTATAAAAGACAAAGTAAAGGAATACACAACAAATAACATATTACAGACCCCCCCCCCTCAGTATTTCACAGTGCAGTAGTCCAAGGCGCGCTCAGCGATTTGGCGCTAGAGTGTCCCCGGTTTACTGTACGCTCTAGCCCAGCTGGTGTAACATAGACACTTTACTCATTTAGATTTTGACTGGTTTTAACATTTGTAAACACATGATATTAATGGACAATCATGTCTGAAGAGGAAAATAAGGTTTCCGATGAACTTTTCAAAGATGTCAAATTCTACGTGGTAGGGGACATTGACCAAAAGGTGAGGCTCTGGACGTTAGCTTCTTGTAGCTAGGTTGGTAGCATGCTAACTTGCTAGCACCATTTAATCCAAATGGTGGGCTGCACAAAAAAGCTAACCAGCTAGCTAGCTAAGTGGCTGACATGCTACAGAAAAAACATTGAGCTTGCTCTTTGCTTAGTGTTGTGGCAGTCCTTATACTGTGCCTTGTAGAGTTATGTTTGAGACTGTGTTTGTTACTCGACTGAAGTATTCTGTGCGGGAGCTACTTAGCATTGCACTTTACATGCAGCCACTTGGCGCTAGCTATGAGTTTCGTAGTTACACAGAAGGTTAGCGGCTAGCTTATAGCCTCCGTTACATCTGTCATGGGGCTTTCTAAGCTAGTAATACAACTGGCGTTTGACAGCTTGGTTTATTCTAATCCCCGGCCGCTGAACAATCGCAGTACTGTTACTGCGCTGTTCTGACATGTAGCAAAATACCAAGGTACACAGGATCATGCACAGTTATTTTACATCAACATCTTGCTCAATTGGGCGCCCCTTAATGCGCATGTGTCGCTATTATATCAGTCGTTGGTACTGGGGACCTGTGGCACAGTGCTGTACTTCCTGCCAAATAGTGATTCCTAGTCGCACCTCTCTTTGAGTGTGTTTATATACAGTAGACACGACGTGTGAACTGTGATTCTTACAATAAATGAAACGCAGCATCGTTGACTGCAGGTTGTCAACTGTCAACTGTGAGCTTATTGCTTAAGTGAAATAAGAACATACAGTTAATAGCTCTTGCATCATTCAGCAGTAAGGTAAACTTACTGCCACAGTCCAACCAAAACCTTGTTGTGGACATTAAAAATGTTAATGAATCACGTCATTTCTAGTTGTTTAGAATATGAACAACTCTACTTTATTCCTGTGCGTTGGACAGTGTTTGGAAAACATAACTTTGCATGGAACCAATGGCATCACAATGGAAGAACTACAGCAAAGCAACCTTAGGGAGAAATCTAGATTGGTTAACTAAAGCAACTTAGAAAAGGTAGTTAACACTAGGCATGGGACAATGTTAAAATTTTATGTCATGATTATGCTAAATAATAGCCAAAATAATTGCCATTCACAATATCATTATGATAATCCCTCTTAAAATGGCATTCCATACATCCAGTTTAACTTTTTTTTGTGGGGGATACAACCAAGCCTTAACCATGGTGATAGGCTTAGGATTTTGGAATGACTGGAAAGATGCAGACTTCCCTCTCAGGAAATCAATATAAGACACATCAAGTCACTCGTATGGGCATAGTCACAATTATCCTGTTTCATAGTTAACCCAATAATGTAAATTCACCACAATAAGTGTTTCTTATCACACGTTATATATATATATATTGTGTATCATCCCGTGCCTAGTTCAGACTGCTCTGTAAATGCACATGTGAAATTGTTTTGATGAAATTATAACAAAACAGTCATGTACCTGCCTTCCAGAAACTAGTGTCCAGGTGGGAGTGTATTGCACTAAACAGGATTATAGAGTAATAAGGTAACAATTTCTCTGAACAAACAGCAATAATCAGTATGCATGACGAATTGACACTTAATATATTCAAGTTAAAACTATTGCCAGATATTTCACAGGTAAGCTGACAGTCCAGCTTGGAGAAACAATGGGGGGGTGCAGAGGCAGAGCGGGTCGTCCCCTAATCGGAAGGTTGTTGGTTCGATCCCTGGCGCTTGCCGCCACATATCGAAGTATCCTTGAGCAAGATACTGAACCCTGAACTGAGCTCCCTGTGTGTGTGTGTGTGAATGTGTATGAATGAGTTAGTTTCTGTTTGATGGGCTTTGCCATCACTGAGTGAATGTGTGCGTTTACACGTAGTGGTCGGAAGACTAGAAAG
>NW_023339796.1:23848116-23853368 GCF_004916995.1 Morone saxatilis
GGTCCATTTACCATTTACCAATGATAAAAAATAAAAATAAGAAATCATCCCTTGCCCTATAAGGCCATATTGTTTGTAGTTTCAGTAGTTTACTACACAAAAAATCCCAGAAAGTAATTTAAGTACTTGAAATCACTGCAAATATGAATGTAACTGAACTACCAGCAAGCTACTGCAAAATTTAGTTTAATGTACTTCATTACCATTCCTTGTTCTGCCTGTAGTGTGACGTCTGATGCTCTCACATCTTATGCATGTTTCAATTCTTTTATTTCTCTTATTCTGAGACACTATACATGAGTTTCTATGGATGCCTTGTTTCAGTGAGTCCCTTGCCAACAAATTCAGCCAGCTGTTCTGAAACAGTGTCAGAATGTGTCAAACTTGTGGCAGTGTGTGTGCTAAATGCAGGACAAAGAAGTGATGTATGGAATGTATATGTTGAAATCCAGTAGTGTTTTCTTATATTCAATGGATAGGCCCTAAATGGTTAAAAAAGTTTGATAGACATGTAGTCCATACCAACTAAAAGACACATGCAATCAGGATTCTGTGATAGTGTTTGATCAGTCTGTTAATCAGAGCAGCACATTATATTGTTGGGTGTCAATGGAAGAACTTCTGCATTTGCACGTATTTGATTGAAAAACCAATGCATGGCAGATAATGTTGTACTGAATAATGGAAAGGTTGAGCCAGGTTCCACTTTTTGTTGCTGCATGACCCTGCTTTGTCAATGCAGACGTCTCATTTCAAAGGATGGGAGATGCTCTATTTGTAATATCAGCCTGAACACACCCAAACTCAGCACATAGGAGAAAATAGCAACAGTGTTGGGTCAGTTGGTTAGGTTGAAATTACATTTGTAGAGAGGCACACAGGGACACAGCTCTGTTTTTTTCTCTTAAGCAGAACTTCCAAACATCCTGTGGCAACTACCACAGTTTCTGGGGTCCTCCCACTTTCTCTTGCTGTGATCGCATTTTAAAGCTTGCTATAATTATCATACTCTTCCCAACCCCTGTCTAACCTATGTGAATGTTCATGTTTGCTTACTATCTCTATTTTAAATGAATTTCATTGTATTATTACTGTTCTCCAGTGTTAACACATTGTTGTTTTAGCCAATATCTAGGCTGTAGCCTGAACTGAAGTAGAATTTGACTGGAACCTCTGCTGATATTCTAGGTGGTGCAGCTGCTGAAAGCAGGGAAAGGGAAGGAGGTGTCCTACAATGCTCTGGCCACTCACATAATTGCAGAGGATGGAGACAACCCCGAGGTGGGCGAGTCAAGAGAAGTTTTTGACCTGCCTGTTGTCAAGGTAACTGTTGTGCCGGAGTATGAAAGGGTGTTCTTAGTTTTTTATACAATTTCTTCCTTTTTATTTTGAATTAAAATTGCACCTGAATTCAGGACATATTTTATCATCACAAACAGCAGACTCTTAATCTTGGCTATTTAAAAGACCAGTGTGTAGGATTTAGTGGCATCTAGCAGTGAGTTTGCAGATTACAAACAACAGAATACCCCTTGCCTCACCCTCCTGTTCCAAGCATGTAGGAGAAACTACAGTGGCCGTGAAAAGCCCTGTCTACAGCCAGTGTTTGGTTTGTCCATTCTGGGCTACTGTAGAAAGATGGCGGAGTCCGTAGGAGAGGACCCGCTCCCTCTTAGGCTCATTTCTAAGGTAAAAAAAACACAACAGTTGTAATATTTCAGGTGTTTATGAAAACCTACCTATGAATATTATATTCCATTTCTGACAATAGATTCCTCCTAAATGTTTACACACTGGACCCTCTCATGTTTGGTACAGTGAATATGAAGCTACAGCCAATAGCCAGTTAGCTTAGCTGAACATATAGAGTGGAAACGGGGGCAAACTAATAAGCATATTTCCCAAGCTGCCCAACTATTCCTTTAATGTATAAAACAGAACTTTTTTTTTCTTCACATCATGTGGGAGACGATTATTTTGTTCATTTTCTTTATATATTAACCTCTGTGATTTAAAGCTACTTTGACCTAATGTAACTGAGAAAAAGGCGTGAATATTAAACATTAACTTATCGTTCTCTTAATGTTTTCCAGCCATCCTGGGTTATCCTCTCAGTCAGATGTGGAGACCTGCTACCGTATCCTTCTACCTTCAAGTCCAAAATACCTCAAATTGGTGTAATTTAAACTTTTGGGGAAAAAACTATACAATAAAATAAAATAATTGGTAATCACAGCAGAATATTAATGTTTAGAATTCCATACATTAAAAAAAAAGTGTTAGAGGATTCATTGGTCTAAAATGTTATAGAATGTATTTTGTGTTCTTCAAAATGCCACTATAAGGCATTAGCTTTTGATTTGTTTTTCCATAACCATGAATACCACAGAGTGACCGGATTCTCCCCAGAGTCAGGACAGATATTCTTTGGTGTGACCGCTTGTCTTCCCAGGGTAAGTGTGTGTGTGTGTGTGTGTGTGTGTGTGTGTGTCTGTAAGCTGTCTTTAAGAAATCCATTTTATTATTTTCAAGGTTTCTACATGTCGTATCATAGAATTTTTTGAGAGATACATGGAGCAAACAGGAGAGGTCAGTTACATTGTTTTGCAGTGAAGACATGGATTGACATACAAAGTACTTTCAATGTTGCTTTACTCTGACTTGGTCAGTTTTTACTCTCACTAGTCCATAATCTTAAACTCATTATTGTTTACATATGTCTGTGTATGCGTGTGTTTTTGCACAGCTTCCAGATGATCTTAATGGTTTGTGGGCTTACATAACATTTTATGGAGGGGAATGCCAGCTCAACCTCAACAAGAAGGTCACTCACTTGGTGGTGAAGGAGCCAAAGGGGGTAAGTGCATGCTCTGTGTGTAATCTTCACCGTTTTACTGGTTTCACTGGGCATGTTATTGCTAAGAATTTATGACATGAAATTATTGTTTTTTCAATGTTGATTTCATGTTAGCTAAGGTTTCTTTACCATATACTGAATATAAAGATGGACGGTGTATCTCCACTTCCTTGAGCTGCACAAAAATGAAGCTAAAATATCCCAGATACAGACGCTGCCATCTTGCACTGATGACATTATTGAGAGCTGGAGTCTGTGCAGTTTTGATCTGGAGCGGCAGTATTTTATAGCTTTAAATAACTAATTAAAATCAAACTGAAATTTGAACATGAACATGAACAGCATGATGAGAACTGTCTAAAATGATAGAAACGTATTTGATGTGTACTATGTCCCCTCTGCTAACCTGGAGGGGGTGGGGTTAATGACCTATATTGCAACCACCTTGCACTTTTGGGGAGTTGGGTGGTCAATCAACTTTTATTCTCAATTACAGTTTTGTTTTTTAAGAGCGATCCTTTACAGTTGTGCCTTCTTGCCCCTCCCTAAGGGAGGAAGCCCAAACGTACTCCCAGACGTTCTGTGGTATGTAGTTTCAGCTTGAGCCAAGATAACAGAAAGAGAGCCTTTGGACGTATTCACACGAAATTAGGTGTTGTGGAGAAGATGAGTGCAGAGTTGTGTGGTGGCATGTGTGTATATGTAACCACTGTTAAACAATCAGGAAATCATTTTTATTTCTCTGATTCACTAACTTTCTTGCTCCTTGCTCCCTCTCCCCCTTCACTCTACAGGTCACTTAACACTGAAGATATTACACAGCAACTTTCCATTACACCACTAACAAACACACCAATTCTCGTTCCCCAAAGTAACCACGTTAAATGATAGAATCTTGATTATAATTTTTGCCATAATGAGCAGCCCTAGGGAGCTGTCATATCTTCCATCTTTATATACTGTCAAATGTGATGTAAAAAAGTATTTCATAGAGGAACTTATGCAACAAGTGGAAATTAACACCCGATCCCTCCTCCCCCAGACCAAGTTTGAGTGTGCCCTGAAACACCCTGGAATCAAGATTGTCACTGTGGACTGGATAACAGATTCTGTTAAAGGTAATGTCAGTGCTAGTTTGCATAGTTTGACTGGACTTATTATTATAGATTTTTTGCCCAATGATATAAAAAAAGGCTTCTTACTTCAGCTGTAATGTTATTCTGTCATCATTTCTCTATTAGACTTATGTATATGAGAAAATAAAAAAATGTCTGGCAAGGAATAAAAAAATCAGGCTGCAGCTGGCATATGGATTGAAAAATTCATCCAGATGATACTGATGTAAAGGTATACTCCAGTCCACTTAGTTACACTAACAAGAGAAAGAAATATATAATAAATATAATAATATAATAAAAGTGTATATATATATTGTATAATTACGTCAAAAAATTGATTACCTAATGTTCACTGTGATCAGAGACAATCCAGTCAATTGATAACAATAATTGTGACTTGTTCCCTCTTTCCACCTTTTACAGACAAGAGCAGGAAGGATGAGGCCCTCTATCACCCCAGACTCACGTACGTGGAACCTGAGGAAGAAGAGGAAAGCGAAGCAGAGTCATATGATCAACACTCCCATTCAGATGGAAGCTACAGCCCCCGGCGATACCGGATGTCCAGTGGCGGTTCGTCTGGTGATGAGTCCAGTCCCCGCAGACGACCAGGACCCAAAAAACTGAACTCTGTCTCCCCGACCTCCCCCCGCAAACTTGAACGCCGTAGCGAGCGCATGTTCGATGACTCCGACGATGATTCCTCCACAGAGAAGGAGGGCACTAACCTCAACTGGACGCCGGCTGAAGTCGCCACACCAATGCCCCACATTCCGACGGGCACAGCTAGAAGGCGTGGCGTCCCGCCTAGCAGCAAAGACCCAGTGTCATCTACAGGCAGTGGGCTGATCAACCTGTGTGCCACTGTGCCTCCTGTACCCGGTGGTGGAGGAGCCATGCCTGCAGAGGCTCGCTCTGCTGCTGCTGCTGCCATCAGTCACACCACACAGCAAGGTCAGTATGTCATTAGAGTTGTGAGAGAACAGAATTTATCTGGCTAACGTTAGCTAACATCAGCCCTCACAGGCACTTAGTCTTAAAAATGACAAACAATGTAATATTTAAACTGAAAACAAAATACACACAGACAAGTTGAGTATCAGGTATTTTGAAAGTCTTGAAAACAGTGACTCAAGTTGACAAGTCCAGGTCACAATGACTCATGTCCACTTCTCCACTGTCAGACTATAGTCTCAGTTTTAAAGAATGTCAGCGTGTAGGGGTGCACGATAATTATCGGGCCGATAGTTATCGGAAATTATTACATCATACCGATA
>NW_023339796.1:23853468-23853685 GCF_004916995.1 Morone saxatilis
GTTAACTAGCTAGCTAATCTACATGTGACTGTTTGTGGGGATTGGACCTACATGCTGAGAGCAGGGTTTGGCTCCAGGAGGGAAGGCAAAGGGCAGATGTAACGTCCGATGTGGAGGAACCATCCTCTTCCTCTTCAGTACAGTGTTAAGCCAGTGGGCCGTTACACAGCGCTTCCCCTCTCTGAGTGCCTGGCAGAGAAAACACCACAAACATTAA
>NW_023339796.1:23853733-23856533 GCF_004916995.1 Morone saxatilis
AACTTGACATTTATTGTGGTTTCCAGTAGGCTTCCCTTTCTCCTAAAGCTAGAAATTCAACTTTTAGATACTCAGCCAATCCCTTCCCCTGTGTTTCATCTGTGAACTCATTACCTTCTATACTGTCTCCCTCTGTTATATGATACCTGATTTCTGTGGGTTGGAGTTTATACCTAGATGTGAAAAAGATACAGACTCACACTGCATGTTTAATAGTGTTAGAGTAGAGTTCAGATAGCACACATCCTTACCTGTACATACATGTTGCTGACTTGACTCTCACACAGCAGGTGCGTGCAGCGGTTGGTCAAGGCAGGGTCAACAGCACCTCCACATGCCTGGATGACCTAAGGGAGGGGTTCAGTAAAAATAAACTAAAATTTTATATATGTACCATACGACATGGTGTTATGTATGTATTGTATAATTATTTACATGGATACATACCGTAGTACTCTACTCCCATGGTTACTATGTTTGATGCCCCCTAGGTTTCCTATTGGCTACTTATTAGAGTTGCAACAATTAGTTTATTATCCGTCAACTATGAATTTAATTGCAAACTATTTTGTTCATTAATTAATCATTTTTAGTGCTACACATTTTCTGATTTCAGCTTCTAAACTGTGAATATTATATACTTTCTTTAGTCTTTCATGGCAGTAAACTGAATATCTCCAATAGGGGATTAATAAAGTAAAAAATCTAAAAAAAATCTAAATCTATCTTTGGGTTATGGACAAAACAAAACATCTGAGGACGTCACCTTTTTTTTTTTGCACAAAAAAAAAATTCACCATTTTTTGGACCACACAACTATGACGGGAGTAGCAAAAAACAACCACACACCTGCAACAAAATACCAGAATGGAAATACTCTATCTTTTTCAATGGATTTTTGTTATTGTTTGTGCATTGTAATGATAATCCCTGCATGTTACTATGTGGCGCTGGATGGTTTTTAAGCCACTACAGACTATTTCTTTTTTTAAACACATTAAACATCTATACAAGTACAGGTCCATATATAGGTCCCAGTGTCTCATGTTTTGTTTCATTATGAATATCACCACTCACAACATAAGCTGGCTCATTCATCCCAGGCAATTCTAAATTAACACTATCATCTTCTTGCTCTTTGTGTGACTGACCCTCTTCCATGTGGCCAGGAGTTGTTTGTCAGCCATCTGTTCTGGGTAGTCAGCAATAGCAAACACACAGCCCAGCAAAAAGCCATCCTGTGGAACTGAAAATTAAAACAGAAAGAACACAAGTGAATCTTTAGGTAAAAGAAAGTCATGCCAAGATCTTTTTAGACCAAATTATCAAATAGTTCTCCACATTATGCTGATTAAATTTAAAAATGCATCTTGTTTTTTCTCCATTTTGTATGGTGGCAGAGAGAGCTCAATGCACTGCAACGTAAGAACACACATGCAAATAGACAAAACGCAAGCAGCCATAAAACTGTACTCACTGTCTTGTCCTGGCTCATGTCCAAACAGCTGGGAGATGTTAGGAGTCTGCTGGAGGTGAGGCTGCAG
This sequence comes from Morone saxatilis, assembly GCF_004916995.1. Taxonomy (NCBI): domain Eukaryota; kingdom Metazoa; phylum Chordata; class Actinopteri; family Moronidae; genus Morone; species Morone saxatilis. The sequence continues at coordinate 23,855,278 of NW_023339796.1, forward strand.
TGACGTCTGCTGCTGCAGGGCCTGCTGGTTCTGATGCTGCAGAGCCTGCTGCTGCTGATTTTGCAGTTGCTGCTGCTGCATCTGCTGCAGGTGTTGCTGTTGTAGGAAATGCTGCTGCTGCTGCTGCTGCTGCTGTAGATGCTGTTGGTGTAACTGCTGTTGATTTTGCTGTTGCTGCTGCTGCTGCTGTAACATCTGCATGCGCTGCTGCTGTTGGAACTGCTGGAGCTGTTGCTGCAGCACCTGTTGCTGCTGCAGCTGCTGTAAACCAGGCCGTGGGAGCTGTTGGGGCCGCAGCTGCTGCTGGGAGAATGCATGCTGCTGCTGCTGCTGCTGCTGCTGTGGCTGCTGTTGCTGGGAGAACATTTGCTGTTGGTGCATTTGCTGCTGCTGCTGCAGAAACTGTTGCTGCTGTTGGGGCAACTGTGGGAACCCTTGTTGTGCAACCTGTTGCTGTTGATGTTGCTGCTGTTGGTGATGTAGCTGCATCATCTGATGCTGCTGCTGGAGGTGCATCATGGGATGCTGTGGTTGCTGTGGTAACTGTTGGTGTTGTTGCTGGGCAGCCTGATGTGACTGTTGCTGTTGCAGTAACTGTTGCTGCTGCTCTGCAGTGAGGGGCTGGCCAACCAGTTTGGGCTGATTGAACAGAAGAGGGTTGGTACTGTTAGGGGTCTGAGCATGGCCCTGATTGGTCTGCTGCTCCAATGGCTTTGTCTGATTGGCTGTGAGATTCTGGATGATCTATAACAGAGGAAGACGAAAGAGAAGTCAAAACAGAGACAAAGCACTAATATCACTGTTGCATATTTAGTAAAAGTTGCCTCAGTGAAAGAAAACAGAGAAAACTGTTCCGGAACACCACCACTATAAATGTATGGGGAGAACTATTGTGACTTCTTACATGTGCTACGTTGGCAGGTCGATTGGCTGGCTGCATGTCAGAGTTGTTGGTGATGTTGCGGAGGGTTCGAACAGCCGGACTCCACTCAGGGATGCCCTCTGGAACTGATACACCTAAAAAGCAGAAAGAAGTTAAATCTTAATAATGGGATACTGGGTTAGAAGCAAATAAAATTTGTCAGCTTGATATGATGACATTTCTATTACAGTGCTATGACACAGCAGAAATTCATCATACACGCTGATAGGGATGCACGATAACAGTTTTTTAAAACCGATAACTTTCAGCTCCTAAAGGCCGATACCGATAACCGATAACACACACACACATATACACTACTCACAATAAGTTA
>NW_023339796.1:23856633-23865969 GCF_004916995.1 Morone saxatilis
GTATATATATATATATATATATGTATATGTATATGTATGTATATATGTATATATATATATATATATATATATGTATATGTATATGTATGTATATGTATATATGTATATATATATATATATATCATTTATTCATCTTCAAAGGGTGGTTGCCTTTTCAACATATATTAGCCTAGCACATAGCATAGGCATAGGCACATGCAGTTTCACTACATTCTCTTATGCAGCTGTGTCTGACTTGAATTTCTCCTACAGGTGATCAATAAAGGAACATCTTACCTTATCGTATATCAAAGTACAGGAATGCAGACTGCACCAGTTGTTTTTATTAGTTTCTAACCCTTTCTCTGTCACCATCTTTCGTCTCAGATTATATCAGTGACAGGTTTTGTGGATGCTGACAGGGATGACCTGAAGTTGATGGCCTACCTGGCAGGTGCCAGATACACCGGATACCTGTGTCGCAGTAACACTGTCCTCATCTGTAAAGAGTAAGATTGTCATCCCCAAAAACACAACATTGCTGGAAAACCTACCTGCTGTCAGGATTACAGTCAGACTGCATCCACACAACAATAGCAGAAGTAGAAAGAAATTTCTAACACCACAAGGACATGTTTGCTCTCATTACATAGAGCACCGAGAATAGTTAGTGCTGTAGTGCTGTTTATTAAGTGTAGAACCTCACATGCAGTGATGAAGTACTTCTAAAAAGAACTAAATTAATTCTGTTTGTGTATCACATATTAGGATTTGCACTGTCAGTTCTGAATGTTTTCTGCCATCCAGCCATATTGGTCTGTGTTGGACCAGGTACAGTGTTGGTGATATAGTTGTCTTGCTGATTTCTCTTTAGACCAAGTGGGCTTAAATATGAGAAAGCCAAGGAGTGGAAGATCCCATGTGTGAATGCCCAGTGGCTGTGTGACATACTGCTGGGCAACTTTGAAGCACTGAGACAGATCCAGCACAGCAGATACTCCATCTACACACAGCCTGAACCACTTGTGCCTAACCCACAGCTGGTCCAGAACCTGCTGGGTATGTACAGCTGAATACACCATGATTCAAACAGACAGACAGTTTATATTGGACATTGCGTTTTAGTATAAAGAATAAAGACAGCTAAAGAGTGTACAGCGTTTTGTGGATTAATGCCTCCTCAAAACTATTATATGGTATGAACATACATGTCTGTGTATTTCTAAATGACAGGAGTATGAGTATTAGTGTATAGAAAACGGCCCTAAGCTTAATATTATATCTAAAGAATATTTGAACATCACATCACTGCTTTTTGCAGAGTGTGTGTATATATGTATATGTATATGAAACTGTCCTGCGTTGGCTTCTGTTTTTTTCTGTAGCTGCCTGGAGAACGCCGATCAAGGTATCTCCTGAAGGGTTGGCGGTGAGTCTGTTGATGTGTTCTTTTCATGAGATGAATGCCACAGTGTGCTTCACATACACGTCCTCTATTTGGAGTGTCAAAAATGGGCCCCAAGGCATATTTCTACACATCCAGTTTAAGTTTTGTTTGTTTTTTGTGGGCAACCAAGCGAGGATTAGAATTTTGGAATAAATAGAAAGATGTGGATCCCCCTTGTCATCTTCTTCCAAATAAATCAGGAAATTAATATAGGACTGTATGCTGGAGGGCCAGACAGCTTTTTCAAATCAAGCCATGTGAGGATATTCAGATTTCGATCATCCTGATACACGATTGTCATAATGTAAATTCACCATTGTAAATGGCTTCTTATTGCAATAATAATATCGTATATCGTCCTATTCCCAATAAAGAGAAATCTCTCTTTGTTGGAACCAATTGTATCTCCAAGGGTCATGGCCAGCTAGCTCTAAGCTCTCTTCTGCAGAGCTCCCTGGGCAGCTGTCTTTGGGCCAGCAGCATCTCTGTCTCTCCGGTCCTCCCCAAACAACACTACAAAAGCCCCGCCATATCTCTTTATTTTTCTATTCTATTTTTATAGATAGATTTGTGTCTAATTGCATCTTTGCATTGACTGTATGTAATCTCATCGTGTAATTTTTTTTTATTTGCTTTCTTTGAAAGCGTGGGTGGGCTCCATGGTTGTCCCCACATTTACAGTGTCTGAATAGGCTGCTTGACTTTTCTGTTTGTACTGTGCTGGCTCATCTGACCGTGTCTCCGTAATGTTGTGTGGTGTTAAGAGTCTCCAGCTGCTCCAGAAGCAGAAAATGACTGATTCCACCAATCAGCCTGCAAACAAGAAGGCCAGGTGAGTAGATCTGGGTACAAGGTACTGGGTACTTGAAACAGCAGAGTTGGACCAGACATTGACTGTCCAGATTACCATGTAATAATGTATAAATGATGTGTGTGCAGACTGGAGGAGATCCAGTCCCCCAGTAAGAAGCTTCCTCCAGAGTCCACTCCTCGAGTCTTGTTCACAGGCTTTGAGCCCACACAAGTGCAACAGTACACAAAGGTAAGGTATCTCAATACTTGAATGAGGTCATTAGATCTCAACATGAGCCACTCCACTGTCTCCTGCTGCTAACTGTTGTCAGTGTTTGATGGTGTCTGTCTCCATCTCACTCCCACAGAGGCTACATGCTTTAGGTGGTGAAGTAGCAGACAGCAGTCAGAAAGTCACTCACCTGGTTGCCAGCAAGGTGACTCGCACCGTCAAATTCCTCACTGCCATGTCTGTGGTCAAACACATTATCAGCCCAGAGTGGCTGGAGGAGAGCTGGAGGAGCCAGAAGTTTGTGGGTACGTGTGTGTCTGTGTTTTATATCTGGGTTAAAACTGCATGAAACCTCTGTTTACAACAAATAATAATAGGTAATCTTTGCTTTAATTCTCCTTTTTTCCTTCTGAGTCTTCCTCTTGCATCTTGTTGTTCCGTTTAGGGCCTGTGTCCACATAGCCTTATTATTTAAACACTATTGTCTTTTTTGTTCACTTACTCCCAAAGAGGAGAGACCATATGCTGTTAGAGAGAGAAAAAGTGCTGCACCCAGAGCTCTTTGCCTTTTTGTGCAGACACTCCAAGCGCTTCTAGTTGAAAATCTCTGAACATTTAGAAAAAAACACTGGTGTCGTCACTGTCGCTCCTCCTCAGCTTTATGATATGTCAGACATAAACTGTCATAACAGAAGCAGAAAATAAACAAATGAAAAGGGGAAAAAAATTAAACTGTGAGCTCTTGACCACATTTTGCTGTCATTTATGGTTGCACTAGCTTCTCTGTCCCTCTCCTTTGCTTGTTTGGCTGAGGGCTCTCACACACACACATTGAGGTCAGCTGTCCACAGTGGAGACTGAACTGGGTGAAGTAAAGGGAGCTGATGACAAAAAAAATTTTCATAATTTTCAGTCACCTGACGGAGTCCTGGAGGGCAAAATAGCATTCCAATGTAGCGACTTGCACTAAAAAACTCCATAGAACTGCAGAAGAGGCATGTGAATTATCCATTAATTTCAAGCCATGCATATTTATATCACCTCTCAAAAGAAGAAAAAGATATGTTAACAAGCAAATGTTGGGCACAGTATTTCACTAAAAGGCAAAATCCCTGCCAGAGCTCCAGTTTGGAGATCTTTACATTCTGTGGAGAATCCCTCCGCTTGCACTGCCGCCATAGTGAAAGCAGACAAAAGTACAGACTAGGGTTGTCTCGATTCAGTGTCAAAGATGGGTATTGGTGCCAATTAAGGCATTTTTTTTAACTTATCAGTATCGCCTTTATTGAGCTTTATTGATCCAATCCGATCTTTTATTCAAACTTACTCATGAAGCTTTCCGACGCGGCCATCGTCAACTCTCTCTCACTGCACAGTGGAGAGGCGGACCGCAGTGAGGGAGAGAGTAGTAGAGATCCGATACAGCCAGACTCAACACCCTATTGCAAGTGTACTAAAACCCCCCGAACAAAAAGCCAGTAAGAGTAATTAATTAATGTAATCCGCACAAAAGATGTAGATGACAGAAATAAACACTCAGCAGAATACAGACGGTTCATTCAGGTAATGCGGGTGCTTCAGTCCAGCAGTCACTGGAGAGAAAGACTCCCTCCAGACAGCGACAAGGCAGAAGGATTACAGAGGTTTTATTGCATAGAGGCACAACTCCATTGAAACAAAACTCACATTTTCTTATTACTTCTACCACAAAAGCACGTCATCCCAGCTCTCCCCAACGCACTGCCAGAATTCTTCTGTCTGGAAAAACATTAAGTGGATACACTTATTCCAGTTCCAGTTGTTTTTTGTAAAGCAGTTGTAGTGCCACTTATGAAAGTGGCCCAAGTCACAAAAAAATCTGATTTGGACCACTTGTACTTGCGAACATAGCCTTTGTCTAATGTGTGTATGTGTTTGTGTGTGTTGCAGATGAGCAGAGTTACACTCTGAGGGATGCAGAGGCCGAGGTGTTGTTTGGCTTCAGTCTTGAGGAGTCATTAAAGAGAGCCCACAGTGCACCACTCTTCAAGGTCATTTTCACAGACCACTGGTTTACATACTGGAAAGACCTCACACAGTAGTGAATATTTTGTCCCCATTCTTCTGGTTACCTGTCCCTCACTGTCTGTCACTTTGCCTCTGCAATGTAGGGGAAGTACTTTTATCTCACCCCAGGGATCTGCCCCAGCCTCAGCACCATGAAGTCCATTCTGGAGAGCGCCGGAGGAAAGCTGCTGGCCAAACAGCCCTCCTACAGAAAGATCATGGAGCATAAACAGAACAAGGTCTGTGAAAATAATCACAATAAATAAATAAAATAAATAATGTCCATAAAAAAGTTTCTATGTTCTAGATATGTAGCACAATTAGGTTGGTATAATAGCTGTTAAATGGTTATGTCCACAAATACATTTTTATCCAAAGTTCTCACAGCTGGTGGTAGGTGCTGAAAAATAAAACAAATTCAGTAAGAATTAACAATTTATTTGTATCTATAAGTTCTAAATACATTTTGGTCTTGTGTTGCAGAACCTTCCAGAGATCATTTTAATTTCCTGCGACAATGACCTCCATCTCTGTAGAGAATACTTCTTGAAGAACATTGGTAAGATACACACACACACACACACACACACACACACACACACACACTAGAGTTGGACGATATGTTTGATATGTGTATTTTCCTTTCTTTTTTTTTTCACTCCTCTAACCACATCATGCCTCTCCTCTCTCCTGGTCTGTCTCTCCTCTCCCGGGCTGTGTCGGCTGTGTCCTCGTCTTCCCCAGAGTCTTGTTTAGAGTCTCTGTGAATCACCTTGTAACTGTATTCCTTATCGTCAAACTAGTGTAAATAAACTCTTTATTCACTGCAGTTAAATGTAAAAATACGCTGTCTCTACAGCTGTTTTCCCTCTCACTCATTCAGCGGCTCAGTGTGTGTACTGTGACACACTGTCACTGCGCAGCTCTCACTGTACACAGTGAAACAAACGTTTAATAACGTTTTACCGGCTTTCTCTCCTACCAGCTCTCTCTCTCACCTTCATTGTCTATATCTCTCAACCACTGTCTCTGTTTGAAGAGGCATTTTTAAAGAACCCTTTAAATTCTTCATTGTTCCCTTCCATGTTTATCAGCTGGCGGTCTTCCTCCTCTCTGAAATGTAGAAATACTACTTGGTGCCACCAACTGATATCAGTGGGATACTGTGAAGCCAGTGGCAGGATGTGAGTCACACACCTGCATGTGTGTCATTGTGCGCATGCACAATACAAACAAAACAGGGAGCCCTTGTAAAGACTCAGCTCCACAGCACTACCACTGGTCAAAAACTGCACAGGCTACCTTTAAATAGATAATACAAAGTGATCATCTGCACCAGAACAACCACAATGTTCCATCAGAACTTGTGCTGATGTGTTTTTGTTTGTCTGTTGTCCAGATGTTCACAACGCTGAGTTCATCCTGACCGGGGTTTTAACCCAGAAGCTCAACTACGACTCATATCCTTCACAGCCAGTGATAGAATGTTTCTTATAGGACACCAACTGCATCATCTCTGACTCTTAACTCTAACATGTATGTGTGTATGTATGTATGTATGCACACTGCCTGCCACAAAAGCTTCATTCAGTACAGTCAGATAGCTCAGAGAACTACTTTTAGGTTGTAGAAAGTCCTCTTTATAAATCGATATTATTTTGTACAAGAACAAAACACTGTACAATGGTTCAACCAAACTGAAACTGAAAGGACAGAAAGAGATGAAGATAACTCTGAGCAACAGTTCAATAAGAATATAAGAAATCACCAGTCATTTTTAAAATAAATTGCATACTCATCAAAAGAAAAACAGGTTCCCAGAATAGAGCCCAGTTGTACCGTTGTGGTTCAGTCAGGTCACTGACACTGACACTTTTCTGGACTGGAAAACAAATTCAAAATTGGAAGAGTAGAACAGTATTCTTCCCTGCACTGTGGGGACATCGACTAAATAGATGTTTTAATCATTTAACTATTATTTTTTTGGGGTCCAAAAGAATGTAAATAATACATTTGTCTGAATTATCCTGTTTGTATCTGTTAAAATAAACATCATTGAAGGCACTTCCTCTTCTTCACAATGGTTCGTCTCCACACTAGATTATAAGAGAGCTCTTCCAATGCAGTTCAAATGATTTGTCTTAGTTCATCTTCTTCTATGTTAATTGGGCAGCATTTTTTAACCAAAGCATTAGGTACCTTCTCTTTTGCAGGTTTCATTATTCGACCAGAAGTACCCTTCATTCTGCATTAGTTGTGTTGTTACTGAGTGGTGAGTGGTATTTGCTGTGGGCAAAAGTCAGTTTCCTTAACAGTCACACGTATAAGTTCACTTGATGGTGAAGCAACGATGACGAGAAGAAGAGGAGGAGGAGGATCTCCTGTGTACAGTCCAGCCACATTGACTTTTCTATGTTTTTATTTCTGTGCATAGATCTCCAGTCATTTTGTAGCTTTTTGTTACCTGTTTGAGAATAAATAAATAAATAAATGGATGTTATTTTTGTGAAATGAATGTTTAAATTATGGAGGATTTTAAACTTGTTCCTGTTGTTTAAATAGAATGTGTAAAGGCTTGAGCTCATACATGCTGCTTTTTGGAATAAAAACTACATTTGTTTGTGAAAAATGCTTTTGGCTTTTTTTGCTTCTGAGTGGAAATCAGTGTCTCCAGAATATTTTATTTTTATGCATAGTGAGTGTTTTCAGCGTGTGATATATGAAGAAACTTCAAAAAACACTCAATCATTGACCAGGAACAGAAGTGTTTGGAATCAATACGTGAGCTTCGTTCACAGGTCAAACAATCAACTCCCAAATTCATACATGAAGGAGAAAGGACTCGTTTCAAAACAAAAGCTCCGTCTCTGCTCACCCTCACGTTTTTGAAAGCTTTCTTGAAGGTATTCCTCCCAGGTTTAAGCAGATAATTCCTGATAGATTTGATTTAATTAACTGGTAATGAGGGTCTGGGGTAGTTACTGGTGAAGTTCTAATTGCTGGCTGTCAGACTCATAGCCTGGGGTCATGTGTGGGTGGGGGTGCTGGGTGGGAGTGGGCTGTGCAGCGTCGCCTGTGGTGCTGCCCTCAAAACTGCAGCAGACTGAATTAGACACAGCCTGAACCAAGGTCATGTGCTACATATTCCATGTGTGTCTGCTGCCAGCGCTGCTCAGCGTGTATTTACACGAACATTCACTGTTAGTCTTGAACATTTCAGACAAAACAAGTACTGGCTTCAAACCTTTCTGATAGCTGCTACAGTGTAATTAGTACTCTTCCAGGAATCCTTTCATACTGCAGTCAACATTCTTCAGGAAGTCAAGCAGGGTTCAGATAGAGGCTGCTGTAAATCTCAGTTTTTCTCATTGGAAATTAGTTGACTAAAATCCTTCATCCTGTTCGAATATAGTTTGAATGAATGAGAAATTATTATAATTGAATTAATATTAATTGGGTTTTGAACAGTGGAGGTAAAGACCTAAATATTGATACATGTGATTGTGATTAAATCTGCATATATTTCTGCCACCACATGAATATTTCACTAGATTCACTGATGGTGTTTTTTCAACAAAATTAGCTCTGGTTCTTGAACTGGTCCTGTTCAAGATTCTTGGAACTGGTGCTCTCTATCAAACAGCCTGCATAATGCACAGTGACCTATAGAATATGACCCACACACTTTGGTTCACAGGGAAAACCTGCCTACTTTTCGGGTTCTGAACCAATTGATATTTGGTTGAAATACTAGGTGTGCGAACCAAAATGGAGCCAATTCCTTGCTGGTGGAAAAGGCCTATGAGAGTCGTGCTCTGATCACATTCATGTATTCACACCTGGAAGCTGCCCAGTGCAACCACAGTCTGATCTGCTGCCACTGAGCAGGTCCATCTGAACAAGCTCTGCTTCTCTTTTACCTTTAGGTCACCACTGCCCATCAGTTAAAGACAGCTGACTCATCACAGATGTCTTGTTCCTGCTGCCCACGTGCTGTTGATAATGACATCAGACAAATGAAGAAATCCACCAAAGCAAGAACATCTCTGATCACAGATCACACACTCACACACACACCTACTCTTGCACATCACTACATTAATTCCAATTAGAAATGCAAATAAGTAGTGAGATCTTTGATTAAGCAGCAGTCAGGCTCCTTGTTGGTTTGTGATGTCCTCCTCTGACGCAGCCCAGTTGTGGGGAGAAGGAAGGAAAAAAGTATTGGGACACAGGAAGTGTTGTAATTAATGTAGAAATGCTTCATGTGAGATATTTCTAATTAGTCCCCTGTCCCTCCCTCTGTTGCAACAGACACACTTTTGGCCTGCCAACTTCCCCGTGTTCCACAGGATGCAGAGGAATTACAGACTAATTAAACAGAGACGGGCACTGGGATTCATCTGGGCCCTGCAATTTACATATGAGCTAATTAGCATATGATGGAACTAATGACTAATAATTTAGCCAATTACAGGGCTGGGTTATCTCATTATGCTTAAGGAAAAAGGGGGCTTGGACAAAAATGTATTGTTTTAGTCACAAAGAGGAAAGCAGGAGAGGACAGTTTTTACCTTTAATTATCCAGGTTCAATCGTTGGTGGTTCAGTGCCCTGCTCAGGGGCTCTTCAGCAGATGTGGAGGTGAATATTATTCATCCACTGAAAGATCAGAGACATCACACTATCGTCACAGCACTGACACTCATGTCACAACATACTGACAGGCTGGCAGTCAGTGGTTCTGATCTTAGGTGGTTTCCTAAATGGATCCTTCTTTTTTCCACCACAGTGTCTTTTGGGCTACCCCAAGTGTCCATTTCAATTTAATTCAATTCAAT
>NW_023339796.1:23866069-23869806 GCF_004916995.1 Morone saxatilis
AAAACTTCCTACAGCAGATGCCTGTCTGACAGTGGTGTAGCTAAATTTAAGGAGGTCGAGGCAGACGGCCACACACCTAGAGCCGAGGGGTCTGTCGGAGGTTTTTGCCTCTCAAACTAAGTTTTTCCTTGCCACCGTCACCAAGTGCTTGCTCATGTTTGGTTCTCTGTAAATAATTTTATAAGGAGTACAGTCTAGACCTGCTCTATTTGAAATGTGTCCTAAGAATATCTTCTGTTATGAATTGGCGCTATAGAAAATAAAATTGAATTGAATTGAATTGAATGGAAATGACAATACATTATGTAAAAAGTATTTCTAGCTGACAGACAGACTCTCAACTGTGTCTGACTGTAATTTTAAAGATTAAAGAGCAGCAGACTTTGAGATGATCTACCCAGCCACATCAGTCAGACCAGCTCCACCACAGCAGGTGTTGTTGCCCTAAGAGGAGAGGAAGAGAGCCGAATAGGAGCCATGCTACACCAGCTTGGACTTAAGGCTGCTGCTGGCTAATGTCCAGTCTGGATGAAATGGGACTGAGGCTGGCCAAACAATGCGAAATCAGAGACTGTTGTGCCCACATCTTTACAGAGACCTGCTCCCGGATCAAGCACTCAACAGGAGGATCGGTTCTGAGCCGATAGAGTGCAGGATGAGGGGAGGTGAACTCTGTGTTTACATCGATGATGCTTGGTGCACAAATGCAGTCAAAGTCTTGTTGCAGTTTACATTCAACCAGACAAAAATTCAAACAATGCACTGCAGAATTATTTCCTGGGCGTATATGTGTATATATGTATATAAATAACTGTATATTGTTATATATATTTATTTTATTTTATGTTATTCTAATACAAATCTTAATTTTCTATCTTTATATTTGAAGCATGAAGGGACTACACACTCTGATGTCATCGTTCAACCCTGTGTTGTATAATGAAACTAATATAAATATCCTTGATTCCTTGATAACACTGCAGCCTAGAGCTCAACAAGCAGTGTTCGATTTCAATGGGGACAGTCCTCAATGGACGTGGTCTACAAAGATGTAGGGGGCTGAACCTCTGCCACCACCATAAATCAGACAGCCCGCAGAGGATTCGCCATAGGACCAGCAGCAGCTCTGACAAAGCTCAAAGAACAAAACTGTCTCATGCTGGGTTTGGGATACTTTGAAATGTCTCACATCACTGAATGGCACATTCAGTGTTCATTTTTATCTTATTTTGTTATATCTATGCAGTTTTTAGGGTGACTTTGTAACGTTCAGGGACTACAGATAAAAATAGCCTCTTGGCTAACTGTTTATTAATATGCACCACTGCTGTTTAATAAATCAATGAATAAAATGACAATTGATTTGACAGAGGGCAGCCCTTAAAATGGGACATAGCATAAGTCTGTGTTCCCACATCCCCCACCTCACTATGTACTTTGATTTGACAGCTGTGGCCCAGAGGTAGAGCGGGTCGTCCACTAATCGGGAGGTAGGCAGTTCAATCGCCGGCTCCTCTCGCTGCATGTCGAAGTGTCCATGAGCAAGATACTAAACCCTAAATTGCTCCCGATGCTGAGAGAGACTGCTGAATGCTGTATGCTTAGTTTCCGTTCTGGCAGCCATTACCATCAGTGTGTGAATGTGCGCGACTGGGGTGAGTGTGGCATGTAGTGTACAGTGCATTGAGAGGTGCAAAGACTAGATAGGTACTATATAAGTACAGTCCATTTACCATTTACTTTTCTGGTACTCCCCACAAAATTGGCAACTGTGCCCTTCTACCCAAAATTCTGATTTACGAGGATTAAAATCCAGTTTTGTTTATTAAAATCTTAAAAAAGTAATTGAATATTACCAGCTGCTGAAGGTACAACAAAAGTAAGATTCTAACTAATTATTTTTGGGGGGTGACTGTAATATTATTATTGAAATGTATGAGTAATAAGTTACACTACTAGTTACTGGGGAAAGTAATATAATTGCTGTAAGATTATTAGTAGTAGTGAGTTACTGCCCAACACTGTACGGGACTAAGGCAGTAAATCAGGCAATTAAAAAATCCAGAAGGTTTAACCCTAGACAATAAAGATGAATTCTAATAATAAAATAGGTAAAATATGTTGACAATATAATGCTGTGCTAGAATGAATAAAATGCTTTGTGTTTTAAAATATGTCACTGATATGTGGCAGAGTGCTTTCACATTCCTGTTTTACAGTTTTGGGGCCTTGCAGTCCTTCTCACACTCAAACACTTACCAGGTGATGTTGGCTAATTGTGAAAGGGTTCAGTGCTCAGTGGACATTGGGATTAAAAAAAAAACGGTGCAACAAAACAGGACAGTGAGGGAGATGTCAGTCATGGACAGTTTGCATACACCCACACAGTCCTGAGGGGAGCTCTAAGCAGACATAATAAAATGACAACCCTTTATGTGTTTATGTTAAAAAAAAAAGAATAGCAGCTCATATATTGATCCTGGTCAGCCTCAGTACTGGTTAGTCCCCCACACACCAGCAGATATCTGGGCTACTAGACCTGTGCTTGTTCTCCTGTGAGGTGACAGCACATCTTTGTCTATCGTCGCTGTTAAAATAGAGACATCACACCTTCAGTCTCACCTTTATAAAGAGAATATTTATTAAGACATTTCCGGTGAAGATTAGTTCTTCAGAATCTTCCAAATCTCAAATAACATTAATATCATTATTATTATTATATTTTCTTTGTTTGCTTGCTTACTTGTCTACTTCTACATTTTTCTACATATTTCCCAGAAAGCCTTTCCACAACCCCTCCCCAAACCGGGTTCAAACCTATGCCCTTTTTCAGGGTGAAAGCACCTTTAGCTGCGTGTTTTGATATTTCAGAGTGGATGTTTTCAGAATATCTGCACTGCCTGCAGAAAAGTGTTTGATGGAGTTTCTTCACTGTGTCACACTGTGTTATATAAAAGACTATAAAGAATATATATAAAAGAATATCTTCTAAATGAAGAGTAAATAAGTTTATTTTACAGCTTTGATTGCCATACACCAGTCCTTTAAGATGCAGTAGAAGAGCTGGTTGTGGTATATCGGTGTATGAGATGTGTGGTTTATTTAGCACTGTTGAATAGATTTCTATGGAAAAAATAGAGCTTGTGATTATTATTAATATGCAGAATTTATCCACTTTAATACACTCCTATACAGACTTAACTGTTTAAAGAATACATTCTTTCAGAGTTTTATGTAGATGAATATAGAAATGCTATACAGACATATGAGACATATGTAGCTTCTTTTAACATAGCTGTTGGTCATTGTGCTTCTGCAGAACTGTGTCCATTTGTACTATTTGACGTGACTATTGCCAAAAAGAAAGAACTTTTTAGGTCAAGTTTCTTTACCCTGCTGAGTTATTTCATTATCAGAGACCCCTTCAGACAGACTAAGGCTAAACACATCCAGAATTGGTGCAGACCTCCGCCAAGGCCAATAGTCCAGTCTTTTATGATGTGCAGATCTGCAAACCTTTCACTTTGCACAGGAATTTAGCTAATTTAGCCATATACCCTTCCACCAAGGTTCATAAAAAAAGGGGGTAGGGCTGCACGATGTCGATATGGTGCTGTTACTTTGACGGATATTGTGATGTGATTAACGATTAGTGGGAATGATAATTTTTTCAGCGTGTACTTATTATTATTTTGGTAATTTATTGCCTTTTAATTGATAGTGACAGCTGAAGACAG
>NW_023339796.1:23869906-23875392 GCF_004916995.1 Morone saxatilis
CATCTGCCTCGACCAGTTGGGGGCTCAAAATGTCTACGGGAGAGCCCTCATGCACTTTGACATTGGGACAGCCCTAAGCCCTCACGGGGCAGTGCAAGGCATTCAAAATTCCACTATGAGCAACTTCAAACTAACATGAAAGCTGAACTGACTTCATTTGAATACATCCATGTAGCCTAATCCTGAACTATGTTTTTAGAACGGACTATTCTGATGATCAGCGGGGCCTTCACTGCCTCACAGAGAACTACAGTAACTGTGTCACATCAGTGTCACAGTGCATTTTACAAATGTACAATGCACCACCTGTGGTGCTTTTATTATGGTCAATATTTAATTTCGTTACAGATTTAGTAGATGGTAGGATTTTCCAAAAATAAATTAAAAACTTAAAAATAGTAACAACCCTAAAAATAAAATTCTTTAAATTTGGTTATTATAGAACAGTAATGTAGATATGAAGTGAGTGGGACATTTTACAATTAAAAATAAACTAAAATAAACAGTGCTCTCATGTGGCCCCAAACATATCTTTGGTATACTTGCTGTTACTTATCAAATTTGCCCATACCCATTTTTTAAGGTTTTACATGCCTTCTCTTTGTCCACAACCCATCCAAAAAATGTAGAAAAGTAAACATCACACAATATTGCTGTAGGGACACATCAGCTGGGTGAGCCGTTTCTCTCTGCACTTACATGTTTTAAAGCCTAAATTGTAGATGAAAACATCACGCTGCGTCCTTCAAGGTCGCTGCCACTGTGCGCGGGACTCGGCCGGCCTGGCCTCCGGTGCGTTTCTTGCCATGGTTCGGAGTGCTGGGGTTGGACCCTGACGTTCGGACACTCCTTGCCCTATGGCTCGCCATGGTGGGGAGAAGGGAGGTAGACGGGGAGGGAGGGGAGGAGGAAGATGAGGTGGGAGACAGGGAGGAGGAGGTGGAGGACGAGGAGGGTGAGGATGAGGAGTAGGACGATGAAGAGTAGTAGCTGTGTTGGGAGGTGGAGGCGGTGCTGGAGGTGGAGGCGAGGGCGAGGCAGTGCTGGCGTTTGCTGCTGCAGGGCCCGCAGTAGGCCGGGCTGGAACTAGCGTGGGATGGCGACAAGATGTGGCTAGATGAGGGGAGGAGATGACTTAGATTCAGAGACGGGATAAATGACTTGTGAGGAGGAGGGGATGAAGAAAATGAATTTGAGGATGGGGAGGGGGAGCGAAGTGGGGAGTTCGACGGAGAAACTGAGGAGGAGTTTTTCACCGAGGAGGAAGAGGAGAGGGAAGACAAGAAAGCTTGTTGTCTGAAGCGCTGGGCGGAGGAAGGAGAGGACGAATGGGAAAAAGCTTTGGAGACGATTGAAGCAGACAGAAGAGAGTGTTTCCCAAAGGAGGAGGAAGAAGAAACTGAAGGTGAAGAAGCGGAGGAGGAGGAAGGGGAAGAGGAGAAGTTTTGCAGGCTATCGGTGGTGTCTGAGCAGTGAGGAGTGGACAGAGAGGCAGACGGGTGTTTCCCAGAGCTATGGCACAAAGCTGGTATCTTAGAGGCACGCAAAGCAACGACAGAATGGTTACTATCCCCGGCTGCTCTACTGCTTCTGCTGTCAGCCTGCAAACAGACACCACGGAACACTGCAAGTCAACGCCAACAGCCCACAGCCAACAAGGAGAACACTCAATCTTATACCTGTTATTTCTATGACTTTGGCCAGCCAGTCCCTTCCTTAGGGCTACAAATGATACAGTCAACTCATGTGTTTCAAGCACCCGGTCACAGTGAAATTAATCTGAACGTCCTTAGGAGATGGTGCTGGAAGCTTGGCGGTCACTGTGTTCTCAATCATTCACCCGACAGTAAGTTAAATGTAATTTATGGAACACAAGAACTTGAAACTAGTTCATTCATGTGAAGACCTGTCTAAAGGCAAGACTTTACAGCTGGTCGCCAGTGAAAGCCTGCCGTCATGGAGTCTCAATAATTGACCCTTGCTAAGTCCTGCCCCTTTTTGCTTTGCCATCCAATAACAGTCAACTTTCTCCTTTCTTGTACTTAGATATGCTATGTGCCAGGCTCATCTGTGTTGAAAAGACAACCACATTTTGAACATGGTTATAAGATAAAAGTGTATATATAAGTATATATATATACATAGTTGCATCTTAAGTAAGCTAATGTTAGCAAAACACTGGCTAACTAGCTAGCTAATCTACATCAGTGGACACCCACTAGGGGACGCCAAAGCTTCACAGGGGGTCACATGGCCTTCTTGATTGTAAGGGATGAAAGAAAACATAAAGAATATACACATTAGGCATATATATCTCAGCATTTGGTAAATTTTTGTAAAAAAAAACAGTAAATTAAATTGTTATTTTTAAAGTTAAGATTATTATTTAAGATCTAAACTTTGGAGAGCTGAACACAAGCTACTGTATATTCACAGAGCCTTCACTCTGTCATAAACAGCCTCGTCCTGCATTAAAAAACAACCAAAAAGCTAATGGAACAATTACAAGAAAACACTGAATTTGCCAAAAAAGAAGCCTAGACAGTTTCCTAAACAGACAAAAAAATATGCTAAATGTGGAGCTACCATTTCCATTCTTCCAATTCCGGTGTATGATTTGAAATTTTTTACCTTTTTGTTTCCATATTGTGGCACTAAGCGCTTTCATGGCATTAGGTCATAGTTTATTATGAAACATGTTATTGACCTTAAGTGCTTACTGAATGACAAATGCATATGGTAAGGATACCCCACATTTTCGACTGGGCAGGGTTTCTATATTTTTGGTTGGATTTTTGGTTATTAGCAGTTTTTGAATATCTTATTCATACTTGCTTTCCTCTTTGCACCTCTCCTTTTCTGGCTGAATGTTGAATATTTACTAAACTGGCCAAAGACATAGTAGTAACATACATGACTGACAAAATCCAGTGCTATTCCTCTTAAATTATTAAGGATCAGTTTAGAAAAGTAAAGTTGATGTGCAAACAAACTGTGCATGACCAGGAATATAGAAATATCTGAATCTTTCAGAATAACTTTGTTATTGTTTTGCAATCATTCCAACATAAAGAACTGACATTGTAATTAAACAAATTTAACTAAACAGTGGTGCCACCAACCACAACATACATGCAGTACTTACAGTATGGCATACTATTACATAACAGAATGTGAGGGTAATCAATGACGGATGTTTCAATTGGGTGATCAATATTTGTAAATGATGGCTTCCACGTGTCGTTGTTTGAGGACGTTTTTGAGAGTTTTTGACACCCAAATAATATTTCCACAACTCACTGCCAGATGAAGAACGCTTGTACACAGTCAACATGCAGGTTCATGCAGGTCACATGCAGGTCAAGAGAAAATCTCTGATCAACAGCTAATTTTGGATATGGGGACATTAATGGATAAAATAACAAAAACAGGGAGTGTATGCTGAAAGAATTGTGCCACGGTGAAGAGGAATGTGAACACAGCCATAAACAGACAAATATAACTTGAGGAAGAGACAGGACAGAAAGGCACCACCACAGAAATGACTTCAACACATGTAAGACTCACTACAAACACAGTAAAACATTATTCACTCTTTTTCCCAAGCTATTGTCATTGCAGGTAACACTTTTGTTCTATTGTTGCTATTGTTCTTCTAGCTACTTACTTAATGAACTTTTAAAAAAAGTATATTTTTCTGAAGTCATTACAACATTTAGATACAGTGGACTGATTCTCTAGTTTAAGGAAATAAGAAATAAAGCTTAACCCTGACCAAAGCTACTGCTTGCTTCTGGTATGTTTCAGTAACAAAGAAGGTAAACCCATGTTAAGTCAATACGATTATCTTTGATTGTACAGTGAGAATCTACCCAGATATAAATATTTATATAACTTAAGTTTTCTTAAGGTAGAAAAAGTATTAATTATTGCTCTCCAGGGAGAAGGTTTGTTTAAGTGGTCATTTACATAATGATGATTGGAGAATAAAGTTTACCTTCTGTTAGTCACCACTATTGCCGAGTTCACACTACAAGATTTTAGCCATTATTTCCCACTCGTAGACAGTCTTTGGAGATCACTGACAAATGCCCCTAGATCAGAGGCAAATCAGTGCTTACTCCCATGAGGAGGATCACTGTGTGTGTACTGTTCAAAGACGCAATCCTCGTGCTGGCTGATGACTTGCGTGCACCCCAAAAATATCTTGCAGGCTAAATATCTGGCTGTGTCAGTCGTGCAAGAGCTACAACTAATGAGAGCAGACACGGGGTGTCTTTGGCATTAAACAAGAAGCAGCAAACCGGGTAGTTACTTTGGTAACAGCTGAAAAAACTTCAGTCCGTCTCTAATTTCCATGGTGTTCTCCCACTGAAAGAGTGCAGCTACAATGGAGGCTGAGCCAGCTGAGGTGACAAAATTAAAGTTTGTACAGAATACTTTTTATCTTTATGGATAATATTGGTGCTGAATTGAAAAGAAGACTGTTGACATATTACAGCCTTTGGCTCATGTTTCCAGTTACATGTTGTCATGGACATTAGCAATTATTTCATAATTTAGCATTACATCAAATTTCATAAAGCAAGTTTGGTGCAGGGAGCTTTTAGTTTTGGAAGTCATGTAGTGTGACCAAGGCATAAGTTATTGAATGTAGCGATATTTGACAATGAAAGTTTAAAAGTTGTTTAACCTGCTGTCTGAATAACAAATCCAGTTACCATTTGGTGGAGCAATACAGTAATTTGCCTTCAGTCTATTTCAGAGCTGCTAACCTCAGGTTAATTTACCTGGCTGGGCTGCTTCTGGATGGCCTGCTGATGGCCCTTAGGTGTCTTCTCTGGTGAGCAAGAGGAGGGTGAGTGGTGAGACTTGATGTGGGATCGCTGAACAGAAGAGCTGGAGCTGCTGCTAGAGGTCTAACATGGAAATGCATAAACAAAAGCTTAGTGAGTACAGACTGGCTGGTACTATGCTATCATTGAAGAACACATAGGGGATACAGTGTAGTATGATAGCAGCGCCAACATTGAAAAGCACTCAAAAGCATCAGATTCAAGCAGCAAAGTAAGATAAAAAGAAAGAATACAATGTTAGTCAATAATAGAAGCCATTATCAAAGGCGTGATTGGATGTGAAGTCATGAATTTGCGCCATGAACTGAGGCAAAGATTTGTTTGCATGAATTGAAAATGTTGTAATGTAAAGCAGATACAAGGATCTTTCATTTTGTTTCGTTTGTTTATGTAGTAAAAACTCAAAACTGGTGGAAACGTGGACTGGTTCGCTGCATAGCACCAAGAATCTTGATTGGGACCAGTTTAAGAACCACAGCTAATTTGGTGCAAAAACACTAATATTAGTCAGTGGTACATATCAGTATTAAATTGAGATGGCTCGGCACCGCTCGCAAATGTCAAAGAACGTTACTATACTATAACAGTGCGAAAATGGATGCTAACAGCTTCATTAGATTCACTCAGCCC
>NW_023339796.1:23875532-23876088 GCF_004916995.1 Morone saxatilis
ATGCTAGTGATCAATATGTATTACCGACCTACCAACCTAGCCAAACAGTCAGGCTATCAATAAATAACAGACACAAAGTTTAAAATTGTATTTATCTGTATAGTCACAGCTCAGCCAAGCAGCCATCCGATGCACTCCACCATGTAAACATGTATTTTTAATTCATTTATATTTCTGTTTTGTGAGTAACATAAAGGGACTACAGCTAGCTTTGTGTCATACAACTAGTGTGGATAATTAGCACTATAGATAAATGCTGGTTTATTATTATACTGGTATACTGATATATATATAGAATATGAATTTTATGTTTTATCTGTCAGTTGCTGTAATTTGCTGTTTTGTTGCATATTGCCAAATATATAGGTGCAACAAACTCTGCAATTATTATAATGACTAATTAACATTAAACTTCACTTACCTACAGGTCTGTAATCATTGTAGCACACAAGCTGAGCAACAGAAATAAACTGCAAACTGTTCAGATAACTTTACTGTACTATTGTTCATATACATGGCAAATTGATAACTCAAATTGTTGACAGTATCTGTAGTC
>NW_023339796.1:23876188-23879810 GCF_004916995.1 Morone saxatilis
AAGGAAAGAACTGTGTAAGTTAGATAATACATTTATTTTATTGATTTGGAATATGTAGAAATTAAATTTCTGTTGATCGAATGGTCTGTCTCAAAACATGGTATTTAATATTTAGACAAACACAGTATAATTATGTTAGACTAATAATAAACAATCTCTGTACTAATAATAAGCAGCTTGCCTTCATCTGGTATTTTCAACAGCTATTTTATGACACATATAATGTGTTTATAGAGAAAAAGTAAAAAAAAAAAACAAAAAAAAAAAACAGAAGAAAAATCCCCTTTATTCCAAGGCGCCAATTCATTAACTTGTAAAGACAACAGGAAAGAGAGAGCGATATAGAGAACAGAAAGTTACTAGTAACAGTCAGGGTCTGTGGTATAATTCAAACAGGCCACAGACACACTCCACACACACTATATTTCTAACTGGCCCGAGCTAATGTTTGTACAGTGGGTCTATTGTGGCAAATAAACACATAACTGCTCAGTCCAGAGGTCAAATTGTGCAGATAACACAAGTCAAAACTAGTTTTTTGTTTAGTCTGAATAAACATTTACATTATTTGGAAATTCTTTGCAGAGAATTTCAATATATTTAAACCTTCAGGTTACACTGATAAAAGGCCAGTAAAAGTCAGTTTGTTGTTCCTGGTAAGAATGACTACTTACTCCTGGACTCCCTGGCTATGAAAGATTCATAGAACCCAAAATGTTTTTAGAGCTAGTCAGAGTAGAGAGCCCATCACCAGCCCACCACCACTGAAGCAAGCGAGCTCCACAGGCAGAGGGAGATCAGACCTGTTTCTTGGTGGAGGTTTTCCCTTTGTCATGTGGAGGCTGTGGTTTGGCCCTCTTACTCTGAGGTGGATTTGGGCCTTTGAGGATCTGAGGGGCTGGTCGCTTTGACAGGCTTCTTTCCCGTTCTTGTTTGACTTTGACCTTATGCTGAGCTCTGTCAGTGGAGTCAAAGGAAGAATCAGGGGACTGAGGAGGTGAAGACACAATGGAGGAGGGTGAAGAAGGGGCAGTTATACTGTCCACACTGATTTCCAACTGTTTAATTGACTCTTCTAGATAGTCAATAGAGTCAAATGCGCTCTTGCAGAGTTCCTCTACCCGGCTATGTGACTTTGAGTGTCTAGTATCAATAGGAGAGGAGACTTTGATGTCCCTGTCACAGGCATTGCTTTCACCTGAGTTCATTTGTTTGGTACTGTTGATCTCAAACTTCTTTGTCTGCTTCTTGGTCTCCTTCAGTGGCCTGCTATCTGGTGCTTTCTCCTCCTCTTCCTCATAGACAACAACCTCAAGAGTGTTCTTGCCTGTTTTGGTCGTCCCTGTTCGAATGGCCTGGCTAATTGCAGCCAGTTTGTTTTTGGGGAACTTAAATTTGAATTTCCTTTTGGTTTCTGCCTTTCTAGGGGAGTCTGGTTTATCCTGGTCTTCTTTTTTTTTAGGAATTGACCCATTATCTTCTGATGGTTTTTGATGCTGCAAATGTGTAGAACTCTGACCATTTCCGGTGATGTCCGAATCTATACAAATGTTTTTTACGTCCTGTTTCTGTTCTTGCTTTGTCTGCTCTTCATCCACAATATTTTCCGGAGAGAGAAGCCCATCAAGATCTTCCTCACATTCAAAGATTGTGGAAAGACGCTTATAAGCTGACTGAATATCAAGCTCATTCAAGATAACAAGAATAGGTTTCATATCAGAGTCATTGCTATCCTCAAAACCTTGATTTTCATATTCCCGATAAGTGGGTTCACCAGTGCTGTCCCCAGTCACACTCTGTATGTCAGAGCCAATGATTTTGGTTAGGTCTTCCTCTTGGGAGTGTGTCCTGACTCTGGTCTTCGAGATTCTAAGGCTTATTTTAGGTGGTGAAGGAGGAGGTCCCTCATCATCCCAAATCTCTGGGTTCAGGCTACCTCCTTCTTCTGCATATTGAGATTGGTCCCTGGATACTTGCACTGTTGACTCCTGGTTCTGCTGCTTACTGCCGTGACTGTATGTCAGGATGGGCGAAATAGGGGGAAGTTGTTGGAGTTGAAAAGAAGCTACACACTCCTGATCTGAGCACAGGTACTTATCCTGCTGGAACTTTGGTGACAACTCTATCAAGCAATCCTCTGGGGTGTTTTCTTTTTGTAAAGTTAAAACCACGATTACATCTGACTTCTTCTCAGCTGGTACTTCTTTGATACTTTCATTTGTCTGGACAGGACTTGCTGGCATGTTTTCTTTTTGTAGAGTAACAATTGTTGTAAACTTGACCTTCTTTTCTGCTGAGGTTGGAGAGCACACATGTCCAACAACCTCCTTGTTAATCTGCTCATGAGTGTTCACAGTAATATCATTTTCTTTCTGGGAAGTTGTAACTGTAAGTACTTCCGTCTTCTTTGCTTTCTTTTGGGTTGGTGTTGGCACCTCCTCATTCTTTTGAATATCTTGTAAAGCTTCAGGTGGGTGGACCTGCACCTTCTCTATTGTTGCACTGTTCAGGGAACGTACATGTTTAACCACATTCTCTATCTTATCAAGACTTACACTGCCTTTCCCTGCTTCACTGTGTTCTTCCAGTCCAGCTGCTATTATTAGTTTACGTGGGCAGCCATCGGTGATTTGTGGCTGAGGAGCTGACTGGTAGGCAGATGTTGCTAACTCAGAAGGGTTCTGATTGGCCACCTGTGATTTTGGAGATGTCTTCAACTCTCTTTTCCACAGCTTATTTCCACCTGGCAAATTAGTCTTATTTGACAGTTGTGTAGTCACCTACAATTAGAAAAGGCAAGATTAAACACTTCATCAAATGGAAATTAAGTAAAATATTAAATACACATTATGTGTATTATGTAGTGTTTTATATCCAATTATTACTTTAAACTAAACTAAAAAACCTTAAAACAGTATGTGCTTGATTTACTAAATGTCAATTGGAAGACTGGAAGATATTCCAACTGTACAAACCTTATTAAATGTATGGTATGCACAAATCAAAATAGAGACTTGTATCAGAGCTTCATGTGTGTCTTACTGGGCAATCTCAAAGAGGCATATGCACATACTTGAAACATCTGCAGGCCTCTTAGGTACCTGCACATTGCTGGCTTGTCCGTAATACTTTAACTACACTAACTATACTTAAAATAGCTTTATTTAATTTTTTAGCTCTTGATCAGTCCATAAAAGCACACTGAAAGGTACACTGAAATACAATCCAGGCAGTCCAGTTTGATTTACAGATCAGTGAAGCTGACGACTTAACAGATGCCAACAATGCAGAACAATTTGTAATGCTCAGAGATAGGATTATCACAAAGGGAACTACCAGGATGAACAAGTGCATGTATATGACTAGCCACCTGTCATAAAAAACATAAAAACATAAATAAAAATACAACTCCCAATACACAAGTCTATAATATACACAATGTCACAATATTGTGAGTATTGTACCAGATCCTACTTTCATTCATGTTTGACAGCTCTTGAGAAAAAGGAGTATCTGTAGCAGTCAATTCAATAAATAATATTTCACCAAAAAAACTTTCCCTAAACCCCAGGTTCCAAACGTTTTAAGGAGCCCCACAATAGTTTAATTCAATTCAATTCAA
>NW_023339796.1:23879986-23880309 GCF_004916995.1 Morone saxatilis
AGCAGTTTGAGCTACAGTAGCTGTATCTGTTGGATCAGACCGCACGGGCCAGCCTTCCCTCCCCACGTGCATCAGTGAGCCTTGTCCGCCCATGACCCTGTTTCCAGTTCATCGCTTTACCTTCCTTGGACCACTTTTGATAGGTACTGACCACTGCAGACTGGGAACACCCCACAACAGCTGCAGGTTTGGAGATGCTCTGACCCAGTCATCTCGCCATCCTATGGCCCTTGTCAAAGTCGCTCAAATCCTTACACTGCCCATTTTGTGGTTCAGAGATAGAGCAGGTTGTCCACTAATCGGAAGGGTGTTGGTTCGATCCC
>NW_023339796.1:23880371-23883351 GCF_004916995.1 Morone saxatilis
TGCTCCTGATGCTGTGTCATCGGTGTGTGAATGTGCATGAATGAGTTAGTATCTGTTTGATGGGCTTTGCCATCACTGTGTGAATGTGTGTGAAAGGGCGTATGTGGCATGTAGTGTAAAAGCATTTTGAGTGGTCGGAAGACTAGGGAGACCCTAGGGATGAGCGAGTATACCATTGTCTGTATCTGATCAACCAACTAAATCATCAATAATCATATCTGTATTTGGAATGGGCGGGGGTCAGACAGATGTGGGTGATGCTCAAACAAAAAGTGGGTATGACTAACTGGAAGCTGTTAATCTAAACCTGAGATTGATATGGTTTGATCAGAAGTTGCTACACTTATTAGAAAACTTGAAACTAGTAGCATGTTTGATTGAGGTCACTGCTGCCAAAGGAGGTTCAGCCAGATATTATACAATGATTAATTTACTTTTTCCGATGATATAAATAATTGTTTCTGTTTTATCAACTGTTTATACCTATGAATCAGATCAGATAATGACCAAATAATCCAGAATTTCTAGCTGTTGTGAGTTAGAAGCAGGAAACTATTCACCGCAAACCACAAAACAAGCACAAATTCAGATTTTTAACTCATTGTAGATTAAACCATCATCATCATTTTCTGACAGAGTAAGTCATAAAACCGTCCTGTACATGATTGTACTTTGCCAGAATACAGTAATGTTGACTTTAATAAAAATCTTTTAAAGGTATACTTAACACCTCGATGAGCCAAATGTTTGAGTTAAAAGGTCTGTTTGGATTATGAGTCATTAATTATTAGTGCTGTTAGTTTTTTTTATTTTCTTTTTACCTTAGGTTCCCTCTCTCTGCTCTGGAGCTCAGAGTCTGAGAGTTTAACCACGCTTCCTAAATCCCTCATTGAGCATTTCTGAAACACCTGGGTGGGAAAGGGAGAGGGTCCATAGTTAGGGTAAAGATCCCAGAGACGAGTTGGGTCAGAGGCACAGGTATGCAATGAATACAGATCCTATAGACAGCTCAGTCCTGTCATATCTGGGTCTGGGTAGCTTTCTTGGTAGAGTATTTGATCTGCTTAAGTTTTAAGAAACAGCAAATTACTGAACATACCTGCAGCTCTTTCATGAATTTGCTGTCCTCCTCCTCTTCCTCCTCCTCGTCCCTGTGTGCTCTGTCTGTGGCAGGGGTTAGGCTGGAACTGGCCAGAAACATCTGGGGTTTGGGTTTGACCTCTGGTGGCTGTCTTGGGGGTTTGGGTTGAGGAACCACCACTTTCTCTTTCTCATCCTCATTCTTAAGTACAAACGGAGGAATGAAAAGCAGGAAATATGTATTTGAGCTACTTTGTTGTTTTTTTCTTTGTCATTTTTAAGAAGGGGCACAGCCTTTAGTTTCATAATTTTGTGAGGTCTATCTACAATAAGAAGAACTTTATCAATGTCTCTGGAGGCTTCAAAGTCACTTCAACTTATTTCAAGTCGACCAGACGAGTAATTTGGACAACTTTAAGGAGTCAATGTTAATTAGCCACACTGCAGAGGGGCACCAAATTATCGTTTACATTTTTTTTTTTAAAAACGTTTTATTTTTCAAAAATGGAAATATGAAAATGCTTATTAACATAAATTCAACAAATAATGAGCAAAGATGAATTCCACACGTTTAAAGTTAAAACATGAATAGACGAATCTGTCAATACTTAATTATTTTAATAGCTTATTATCGTATGCACGATAACAGGACATCACTGCTCTGTGCCTTTATCAGGTAACTTCGAAGACCCCTAATTTAGGAGGATCTATGGTCAGAAATTGAATATAATATTCATCGGTATGTTTTTATTAGTGTATAATCACCTGAAAGATAGGGCCTTTTGTGTTTTTCGTGAGTTTCACAGCCACCGTAGTTTCTCCTACATGCTTGGAAAGCTGAGCTGTATTCAAATTTTTGCAATTTGCAACTTCACCACTAGATGCAAAAGAGAAATTCTCTTCCATATATTATTATTTGTTGTATTAAAGCCTCTCTAACAATGAGCACCATGTTGAGGTATTATTTGAAAAAAGGTGTCTCAAAATTTGTGAAGAACAAATATTTATTAGTTTTAAGAATCAGTTTATTTCAGACAACTTGCAAATTAGGACTTGGGACACTGCTGGCTACCCCAGAAAAGTTGATGATATTACATACCTGGGCTCCAACCGGCTCTTTCCTGGAGGTCAAAATCACCTCTCCTGACCTTCCTGTAGTAAGACCTGAGCTGACAGCATGGAACCTGGGAAGAAAATATTTTAAAATAATGAAAATGCATTAGAGGTTTTAGCCGTTAGAAAGTCCAGCAGAAAGCCCGATCTGCAGGTGATGATTAACTGACCTGCGTGGAGGAGGAGGGGGAGGAGACTTGCCGGACCTATCTGGACTCTGCTTCATCTCCTTGTCCACACTGGAGCGACGGGGTTTCTCCACCTGTGGCCGGCTGCTGCGCTCCGTGCTTGGAGAAGCTGATGGAGAAGGTGAGGGAACAGCTGGTGGAGGAGGTAAGGGAGCAGCTGAAGGAGGAGGCTCCACTGTGGCTGCAGGAAGCTGTGAGGGTGCTGCTGGAGCTAAACATAATCAAACATCCTGTCATACTACTACTAACAGTAAGAAAACACAAATCAAGGTATCTGTTAAAAAGCCTGATCCATTTCACACATATTGTGGTCTTGGTGGATTTTTCTTTAACATATGGTTTTGTTCCCTGTCACACTGGTTCAAATCTGTTTCTGACATAGTGTTGGAAGTGAATGAACCACTGTAAACTAAAATAAACAGCAACCAACAACTAATGTGTCCACAATGTCAGTGTGTGTCAGAGAGCAGAGTCGCTTTGCTGTTTCTCAGCTGTATCATGCTCTAAAGTGCTACTGTTGGCTGAAAACTACATTTCAGATATTTGGTCATGTGAATATTTACACACCTCCTGGGGGTGACACTCAACAACAAACTGGA
>NW_023339796.1:23883451-23887972 GCF_004916995.1 Morone saxatilis
ACTTTTATGTATATCTTCCAGCAGATTGACCCCAGATCAGCTAAAATTCTGTCAGAGTTCCTTATGACGATGACATTTTTATGAATCTTACATTACAGGGCGTGTCCGTGGCGTTGGCATCGAAGTCGGCCATTTTAAATTTTTGAATGAACTCTCCTAAGGAATATATCTGATCAATTTCAAAATTGGTCAGTACATCAAAACAAACTGTAGAGTACTATGTCCATCTCCACTAAACTTCACATATATCTGTACAGTTTCACCCGACCGTTCTCATAACTTCAGTGTACATGGTCCAAACTCAATGAACTTCACGGGTTTTGATAAGGGTCCGCCCTGAGTACGTTACAGACCTATATTCAGAAATATGATAGTTTCCACCTACTGGGAACAGGGTAGTAGCGCTGCAATGGCAACTTTGATCTGATTTACGTGAAATGTCATGTTTTGGTCCGCCACGAGTGCGAAGTTCCCGTTTCAACGTTGCTTCAAGCTTTATTATATCAATTATTCATTATCCCCCATCGTTGTGGCTATTATTGTCATTGTCGTCATCATTGTCATCATCTTCATCATCATCATTATCGTCATTTCTACTAGTATAGTTGCTGTGCACCTTTGTCTCTGTCTCTGCCCTTCTCTCTTTACTACCTATAACCCCTCTACCGCTCTAACCCCCTCTCTATCTAACACCACCTAGAGCCGGGGTCTGTCCGAGGTTTCTGCCTCTTAAAAGGACGTTTTTCCTTGCCGCCATTGCCAAGGTCTTGCTCATGGAGGGAACTGTTGGGTCTCTTTAAATACAAAAGTACAGTCTAGACCTGCTCTTTTTGAAAAGTGTCCTGAGATAACTTTTTAAGAATTGGCACTGTACAAATAAAATTGAATTGGAACTGTATTTAATTTTTCATGTCACCAATTTGAATCTTCACATATTTGTATCACAATTTAACTGTTTTGCTCCTGTCTCATTCCTGGTGGGTGTTTAAGGCCAGCACTCCTACTTGAACAAATATTGAAGTATTGATTTGCATGAAACATTCTAAATTAATGCTGAACAAAAGGTATTATTACTGTCAAAATCTTATTGCTTTTAAAGTATATTATGGTAGACAGTCCAGAAGTCCAGTCAAAGATGAACAGTAAATACACAACTGCAGTCTGCAGACCTCAATCTGCCAATAAATAGAGATACAATTGGATTCAGTCCTGTCTTGACACAACCCAACCCGACCTTTAAGGATGGCCACAGCTTCTCCAACTCTCCGGAGGTTGACTGCTCCCTCCTCCACGTCCCTCAGAGTTATCGATAGCCGGCCGGGACTAGAGGCGGAGCTTCTTTGCAAACGGTCCACATAATTCTCCAGTTCACTGAGAGGTGACAAAGACATCAAGCATGCAAGCAAGGTGTTGGTGTTAACAGTCAAGACGCGAAAAAGTTAACCATGTGATTAGCAGAGCAAAACAGAGGACATTTTAATACATTTTATAGTTCTGCTAGTGGTCCTCAAATTAAGAAAAAGATTTAGACACAATAATACAACAATTCTAATACTTTTAATTAATGGTACCTACAGTATACTCTACCTATGATTGTCTGCTGAGATTTGACGTGGAATGCAGATTTGTGTGTTTATATGTGTGTGTTTAAGCTGGTTTAAGGCCTATCTATCAGATCGTTCTCAGTTTTTCACAAGTTAACGATGATTAATAAATTTTGATAGCCATAATTAATTGATTGAACCAATATACTTTGGTGCGCCTTTAAACCACTGTTGTACGAACAAATGCTGTGATTTTCATAGCACCTACAGTGCCTATGGTATTCTTGTGCACACACACACACACACACACACACACCTACACACACACACATATTTCTAGTAAGTATAGCATGTATAGCAAAGATTAGCATCAGCAATTCAAATTTGTGCACTGTGTTTACACTGATATGAATCTTTTTAATGCAGTTTTTTTCTAATAATATATGATAATGTGAGGGAGCAGACGTAAGTGTCAGAGTAACATCCACATGAATGGCAGAGCCCAAGGTTTCCCAGCAGAACATCATCCAAAGCATCACAATGCCTCAGCCGGCTTGCCTTCTTCCCATAGTGCATCCTTGTGCCAGGTAAGCAACGCACACGCACCCGGCCATCCACAAGATGTAAAACAAAACGTGATTCATCAGAACAGGCCACCTTCTACCTCTTGTCGCCAGTTCATTGCTTGATAGGTACTGACCACTGCAGACCGGGAACACCCCACAAGAGCTGCAGTTTTGGAGATGCTCTGTTGTCTAACTATTACTAACATCACTATTTTGGCCCTCGCTCAAATCCTCACGCTGTCCATTTTTCCTGCTTCTAACACATTAACTTTGAGGACAAAATGTTCACTTGCTGCCTAATATATCCCACCCACTGACAGGTGAGATAATAACCAGATAACCAGTGTTATTCACCTCAACTGTCAGCGGTCATAATGTTATGGCTGATCGGTAAGAACTGCAGGGAGTTTGTGTAAAATGTACAATTTGGATGACTTTTGAGCAGATATTTTCCTGTTAATATTACAGGAAGGATGGATTCTCTTTATATTTTTAGGAACTTTTATACAATTATCTGTCTGTATGTCTATTTTTTTTTTATTTTAATAGGCTTCTTTTTGACAAATTCAGTGTTTCTATTTAGTAATCTTCACAGAACTAAATGAAATGCTGAGATATAGGCCTGTATATTTTAAGAACATTTAGTATAAGTCTTTTTACACCCCTTAAAATCAAGAAGGCCTTGTGACCCCCAGGAAGCTTTGCCAACCCTTAATAGGGATCAGGATCCCCAGGTTGGGAACCAGCGGAAAGTAATGGTGTCCTGAGCAGAGAATGACGTCAAGCCTCTCTGAGCTTTGTTTACAAAGCCGGCCTGGCCGCACGTGCAGGTTAGCTTGTCAGTCCGTCCGTGTTCAACTGAGTAGAGTGATTGAAACTGCTTTTTTTCTAAACTATGTCAGTGAATTAAAGATTTATTTAAACAAAACCAAAATTGGTGATTGTTGAAACAGTGGAAAGATGAACAAAAGCTGTTTTGTTACGACTTTACAATAATATATAAGTAAAATTACAATTTTTGTCAACGGAGTCTGGTTGGAAGCGATTTTGTACAGCTGTTTCTGGACATACATAAATATGAATCTTCAGGTGAAACAATCTCATCTCATCATTTCCGGGAGAAAAGTGCATTATTAATGCATAATGCTTACTTTATATGCTGCTATTTTGTTAATGATGTGTGGGGAGATAATTGTATCATGCTCATTCTGAAACTCCTACTCATGATGCTTCATAAATATCAAGCGTCTGCTAACACAGTCATCTGTGCAGTGAGGTCAGTTTGTATCTTGCTAACATGAGAATGAGTTCTGATGTCTCTGGAAACACACGTCAGACCAGATCAAATCACTTCCCGTCCCCTGGCTCTATTTTTAACAATATGTTTCTTCATATTTTCTCTCTGTGTAAAGATGTTTCCGTGCATGCCTCTGATGATTTGACTTCAGCTGCAGTGACATCATTAGGGGCGTGATGTCAGAGCGAGTGGGTAAATGTTGAAAAGTCTAAACCACCACGTCAGAATTCATGGCCTCTACTGAAAGGTCGAATGTGTGTGTCAGCTAAAGAATAGAGCTGACATCTTACATTTCCATGATCAGTTCAATGGAAATGTAAGATTTTGCTGTGGATTTCCAAAAAAGTCCAGGTAGCATATCCAGGTTTCTGAACACCTGAACCAAAAACCTGATCATAACCAGCTTACTATTACACATGTAAACACACTAGTATGTTTTCAAAACTCTTACTTGAGCTGTGAGAGTATTCTCTCCTCTGTGGCCAGGTAGTGGATCCTCTCCTCCTCCATCTCAGTTCTTCTTCTGTACGCTACTTCCTCAGACTGAGCCAACCGATCACACATCAACACCACCAGCTCCTGACCTGCCATACGCAGCATCGAACTCACACTCTCCTGGTTTGACAGCTGGAACAAATGGAACAACTCAGGAATTAGGATTCAACTAAGGAGGATTATTAGGCCCTATTGAAACTGCTCAGGTTATTTTTATCACCTGAAATGAATCGCATTTCTAGCAACTGCATGCTCCAAAAGTTATGAAACGCAGCACAAAATTTGGTGGTGATGAAGAGTTATGCATCCTGTAGAATGGCCCCAACTCAAAAGGAAGTTGGCCATTTTAGATTTAGTGTGCAATTGTGGCACCATTTTTGCCATTTCCGTGCTGTTGTATTTTAACAAACTCATCCTAGGAAATTGATCTGATCAACTTCAAATTGGGTCAGTGTAATCTTAAAGGGAAACTTACTAGTCTTGATCAATAGAGGTCCCCGAGTACTGTCGATAGGAAAAAGAACGACCAGAATTGGTTCTAGCAAACTGGAGATCCTGCAGCTAATGGCCAGAGCTCCCAGTTAGTTATAATACACTTCTTGGGGGCATCTCCTAAAGA
>NW_023339796.1:23888072-23889179 GCF_004916995.1 Morone saxatilis
CGATTATTCTGGGCTTTCGGTGAAGCGAGCGGTGGAAAAACAGGTAGGCGACAGTACTGTTTTGTACGGTTTCTGCACAACGTATGAGGCACTGAGGCATGCCCTGACACTGAATTCAACACTGTTTGTAGCTTTAATTGAGCACTGACTATAATTAGTTGAGTACACAGGTCACCTGTAAGTGTCTCAGTTGGTTGAGTTGCAGCCGCAGCTCACACACACTCTTCTTCGCTAACATCAAGCTCTGCTGCATCCCGCTGTCAGAGGGAGGAGCCTGAAGAGCCAAGGGGGTAGGGCTGAAGTGGTCAGTCAAAGCAGCAGGGTTCTGCACCTCAGTGGACACTCCTTAAGATCAAAGGAAGGGGAATTTAAGGTTATCATCATGTTTAAAGCGACTTAAGTATGTTGTAGCAGGTCATGTCACCATCTGTTGAAAATATCTCACCAGGTCTGTTGTTGAAAAGTTTGCGTCCAGCAGGCTCACTGAAATGACACACAGTTACATAATAAGCCATGCTTGGTTTAGCCTGGGCTTATACAGAAATAAATAAATTATTATTACCTGAAATATCCATTAAAGGTCTATTCTACTGTGTGTCTACTGAATTATTTTGTGGTTCAGTTGTATGAATGACTTTACATACCATTGTTGAGTACACATACTGTGGATGAATCTAAATGAATATATTCTATGTGCTCAGATTAATTGTTGCTGTGGTACAAGCTGCTGTTGGCTTAAAGGGATAAAGGCAATGTTACTGACCTGACAGTGTCCTTGACTCCTGGAACATCTGATCCCATAGACAGAGCATGGTGCACCAGTCCTGCTAGACTGGCTATCTGCTCCTCCATGGCTTTCATTCTCTCACTGAAAAATATATATATCTAAATCATATCATGTTTCATATTCAGCTCTTTAAGTCCACTGTATGCAATTCATCAAACATTAATATACAGTAAGAGATATGTTCGGATGGATCTCATCACATGTACTTTAGCACTATAAACATATAGGGAATCATCTGTGTCTTTATCACTGTAAGATTTATTGCAATAACAACCACAGGAACCACACAGTTGATTCCAGTCAGCATATGTCATTATTTC
>NW_023339796.1:23889213-23891573 GCF_004916995.1 Morone saxatilis
AACAGCAAACAACTGGGTAAAACATTGCTCCATAGTAGAAGTTAGGACTGTGTAGCTTGAAGCTAAATTTGTGTTTGGGTGTTTTTATGGGGTGCTCACACAGAAAGTTGCCTGGCGAAACAAATTGGGTGATGCAAATGGGGCAAATTTGGCAATATGGTTAAACACCCATAGTCATGCTGGATTGTGCTCTCATCTGGAGCGATATGGGCAAGAAGTGAGCTTATTTTTTTAAACTTTTGAAATTAAAAAGTGGATTTATATTCACTTTCTTCTCAACCAGACTGCTGCAAGCCACGGAGGTGGTCACATCAAACTTAAGCAAGGAAGTGCTGAAAATATGTGTCTGTTACTTGAATCCAGCTATTATTCAGAAAACAAGCATTTTAAAAGCTGTTTGCTTGTCATCTTGCGGACAGAAGTATGAATTCAGACTTTTTACAAGTCTGCATCATGATTTTGATCGGTTTATTGCAATTAAATCACAGCAAAATCTGTTAATTTTGGGCTCATACTGCTGTAGTAAGCCAGATTAAAGGTCAAATTTTTGAATTATCCCACGAGTAAACTCAGGCCAAAAATTTGCTTTGCATTTGGTCTGACCGTATTTTAGGTCTGAAGATATTAGGAAGAACCAGTGGACTTGTTCTGTATTGAAAGAACCCCTCATTAAGCACTTACAATAAAGTAAGATGATTACTCTGGCTCTCAGCTCACCTCTGAGTGTTGCTGGCAGTCACAGGACCCTGAAACAGTCTCTCTGGTTGTCCCAGAGGGCTGTCCACAAAAACAGACGAGGTAGAGGATGATGAGCCACTTCTATTTATAATGTCCACTGTGGCCCCGTTACTGTCCCGCTGCAGGGACCGGCGAATCGGGGACATCCTCTCTGGAGACACTAGGCCCACCCCTCCAATGATCTGTCCATCAATCATCTTGACTTCATTAACTCTGTGAGGGGAAGGGGGCGGGGTTTTGGTCCCCAGTGGAGGACGTTGGCTGTCTCCATACTTCCTGCTCTTCGGTCTGGATGGTAGGAAAACAGATGGAACAATGGATGGATTCATACATCAACACCGTCTTCAGTGTGGTGGGTCCTAAAGATACTACTACACACATGTCTGCACATCTTTATTCCAATCAGTCACTACTCCAGCTGATGTCACTGATCAAATATACCCTTTTCACAAGTGTTTCGCAAGTGCTGCACAAGAGGGGGTGGCTGTGGTGCAGAGGTAGAGCGGGTCATCCCCTAATCGGAAGGTTGTTGGTTCGATCCCTGGCCCCACATGTCGAAGTGTACTGAACCCCAAATTGCTCCAGATGCTGTGTGAAGGTGTGTGAATGTGTGTGAATGTGTATGAATGTGTTTGGACTTTGCCATCACTGAGTGTTTGAAAGGGTGAATGTGGCATGTAGTGTAAAAGTGCTTTGAGTGGTCGGAAGACTAGAAAGGCACTATACAAGTACAGGTCCATTTACCATTTACAAGTGTAACTAATAACACTAATAATGTCTCCATTCCATTCAGTGTCCCAGTAAGCCATGTCAGTGAGTGAGCATTATGGGCTGATATTTGTGTCAGTAGAAACTGAATTTGAATCATTTAGAGCTGAATCTGAATTGCCCAACTTGAATAATTGCATTAAAAACCTGAATTTGAATTGCATAATTTGAATTTGTATTGTTTAACTGGTTGAATCAACCCCTCAAAAACTCATAAGAAAAATGTTTTAATTTGAGGTAACAGGGGGTCAGGTTGCGAAACTTATCTTTTGCCCCATTATTTCTTGATGGAACTGGGGCCTCTTCTTATCCCAGGTGAAGGTCGGCCCCTCCCTTGGGCTGGCTGGTTGGAAAGGAATGCAGCGGCATTACTCTGCACCTCGAGTTGCCTTTCTTTCCTAAGGTTTGACCCCGTCTGTGACCTTAAAGTTGTATTTTGGGTGGGTTTGAAATTGATTGACGAGAATTTTTTTATTTATTTGCCCGAGCTTTTGTTGACCTGGCCCCCCTGAATTTTGAATTCTAGAGATCTGAATTCTGGAATTGAGCGGACTGACCCTGGAATCTTGATTTAGAGAGTTCTGAATTTGCAAGTTGACGCGATCCTTGAATTTGAATTGAGCCCAACCTGAATTTGAATTTAGGAGATCGAATTTTGGAATTTGGAGCAAACCTGAATTTTGAATTTTTAGGGCCAGATCCTGGAATTTGAATTTAGAGATCTTTTTGATTTTCTGAATTTGTTTAGAGATCTGAATTTTAAGTCATAAAAAGTTGCAATTTTTAGTGGGAGTGCCTCAAATTCAGTTTTTCAAAATAATAAATTCAAATTCAAATTAATGCCTATTCAGATT
>NW_023339796.1:23891598-23894507 GCF_004916995.1 Morone saxatilis
GCTTTTCACTACGTGCCACATTCACCCTTTAACACACATTCACTCAGTGATGGCAAAGCTCATCAAACGGAAACTATCTCATTCATACACATTCACACACAGATCCACAGCATCTAGAGCAATTCGGGGTTCAGTATCTTGCTCAAGGATACTTTGATGTGTGGCAGGAGGAGCCGGGGATCGAACTAACAACCTTCCGATTAGTGGACGACCCCAGTTCTTCTGAGCCACAGACGCCCTAAATTTTAGCCCCCGATCCGAAACACATCGTTTAATATTGAGTATCTGCTGATACAGAGTCCTGATCTAATACTCACTTAGATAATACAGTTGCACAGTGCACACTTAAAGTACATTTAAGTTATTAAAATGTACTGACAATTGAATAGAGAAAAAACATGTCTAAAAGTGAAGCTGTTCCTTGTTTTTAAAAAAAACAGTCTCTCCACCTTTTGTGTGGATTACATTAATTGATTACTCTTATTGGCTTTTTGTTCGTGGGGCTTTTATTGCACTTGCAGTGGCATGTTGACTTTGGTTGTGTCAGCTCTCTACTCTCTACTGCTGTCTCTGCTCCTCCCGCACCCCCTTTGTGAGTAAAAACAGCTGTGTGGCAACTGATGTAAAACAAAAGATCGGATACCAATCGCTGAGATCGGCTTGGGACAACCCAAATATAGTCACCTAAAAAAAAGAGTTGTTGTATTTTTGTTACCTTAGAATGAGCTGTTTTTATCTACAGAGGGAGCGGATCATCTTCTATGAGTCTGGCATGTTGAACTTGGCTCTAGATATGGCCATTTGCGTTTTTTGCAGCCACTGTAGTTTTTCCCTTGTGCCTGGAAATGGAGGGAATTACAATCTGCACCTTCATTGCTAGATGCCACTAAATCCTAGACACTGCACAAAACTTTTCAATTAATGTGACGTATGAGTGCGTATTTGCATTTAGAGAATAAAAACAGTGATTGAACGTAGGCTTTATCTGTATCAGTCTTGTTTAGCTTTAAGTTTGATGTGTGTGTGTGTGTGTCAGATGAGGATGCTGCCAGCAGTAAGAGCATGCCCCTGGTGCTGCGTGGGGAAGGAGGACCACATTACCCAGACTCCTACTGCTCCTACCTGCAGGACGGAGGAGGTCGCCTCAGCATTGCCTCCTCCCAGTGCAGCGCTCCTCCCTCTCTGGCTGTAGACATGGTGGATGCTGGGGTCACAGGGATCCCAGGGGGGCTGCAGCAGTACCGGGCCTCCATTAAACCCCTGATGGGCTATGGGGAGAGCATGGAGAACCAGACCCGCTCACTCCACAGGTACATGCACCGATATACCCCCAGTGACACAAACATGGAAACACAACCCTGTACAGCTGAGTTGGACTAAGAGACACCTCTCAGCTCTCCATACTGTTTGAAGGTGATTATTTCTGTAATTTCTGCTTCCTTGAAACACGTGCAGGAGGAGGTGACAGCAGAGATCAGGAAGTGAGAGGTTAACAGAGGTCATAAACCTGATTGAGCCTGTTACTATAGCAACTGCAGCATACAGTGACTATCCTGTCTGTACTAGGTCTGCAGGTTCAATAGGATGTTTTTTAATATTGTCTTTCTTTATTTAGACCTGGCCAATACGGATGGAACCAATATCAGGAGATCAATAAGAACATATTTATTCATAGTTCATAGTTATGTTATATATCACACAAAACTCACACACTCCAAAATTAAGATTAGATTATAACAAAAGTTTTAGTTATAATCCACAACTTTTTAGACCTGGTTAATGTGACGACCTGCGGTTACTATGGTAACAGTAAGTGCAGTTTATTACTACATTAAACAACTAAAGAAATCCAACTTTGCAAGTATCTCAAGTGTCCTGAGATAACTTATAGTATAGTGTTATGATTTGGCGCTATACACATACAGCTGAATTTAACTGAATTGTAGGAGAGTGAACAGCAAACAGTGAGGCTGATATCAATCAGATCAAATTACAAAAAGTAACACCGGATTACTGGATTGCTGCATCGTCTACTCTAAATGCCTTGTGTGTTTTAGGGTAATCTGAATGCAGTGAGGGTATGGCGGACCCTGCCACATTCTGTAATTACTGGCACTATACCTTCTAGAGAGGTCATCACAGAATGTAAATTGGCTAGTGCAAATGTTGAGAAAGAATGAACAAAAATATGATCAAAAATGGATGTTGATGTCATGCAAATCTTAAGGATTTTAACTTCTTTTACAATTTTACATATCTTCAAGGAGTTTGTTCTCATACTCCAGAAATCTCCACTTCAGTAGCAATGAAACCTTCCAGTTTTATTCTTATCAATATTCTGAAGGTTTTTACAGAGGGACTGCTCATATATCAATCAGCCTGATTTATTGTTTAATAATTTTTCATGGTTGTTAGCAGTATCTTCCAGTTAATGGAGTGATAAAAGGAGACATCCAAAATTTACTCTGTGAAAACCCTTGACTCTAATATGTCAACAACAACTATGTTTACATTTGTGTTTTGGAACTGGAAATTAGCATATTTTTAACAAACAAAGCCTAATTTGCATATTTAAACATACAATTTCGGAGAGAAAAATAAATAAAAAATGTCTTAATGTAAGTTATCAACTATGGAAGTTTAATGGTGATATATATTAGTATATCAGTATAAAATGGTGTTATGTATCTCCACTTAAGCAGTATATTAAAGGCAGACATAATGACTTGTTAAAGCAGGAAAACTAAAGATGGAATTAATAACATTAATGATGGCTGCATTTGATATAGGTAACCCAGTTCTAGGGTTCTGGTACTGGGAATGCTCTATGGGCTGATATTTGTGTCAGCTGTTTGTAGATCTGCTAGTGAGATACCGACATTTATAACACTTGGCAATATTAGACTTGG
>NW_023339796.1:23894607-23895365 GCF_004916995.1 Morone saxatilis
AATTGAAAATTGAATTGAATGATTAAAAGCTTCCAAAGGCTTGATTTGAAACAACACAGGCTTAATGCTTTCAGAGACAAAAACAAACCCACTGCAAGAAAACCTGCTTTTATAGTGAAACTGTGTATATGCATGCAGATGTCTGATTTTGTGTGTGTGTGTGTGTAAACTATGCAGGCACTGTGGGAGGAACTCCCGAGTATCAACATGCTCTCATGAAGCTATGGAATCAACATGCATGAAATCAGATTCACTTCACACTGCTCTTTACATCAGTAACATGTTCGGGTTTTAACCACAAACAACTGGGACAACTAACTTATCTGCTGCCTGTTTACATGTGAAACAACCACCGTTCAATTGTTCAAGGCTCAGACTGCCACTGTGTTCCTCTGCATACCATTGCTGCTGTGTGTAAACCTGATGCCTTTTCCTTTAACTTCATGTTTTCATGGATATATCTTGTCATGTAGGGGCAAATATTATCATACACACATATCTTGAGTCATTATCTAGAGCAGACGTTAGTTTGTAATGATGTTTTGGTACATGCTCAGTCTACCTATCTTTCTGTTGGGGATTTCCCTCCTGTTATAGAAAATGTTTTGCCAGTTGCCAGTAAACAGGCCTGAACTTGTTGCATTTTATTCAGAGGTATTTAGGTGGTCCCACTAAGCAGAGTTTTACAGATCAGGTTTAGATTTAAAGTATATCAATATCCATATACGGAGTTGCGGGTTCGAATCTGACCTGTGGCC
>NW_023339796.1:23895464-23896077 GCF_004916995.1 Morone saxatilis
AGGCCAAAAAAATAATAACTTAAAGTATATCAATATCAGGCTGAATTTTGGGAATGATTTTCCTTGCCCTTCGAGGCAAAATTATGTTTTTGGGCAATATGAGAAAAAAATGACTTGCTGGGTTCCCATGCATGTTGGAAAATCTGGAAAAGCGGGAAATCTGAAGACTAGTTTCCGTATATATTCAAGCTGTTACAATCCAAATAAAGGCATGAACGAGTATTTTTCACTTGTGCTACACAAAGCAACATCACGATACATATGTGACTCAGCAGCACAGAATGATAGAGCCTAATCCTTCATGGCACTCACTCGGCCCCATTTAAATCAAGCTTGACATGCTGTATGCCCTGCAGCTCTGCTCTGTCTCAAAAACATTCTGTTGAAAAATGTATATTAAACAAATATTTTAATGTGGGTTAGAGCTCAGTGAGCATTTGGAAAACACTAAAATTCTTAGACGTTTCAAATTTAAGTCAGTGTCGCACAGTCAGTATTTAGACAATATTTAGTTCACCGATACAACTTGTATTAGGCATGCAAAGAAAGAAACCAAATCCAGAGTCAAACTAATCTCCACCAGCCAGTCAAGTTAAATGGTAAATGGTAAATG
>NW_023339796.1:23896181-23898362 GCF_004916995.1 Morone saxatilis
ACTCAGTGATGGCAAAGCCCATCAAACACATTCATACACATTCACACACAGAGCACAGCATTGGGAGCAATTCAGGGTTCAGTATCTTTGACACGTGGCAAGAGGAGCCGGGGATGGCACACAGCCTTTGACCTTTGAGTAAATAGTGTCACCAATTCAGTATCCGACCAACTGTGAAATATGGTCACAATCCCCCCTTATGTTCCAAATGATGGTGTTGACTAGTGGACAAAAAAGTGGTTTTCCAGGATATTATGATGTAACAGTGAAGCTGACCTTTAACTTTTTGAGTAAAAACTGTCATAGAGTTAGGGGTTAGGGTTAGGGTTCATCCTTTGTCATGAGCCTAGAGCGGGTTCATTACACTAGCCAGATACAATTGATGTAAATTAACTATCTACTTAGCTAGCATTTTGCAAGCTAATTTAAGATGTTACTATTTCTCTTTTATCTTTTAACCATTTTAAAAATGTGGTTTTCTTTTTAACATCGATTAAGAATATCACTTTGTCATAGTTTACAAAGATTGCCATTATAGCAAGACCAAACTGCATAGGAAACACTAATCCTCAATTTCCTCCCTTTGAAGTTACAAAACAGCCAGCCCTCCTCCTGCAAGGGTAGAGACAACTACATTGCCCTTGCTGGCACTAGAAAATGAAATGTAACACATGTAAAGCTGGAAAAGTGAATGAATACTTTTGTCCATGTACAAACGAGAAAAATTATCACAATATTCAGTCAAATAGTCAGAGTTGTCTCTTTTCGTGGCTGTTTTCCTCCGTCTGTCTATTTGACTGCAATTCTCTGCCGCATATGGGCATCGTTATCTGTCCCAATATGATTCCTGAGTTTAAGTACATACACCAAAACAATAGCACGATGAATAAAAACTTCTTGCCTGTTGAAAAAATCAGGCAAACCTCTCAAATGCACAAGCTTTTGCTATTATGTCCCGC
This sequence comes from Morone saxatilis, assembly GCF_004916995.1. Taxonomy (NCBI): domain Eukaryota; kingdom Metazoa; phylum Chordata; class Actinopteri; family Moronidae; genus Morone; species Morone saxatilis. The sequence goes on from NW_023339796.1 coordinate 23,897,141, forward strand.
TTAAAACAATCAGCTGTAAAAGTAATAAATACACAATAGTGTGAAATAAACAAAATGAAGATTTAACTCAGTCTGAGCAGCCAGAAGGCACTCATTACAGAGGTTCCAACCCACAACCAGCCAGATTGTGGACTAAGAGGCTTGTGTCACATATTGATCTGTGATGAATTTGTGCAGCTCCGGTTCCAAACACACAGCTTTGTCAAAGTTACAAAATAGTAACCTCAGTATGAACAGTCAATAATCCTAGTAGCTGTGCAGATGAGAGGTGCACAGCAGCCAGTTAAGACTGAGTGGGTGACACCAATTAAATATATCTCTTTATTTCAGAAGGGCGTTGATCGACATGTCATAACACATAAACCGCCAGGAGTCTGAAAATCCAACGTGAACTAAAGCCTGCGGCGTAACGTCCGGACCAGTTGCACAAGTCAATCGAATGATTGTTCCAGCACAAACTAAGTTGACACAGTCTCAACTGTGACTCAGCTCTGACTGACTTTCACTTAAGGTTTCAGGCATCTCCGACTGCTTCAGAAACTGATTATGTTTACAACACAATAAAATATTGTAATGGATTTTCACTCCATATGCACTCATAAATCTTATCTATTTTTTAAAAATTGATTAAATTACTGTGTTATTTTTTCTGTCCACTCCAATGAACGAATAATATGACCATAAGAAACCACCTTATGGTAAAAATGGCAATAAAAAGCTATAATATGTAACTTTCCTTTTTTTCATTTTATTCAGGTGACAGTGTTTTTGGTGGTTTTTAACTCTATATTAACTATATTTGAACCGGATAAAAGGATTTTAGTCATCGGACGTCTGGATCTTAAGTTATCAGAGAAACAAAGCTGAGCTAACGTTACAGGGCAGCTGCTTACAGCCTCCGGGACGTCCTTTGTCTTGCCCAAACAGCGAATAGGGAGAAGCAACCAGTGGGACTTTTAGCTGTGGAAAGCTTTATTCAGTGTGATTTAGTGGCTTTTAATCAGCGTCCATTTGTTTTGGAGAGGAAGAGACCTCTGTGGATAATTGGGCTGCCCCGTAGAAACTTCGCTGAACCATAAACCACTGGCACCAGGACAGTCCTTAACCAGAAGCAAGCTGCTCGGGCAGTGACCGGTATGTTGGCTGACAGAACTCACATGATCCCACCCCGCCTACTTCAGCAACGTCAGCAAAACTTTGTATTTTGAATTGCTTTGATATG
>NW_023339796.1:23898462-23906727 GCF_004916995.1 Morone saxatilis
GTCCATTTACCATTTACCATAAGTCTTTTCACAGTGTCTGAAACGCATGACGGCGTAGAGCGGTCCCCCTCAGCTTCCAGTTGATGAGGGTTCGGGCATGGGGCGACGTGGTGTGGCGCGGCTGCGCCGGGCAACTGTCATGCAGGCCCCAACGTTGGGAGATGGCGAGGTCCCGCCCAATGCTACTTGCAGTTTTAATTATTGATGATTTTTTTTTTTGTTTCAAGGTCCAGTGTATAGGATTTAGTGGCGTCTAGTGGTGTAGTTACGAATTGCAACTAACTGAATACCCAAAAACATCAAAGGTCCTACATCCAGTATCTACAGCCAGTGTTTGGTTTGTCTGTTCTGGGCTACTGTAGAAAAACAGTGGTTCAACATGGCTTACCCACTCCCTCTGTAGATAAAAACAGCTCAGTCTAAAGTACGATTGTTACATTTCATTCCCTAATGAAAACATACATTTCTGCCAATAGATCCTTAATGTTACACACTGGACCTTTAAGTAGCCATGTGCTGAGATCTTAGCCACCTTACTAAAGGCCCTCACCTGATGTCCTCCAGGTCGTAGTAAACGTTGCGGCTGTTGTCTTTGATGTAGATGGCCATGCTTGGAGACTGCAGCATCTTCATGGTGAGCTGATGGGGGAAGGCGGTGACAAACAGAGCTCGCAGAGAATCCTGACTGCTGATCTCAGTGGGTATCCTGGCCTGCTTGGTCTCCTCCCCATACTGCAGGTACAACACACCTGACACAGCACATACAGGCAGGGAGGGCTTTAGTCTGTGACTGGACTAATACCAACACATTGACATGTGACAACAATAGTACAGTATACACAGTGTGTCTGACCCCTTCGTCACTGACCGTGTAAAGCCACTATTATACTCTACACATTAGCACTGTATATATCAAATATATCACTCTAAATATGCAGGGGATTCACAGTAGTCATACTCTTCTATTCAGTGGTTGTTGAAAACCATTTACAGTTGACTCTGACCTCATAAATTGTATGGTTTAAACAAATGACAGTGTTTCTACTAGAGTCCCATCTGTGGCATATTGTAATGTCATCAAACCATAATGACCACAGTTAAACAACACCTCTCTGCAGTGTAAAAAAAAAACTGAACATTGTAGGCTTGACAAAGATGGAATTCATTTTAGATCAGACCTGCTTTCAGCTTCAAGTTAAACTGAGAGTTCCCTGAGGTCACCAAACTTCAAAGAATTGGAATGGTTTAACAGGAGAGTATAGCGCAGTTCACACTATGTGATTTTTGCCCTGATTTTCCACTTGGCGATTATTTTGGGAGATCGCTGACAAATGCTCCCAGATCAGAGGCATCCTCAGGTGAGGAGGAGGATCGCATTGTGTGTATTGTTCAACAGCGACCCGCGGGATTGACAAGAGCTTGCCGATGCCTCGCCATCGAAAAAAAAATCTAGCAGGCTAAATATGTGGTCGTGTCAGAGACTGGGGGAGCCATGCAATGAGCTACAGCCAGTTAGAGTAGACACAGTTAACCTCTCTCTACAGCACCATACAGGAAGCAGCAAACCGGTAGTTACTTTGGTAACAGCCGAAAAAAACTCTTGTGCTTACCGACACACACACAACATAGACAGACAATTAACAGCATTATCAGTCGGTGTTCAATGTGGCATGTACTGTATCTTAGTAAGATTTTTTGTAAGAAATTTTTGAAACGGTCCACTTCTCATACCCTCATTTTAAACTACTTTCCTAATTAAACATGATGTGCTTGTTATTAATTACTCCTGATGAAACCTAGTTGGCAGACACCACAATGACTGCAAGACTCCCAACAATAAGACTTTTTGTGTAGTCTGGACAATACAGAGATCTGACCACTCTAAAAGTCATGTAGTGTGTCAAAGGCTACAATTACCACACACTCATAGTCCTGAGGAGAGATCTGTTACCACAGCAGGGGTTCCCAAACAAGGAACCTCACAATAGATGCACATTTGACCACGGACCTTCAATTCCAGTTGACTGCACGAGAGGGGGAGAGCAAGGGGATACTAGGTCATAGACTGTGGATGTTTTGTTCTAATTGTAGATCTGTTTTATTTTTAAGAACTTTGGTACTTTCGATAGTATCAAATGTATAAATAACAGAGATTGTATTTTGTTTTTACACGTGGTATCAGAAATCTAATTATCAATAAATTACAATGAAAATGAAAATGAAAACCAAAAGAATGTGTCTACTTACCAAGGGGCCTCTCTCTTGTCTGACCACTCGACCGCCCCACAGGTAGACTTGCTCTGGCTTTACAGCCCCTTGTGAAGGGGGCTGTGGGGGGCAGCACCTCTCCATCAGACATGGCCTCTGTGGCCAGAGGGTCCTGCTGCTCCACCAAGCCTAGTACACCTGCACAGGTGGGGCTTTCAGAGGGTCGGGGACTCCCCACCTGGATATAATGAAAAAGAAGAAAAAAAGATTTTTGTCCTGCAGAGAGAATAGCATCATAGAGTCTTGCAAGTCCTTGGAACAGGACAGAGGGTGAGACGGTTTCAAACTTCCAGTTGGCTTTTTCAGAAGGGCAATACATACAATTGTTACAAGGTGGTTCATCAGAGGAACACCTTCCTCATTTCTGTATTAGTCACATATTACTAACTGTAACATCCACAATGCTTGCCAACACTGTGCATATGTCTCGGGTTCACAGTGTCAGCCAAGTATACTTACTTTCACCTGGTAACATATTTTAATGTCAGTGGAGGGTGGGAGAAGTCAGGTCAAGTCAAGTCTACCGATCCCCGTAGGGAAACCCTTTCTCTGCATTTGACCCAAGTACTAGGAGCAGTGGGAAGCCACTGTACACTGCCTGGGGACCAACTCCAGATGTAAGCCTTGGTCAAGAGCACTGACTGGAGAATTAACCTAACATACATGTTTTGATACAGAGAGTGTATGGCTTGGACACAGTTAGTTTTACTTTCCTCTTACCTTACCACAGTTATACGTTATTGGCATTTCAGTCAGACAAAACTACTTCCAATTATATACAATAAACTTTTAAATAAAGTCCAGGACTGCTGGAGTCTGGTGTTTTCATTCCAAAATTAACTTTTCATCAGAATATTTTAAAATTAGGCATTAACACAATATTTAACAAAACAAATACTACATATATTACATCACACAGGATGAATATAAGTCCAATTCTGAGTTGTCTACTCATTGGCTTGGCTACTTCATGGTTGGGAAGCCAGTGAGGGATCATGTTGTTCTCTCTGCATAGTATCCTTGTGTACCTCCTCAGGACAAGAGAAAGAGTTGGCAGCAATAAGGACTGTAGTGCAGTCTGGACAAAAACTGTCAATTAAACAAACAAATTTTCTCAGTCTTGCCTAAGGTCACTTCAAATACAATTCGGTCACCTAGGGTCCACAATGGGACATTTGAAGATACAAATGATAAGGATACAAGTTGACTCAATCACAACAAGAGTTTGTACTCCATTATTTTACCTTCCAGGAGAGTACTGATGAATCAAGAGTTGCATTCTGATCCCAGTGATGAAAATGCTCCAACAGCCAGTCACAACTGTCTATTGATAAAATGGATAGGACTTCAGCTTGCATACCCTCAGCAGCCTTCACTACTCCATATGGCTGCCAGAAAGCCCATAAAGCTGCACTCCTGCCTGCAGTATGTAAAGGAGGCACTGTAAGAAGTAGTCAACCAGACTGGAAGTGAGTCAACCTATATTGGTTTAAAAACTGGTTGCTGAGCTGAGAAAGATGGAAAACCTGGTCCACAAATACGGTTGGATACCGAGACATTGTGCCTTTACAACTTGTATCTATCAGACTGAATCACTGCACCTGCCATCACTAGTTAACATTATGGTAACTATCTCACTACATGGCTCTAGCTTATAGCTACCTTAAACATAGTTAAAATGCAGAGTTAAACGGTATACAGTATGGCTGTATTTCACTAGAAAGGATTCCAACACCGGACGGGACGTCTAACAAATATTATTTGTGAGTGATAATATTTCTGTTTGAAGCTAAAGTTTGTAGAATATCAAGAATACTTACTCAAAATGTAGTACTGTAACTGTTAGTGTTAAATTATTCAAGTTGGTTTTACTTATTATGTGAATGTTATGTAAATATATGTAAATATAAGTGTTTTGTATTAATTGATATCAATATAGTGTTGTCACGATACCAAAATTATTGTTTTGATACCGATACCAAGTCAAAGGAATTGCAGATTTTGATACCTTTTTTAATACTTTCCTGAAAAGGGAGAAACCACTCTCAACAATACCTTACTCGCTGTGCCCATTTTTTACACACACAGGGCAACACTAATATCAAATAAATTACAGCAGACAAATGAATGAAACATATGAACACCTAGATAATTAAACATTTTGACAAAAATATCGAAATATCAAAAATATCCCCCGCCTAAGCTTAAGCTGGAGGGTTTGGCTGCTGCGGTTTTGGCTGCTGCTTCTGAGGGAGTTTGCTCTTTCGGAGCCCGAGGCTCCAGACTTTTCTGTAGCAGAAGAAATGGAAATACTTAAAATACATTGGTATCCGCGGTGATAAATTTGTCAATAACAGAGAGACTACAAATAGTTATGTGATACGTAACAATACCTGACTTGACACTTAGCATCCTCTATATGCAGTGGTTATAATGGATGAACTGGCTAACATTTTACTTAACGTTTAAACATAATACATAATTGAATTAGATAGGAAACTAGATGAGCTCTTAACCTAATGGTTATTTAAGCTTAGTAATCAATATGGATTAAATACTGAAGCTAATGTTCTCTGTACCGACTCCAACGTCCTGAATTCTCTTGATGGTTATCTCCTATATAAAAATGAGTCCATCCATTCTTACAATGGCCGTTTTGGACAATACACCCTCTTGCGTCCAGGTCTATGCCTCTTTAAATCTGTAATGAACCCAATATAAATACAATCACTGACAAACCAGTGCACATTGGCTCTGATTACCCAAGAGATCACCATATATGCCTATCACGATCATATTTTAGCTGATGTTTATGTTATGCTTATTTTACCTTTGCAAAATTATTCAACGGTTATCTGTGAAAGTGCGTTTCAAGAGATGTTGAATCTATTGGTTAAGCCCATGAGGAATAATGCCCATTAGTTAGCCTACTATCTCACGGGGTCAACTACGTGGTGCAAAATAGTTGACATTCTGCACCAAAATAGACCGCCTAGCTCTGAGCGAGTTTACAGGACATGAACGTTGAGTCGTGTTGCTTTCCACATACCTAACCTGTCGGTCCTTTAAACTCCCTTGTACAACTCCGGCCGTGCTACCTGCTTCGCAGGTTCGAGCTGTTGGCTCCGCCCTTTGTTTACATTTGTTTACATTTGTTAGTAGCACTGACGACAAAGCCAGACTCTCGGACTTTACGCGTAACTTTGCCCTCATTGTCAGCAAGGTAGGCAAGTACTTCCATATTTCACTCCCTCGGCGTCATCTTTTTCTTAACAGTCCGGGACCGCGGCGGGCCCCAACACGTATCACTCCACGCGTCCGCACAAGCGGTACATGCACCGTCTCGTTATAGTGTTTTTTTTTGTCAATGAAAACAGCCTGCACCTTTCTTTGCTGCGTGCCGTGAGGCAGAAACAACACTAGACATCCCACAGGGAGGCGCACTGGAAGCATGCGTTACACCCACCAACATGAAATAAGTCTCTTACCAAATCTGGAAACGTGGTCCATTCTTAAAATCCTGTACTAATAAATTTAGAATCGGCGGACGTTTTTAATTTCTGAGCAATCGCGATACTTTTGAAGTATCGGTGTACCGTGCAACACTATATCAATATGTTTAAGTACTTTGAATTTCAAGTTCAAATTTACCTTATCAATATAAAAAGCCATTATTTAATGATGTTGACAGTCATTTTGTGCTCCTTTTTTTTAACGGTTTAGCACCCGTATCAGAAATATATATATATATATATATATATGATCATGACAACACAAAATGACATCTAGTCTGATTTTTGGTTTATATATGACCACTTAGCCTTTGAAGACATAAGACAGATCTGCTAAACATGCATGCTTAAGTCTAGAAGAGTCAGCAATGTGTTAATTGTATAATCCATACCTGTATAAATAATTGCATCACACACAGACACAGACAGACAGACAGACACACGCACACACACAGAGAGTGCACATTTTAATACACATCAGGTGTTAATATTTACTCTGCTTTCCAACCTAGCTGTCAGACAAAACACACATGTGAAGCTCACATACGCAGGCCCGCATGTCAACATTAGACAGTGTGTGTCCCCACAGTTGCTACTAGCTGTAGAACACCATACACTCTGCTTCAGTATGTGCCAGCACATTTTTACATCAACTTCAAGACAGCTGTCACATTCCATTATACAAATAAGCTGATAAAGTGCAGCAGTTGTGTGCACTGGCTCAGTGCTCCATGTTTTTTAAGACAAATATAGGTGTGTGTGTGTGTGTGTTCCTCTAACTTTCTTATGGAGCAAATGTTGTAAATATAGAAAGATGAAAAAAGGAGGCTACTTGAGGTGAAGAGACAACATAATACACCAGGGGCCAGCTGTTCCACTTCCACGCAGAACTTCTTCTGTAGAGCTTGCTACATATTTACACCTACTAGATGTTTTTGCTCTCTTTTACCATTTACTAACTCACTGTCATTTCAGATCCTACCACTCCCTGCAGTAACCCCTTTGTTCCTGCCATGAATCATGTGCTCAAATTGTAACTAATGCTGAAGTATTTAGCCAGAATACTGGTGGATTTAAAAAACAGTATTTAGGCAAAATACTGTCAGAAATGAAATATTATTCATAGGTATGTTTTCATTAGAGTATAATCACCACAAAATAAGAATTATTGTGGTTTTGTTACCTTAGAATCAGCTGTTTTTATCTACAGAAGGAGTGGGTCTTCTTCTACAGAGTCCACCATGTTGAACCGCCATGTTTCTACACTAGCTCAGAACGGACAAACATGAGGGACAAAAGATGCCCCTGTGTTTAACCGTGTGTTAAAAGCAGATAGCAGACTAAAATAATATTTTACATGGATAGACCAGGCAACAGAATTCATTGGTAGACGTCTCAATCGCATTTAGGCTAGTTTTGGCCGACAAAGCGTACTGGTAACAACTGCAAGAGAAAGGGAACTGGTGAAAGTCCACCTGCTAGGACCAGACCAGATCAAGAAGAACTGACTGCCACTTTATTGTGGTAAAAAGTCTGAATGGAAAAGGTGCCAAGATGACAGAAAATTATGATGGGGCAAAAAATATGCATATTAAAGCATCTTTGAGAACTGGACTTCTGGTGAGCGTTTCAAGATGGCGGCACGGATTGAAACCTCTCCGGGTCAATTTAATAAAAAACTCCACTAACATGTGTGTTATATATATATGTTTATAATACTAGCCCTGTAGGATTGCTGTCATTGTTGTATAACCAGGCTCAGGTTAAACCCTTTGTAAAACATAGAAACATAGAATGAAAGCCAAAACCCTTTATTTTAATATCTAGTGACATTTAGCTAGCTCTGGCTAATATTACACTACCGGAAATCAAGTCTTCTTAGCCGCTCTAAAACAGAGGATGCCAGTGCCCAGTGAAAGTACAGACATGACCCACCCTCTGACTCTGATTGGCTAGTACTCATTGCTTTTGTTGCTTTACGTTAGGTTAGGAGTAAAGAGTAAGATTGGTTAGGGTTAAGATGAGAATAACAGGGTAAGCCAGTCAGAGTAGTGTAAGTAACAGTAACACTGTGATTGTGACACCAAACAGGATCTACTAGGGAGAGAAGTTTGGACCAGGACGACCCCTTTTCCACCAAATTAGCTCTTGCTTTTTACCTGGTTAGGAATCAACAACAGTCAAAAACTAGAACATTTCTAAAGAAATTTTGAGTGTGCCTGACTCTGGCCCGTGACTCTGGTCCATATATTATTGACACTGCTAAGTAGTTTACAGTATATGACCTCTACCATTGCTTATTTCTTGTGTTTCTACAGTTATGTGCTTTTATGTAAACGCAAATAATTGTTAATATATGGTATTTCTTAAATGGAGCTTGGCATAATATTGTCCTGGGATTATGCAGGAAGCATCATGGTTTAATTCAAATTGCTAAAGTAACTAAATAAGTAATAACCACAATGATGGGAATAATAAGTATGTA
>NW_023339796.1:23906827-23912502 GCF_004916995.1 Morone saxatilis
ACTTAAATTCTTAATTAGCCATCTATTTCAACTTGTTACACATGACACAAGAAATACAGATTTAATAATGTAATAAAACATCAAGTTAGATTTATTTTGTGAGGAAGAAGACACTCAGACTGTAGTTACTGCACTCTTGCTTTGCACTACTGACATATCTGTTTATGGTAATACACATAATAAAAATGCATATAACCACCATTCTACATAAACATTTCTTAATTATGTTTTACTCATTAATATAACTATTGTTATCAGTGTTATTGATACCATTATTATTATTATTATTATTATTATTACTACATACTTATTATTCCCATCATTGTGGTTATTACTTATTTAGTTACTTTAGCAATTTGAATTAAACCATGATGCTTCCTGCATAATCCCAGGACAATATTATGCCAAGCTCCATTTAAGAAATACCATATATTAACAATTATTTGTGTTGACATAAAAGCACATAACTATAGTGTCATGAGATTCACGGACTCACTTGGTGTAACTTCATGTTCATTTATTAAGGACTACATTGCTAACAACGCATACTCACTCGCATGCTCGCTAGCCCATTAACTAGCTTACTACTCCCCTGATAATACCCAGAAGCCCCCACTTCTCTGAGCCCACAATGTACATAGTGACATCATGTGGTGGAACACAAATGTGACAAATGAATCACATCACATCTCCCCCTTTTAAAGTAGCTCTCTGAAAAAGGTACTTAATACTGTAACTGTAACTTCAAACTTAAAATAAACTGTACAACAAATGTCAACTGCAGTTCAGTGCAACAAACTCAACACATTTCCAATACTTCAAACAAATTTTGCATTTCACATGCTCTCATATTTCTTTGTGTACAAAACATCTTTAACCTGTAAATAACATAAGAAATCAAGATCCTGTCTTTTCTCTTTTTTTTTTTTTAACTTCATTTTACTTTGCAACATAGTCTTTGAACCTGTTAGGTGGTTTAATGGCTCTTCCTGCCAAGGTCCTCAATAGAGTAGACCTGGGACTGAGAGGCACAGCAGAAGCTGCAGTGACAGGTGCGCCAGGGGGAACTGCAGCTGGGCCCATGTCACAGGAAGAGTCAAATGTTAAGTCATGAGTCTCTACTGCTGTAGGTGGCACAGGTGACTCAGGCACTTCCTGAATGTGTCTCCTGTTTCTGCGGGCAAGCATGCCCTGCTCTGTCTGCACATAATAAGACCTAGGCTCTGGTGCCTTAGCGATGACTTTTGCAGGAGTTTTCCAGCCTTTTTCTGTCAAGCTTGATGTTGACACGCTGACCCGGCTGTAGTCAGCGTGTATCTTTCAGCAGCGCCATTAGCTTGGGGGTAGTGTGGACTGGATGTTGTGTGTCCAAAGTTGTAGGTCTTACTGAACTGAAATTGGGTGCCATTATCAGTTATCAGCTCCAATGGGATTCCCTACCTGACAAACATGCTTTTCAGGCGAGTGATAACTTGTTGACTGCTGATGGTTGGCAGATGTGCGATCTCAATGTCACGTGAATAATAATCCACAACAACAAAGTATTGTTTACCATCTTGTTCACACATGTCTGCTGCTATTTTCTTCTTCTTCTTCTATTTTCATGGACCTTGTGGCAGTGGTGTGGTCATCAATGGTTCTCTTTTCTGAGTAGGTTTGTTTCTCAGACAAAACCCATACGTTTTAACCAGTTCATTAATGTCTCTGCCAATCCCTGGCCACCACACCGACATATTAGCTCTTCTGCGGCACTTGGTCAAGTCCTGATGACCGTCATGAATCTGAGAGAGCACAATCTCCCGCAGTGAGAGGGGAATAACAATCCTGTCATCATACAGAAGGAGTCCCTCGACTTCTGATAGATGAGCTCTGGCGACCTGAAACTTGTGCAGTGTGTGTGGTATTTGTGATACCTCTGTAGGCCAGCCCATGTTGATGTAGTGAGCCACAGCTTGAAGGTCTGCATCCTGGCTAGTAGCCTCTCTGATAGCATCCAGTCGATCGGCTGTTATTGGTCTTAGATATAGTAGATATCACTGCCTGTACATAAGCTTTGATGTCGTGCTCTGTATCAGATATGCAATTATCTCGCAGAGGGTTGCGTGACCAGGTGTCGGCCACAATGAGCTGCTTTCCTGGAACATGCACAGCTTCAGCATTGAACTTCATTAGTCTAATTAATAATCGTTGACATCTCACAGGTGCTTTGTCAAGGTCATATGAGTTTATCAGTGGGACAAGTGGTTTATGGTCAGTTTGCAAGCAAAACTTTTCCATGCCTTGTAGATACCTCGCAAACCGCTCACATGCCCAGACACTAGCAAGGCATTCCTTTTCTATCTGTGAGTAACGTTTGCTCTTTATTGTTTCTCTGTCAGTTTGTTCTTGAGCAGAAAGGCCAACTAGGGCCAAGGAGTCTGCTCCTTGTTGGTACGTAATGGCTGCGCCCCAGGGCAATAACTACTGGCATCAGCACTCACCGTGGTTAGTTTGCTTGCATCATAGTACGCCAAGACTGGCGCTGTGGTCAACATGGTTTTCACCTGTTTGAATGCCTCCTCTTGCGTCGCCCTAACGCCACACAACATCATTTCTCAGCAGGCTGTTGATTGGGTGCATTAGAGATGAAAGGTCTGGGAGGAACCTTCCCAGATAGTTGATCATCCCAATCCTCTGGCATAGCTCTGTCACATTAGTGGGGCTAGGCAGCTCTGTGATAGCTCTGACTTTTTCAGGGTTAGGCTTGATGCCATCCTTTCTAATGATGTGTCCAAAATACTGAATTTCAGTTTTTCCTAACTGAAATTTGTCCTTGTTCAGTTTCAGTCCTGAAGCTCTAATAGTCTGCATAACTGCGCTCAGGTTCTTGTCATGGTCCTCTTTATCCTTACCAAAGACCAGGATATAATCAATCACCACCACTGTGCCTGGAAGATTTCTCAGGAGAGTGCTCATCTTTTGCTGAAATATTTCCGGGGCAGATGTAATCCCAAAGGGAAGCCTACCTCCTCAATGATGCCTAGTGATTGCATTCGTTTCAGTTCTTCTTCCACTTGTGGTAGGATGGGAAAAGGAACATGCCGGGGTGTGGTGATACTATAGGGTTGGGCATCAGGCTTGAGCACTATTTTCACAGGATCACAGTTCAATAGCAGTAGTGTACAAGCCCCATTTTAACAGCAGTTTTCCATCCAAGCAGGTTAGTGGTCTATCACATATACCCAGAAAGTGTATGTCACTCCATGTCTTACACAATCAGTCATAAATTTGCCTTTGCAAACAAGCTCGCCACCAGGACTCCTGAAAACAGCTTTAGTAGCTTTCAAAGGAGGACACTGTGGTAGGCCTTGATAAGTGTTTTCTGATATTACAGTTATATCAGCGCCTGTGTCAATTCTAAATCGCACAGTAGTCCCATTAATGAACAGATCTTCTAGCCATTTATCATCATCAGGATAGTCTTCCTCTGTGACAGCTCCCAAAAACCACACGCTGCCTTCATCACCGTTTATATATGTAGTTTTTACAGCTTTTTTTTGCACTTTATCTCAAAGTGACCAATCTTGTTGCATTTATGGCAACATTTTCCTGTTGCAGGGCAGGCACCATACTCATGCTTTCTGCCACACCTTGTACAGTCTTTTTTATTAACTGTTTTTGCTGCACCTTCAAACAGTGGATTAAGTCTGTCTTTAGCATAACTCATTCCAAATGGCTNNAATCAGAACTTGCTACAAGTCCACAAACAATGAAAACCATTTGCTCCTGAGTGCACAAAAATCTCACAATATCACTTAGTACATTTAGAGTTAACCTGAAGTTGTCTTAGCATCTAGTGTTAACTGTAAATATCATTAGTGTGTAACAAGTTGTTTGTCATTGTCATCATTTATCTTCTCCTTATGTGTCTGTATGTGCTATTCAATGCTCTGACCTGCCCCCGCTGCCTCCTATGTACCTCCTACAGTAGGTCTTCTGTGGTGTATTATCTTAGAGGGTTCTTCCCCCCTCCGTAGGCATTCTTGCAGGCAGCGAGACAGCACTGGGGATGGGGGAGTTTAGCCCTTCTTCTGGCCCGTACATTTCTGCTTTTCCATCTTTCTCCTCTTCTTCCTCTGTTCACTTTGTTTCTTCGATTGTGCATCTGTCTGCTTCTCCTCCCATATCTGGGAAAGGTGCCATAGTTTATCACTTTCTTCACTTTTTCCTTTTCTCAATATTACTCTATACCATCTTTAAACAATCAGTTCTATGTGTAACCTATGATAGAAACACAAACCCCAGTTACATGGTGCCAAATTTGAACATCTTCATTCTACATTGTTTCCCCATTTTCTGAAATGTCAGCAATGCATGTAAGAGAGTAAAGTAAGGAATTTTAATTTCCCCAATTTGATCCCCATTTCTACCATAGACTCACTTGACCGGGTTTGCTTTTAACTCAATGGGCTTATCAATCACACAACAATCGCACTCAAACTGAATCTTTCATAACAGGTATGGTCTGATCATATACACAAAACCTTTGGGCAATTCAGATCAGCCAGGTGGCTTATATAACACATACATTCCAAACAGCACACCCTTTTAGTATACAATGTATACCAGACACTGACTGAGTCACCACAAAGTTTATTTTGTTTTTTTACTTCTTCACACATATGCCCTTATTGTTGGTGGGACCTTTTTATTCTAGGAATTTTCTCTTTCCCCAAATTGTCACCAAAAACCACAACCACCTCTATCATGGTTTACTGTCCACTAGGCATTATGATACTTTAACAGCTATTAATATCTCCAGCGCCATTTCGGAACGAATGTTTTGGTAGGAACCCAAGTTACGCGGGTTGTTTCGCTGGGACCCACTTGACCAAGGGACGTCAGCAGATCTAGACATTCCCATTGGTTATTGCATGGCTATCCGCTTTGTGCACTCGATCCGCTCCGCCACGCCTTTTCCGCTTTTTCCGCCTGGCTCCCAATAGAAAGTGAATGACTTCCGCATGCTTTGTACGCGTTTGGTCTGAACGTACAGTTACAAATGCCTCTACACTCTCCCACACACTGAGAGCGTCTGTGGAGACACGCACGCTCGTGTATAATATTCCTCTTGGGTACAAAACATTCATCAAACCTCCTGACGACTGCTTCGTAATAGTCAAAATCTTCCTCGTCCTCAGTGAATGTAAACGTGCTGAATATGGGCTCTGCTTCCTTCCCCATGGCATATAGCAAGGAATTTACTTGTACCTCAGAGTTTTCTTGGTTAAGTTTAGTTGCAATCTGATAGCGAGAGAAACGCTGTCTCCAGGTCGGCCACGCCGATTGCTGGGTGAAGTCAAACGACTCCGGCGCATGAAACTTCGCCATGTCGCCGCTCCAAACCAGTTTCTTCTCTCAGTCGGTCAGGAGAGTCACTTCTGACACCATGTCATGAGGTTCATGGACTCACTTGGTGTAACTTCATGTTCATTTATTGAGGACTACATTGCTAACAACGCATACTCACTCGCATGCTCAACTAGCGTACTACTCCCCTGATAATACCCAGAAGCCCCCACTTCTCTGAGCCCACAAAGTACATAGTGACATCTTGTGGTGGAACACAAACATGACAAATGAATCACATCACATGTAAAAACACAAGAAAACTCATCATATCTCAACAGTCTTCT
>NW_023339796.1:23912522-23916544 GCF_004916995.1 Morone saxatilis
ACTTTTTGGCCGACTTTGTCGCATCAACTCGTTACCAGCCTCACTATTTCAGTGGGAGAAGAACACACACATCTGTCACATACCTAAGCAATGGTAGAGGTCATATACTGTAAACTACTCGGCAGTGTCAATAATGTATGGGCCAGAGTCACGGGCCAGAGTTAGGCACACTCAAAATTTCTTCAGGGTTAGGGTTAGGGTTAGTTACTTAGTGGGTGGATGTCAAGGACTCCTGCATGGGCTCGGTGAGACAGACAACACTGATGTAGCAGAGTCAGAAGTTACAATTTAATTTTATGTAACTACTTTAGAAAATACAAGTCTGCTCTTCCTTCCTTTTTTAGCTGACGCTGAAACCATCGAGACCTGCTTCATTTAATGAACCTCGCAGGATGTTTGGTCTGAAGGTCACTGGAGACCCAGAAGCCACAGTGGGTCTGGTGGCAGTTGACAAAGGGGTCTATGTCCTAAACAACAAGCACCGCCTCACGCAGAAAAAGGTCATTTCTTTATACTTTCTTTCTGTTAAATGTTTTATTCTTAATCTGAACCCTCTTGTGAGTGAGGTTTAAGGTTGGTTTTATTTCTGTGTGTGTAATGACTTCCAATTTGCTCAGGTGTGGGACATTGTAGAGAAGTACGACACAGGCTGCACACCAGGTGGAAGGAAGGACAGCATAAGGATAGCATGTGTTCTATGATGCTGCTTCCTCCTTTTACTAGATTTGTACTTTATGGGTATGTTTGAGTTCACTGCTTATAGCATCTCTAAGGGATGTAAGCAAGTTGCAAAAACACAACTGAATGGGTCAAATAATACTCCACCAATGATACTCCTTGTGAGAGGCTGACCTGGCAGGCATGAGGAGTCAGAGGTAAATAAAGAATGTTGGTTTTATTTACCCAAACACCTAAACCAGTTTAGAAAATATACAATGAAGTTCTGGGCCCATAAAAGAGGTCAAGTAAAATTAATCCAGGATACATTAATTTAACATGAACTGATCAAACTAAATTGACCTTACAAACTGAGACATGGGAAAAACTTAAGATAATAATAATAATAATAATAATAATAATACATTTATAGAGTGCTTTTCAAGAAACTGCAAGACACTTCACATGAGTTAAAAAGGAAAATAAAAAGGTAAAAAACAACAAACAACACACTAAGAAATTATAGTTATATCTACAACACTGAACAATAATACATTGTTAAAACCATTAAAGGCAGGTCTGAAAAGGTGGGTTTTCATCAGTGATTTGAAGTTGGATGGATCAGTACAGTCTAGGATTTCTTTGGGGAGAGAGTTCCAGAGGAAGGGGGCAGCAATAGAGAAGACTCTGTCGCCCCAGGTACGATGCTTGGTCCTCAGTGGTGCAGACAGGAGGTTGGCATCAGAAGAGCGGAGGCTTTGGGAAGGAGTGTGGAGCAGGTCTGCAAGGTAGGAGGGGGCCTAGTTGTGAAGGGCTTTGTGAGTGAGGAGAAGGACTTTAAATAGGATCCGTTGTTGGACAGGGAGCCAGCAGAGGTTCTGTAGGACAGGGGTGATGTAGTCACATATGGGTGAGCAGGCAAGCAGCAGAGTTCTGGATGTACTGAAGTTTTTTTAAGGACTTTAGAAGATGTACCATATAAGATGCTGTTGCAATAGTCACTTCTGGATGTGATGAAAGCGTAGATGAGGGTCTCAGCAGCAAAAGAGGAGAGTGAGGAGCGGAGGCGTGCAATGTTTTTCAGGGCGGAGAAAGCAGTTCTGGTGATTTGGTTGACATGGTGTTCAAAGGAGAGGTTGCTGTCAAAGATGACTCTGAGGTTGCAAATGTGTTGGGAAAGAGACAGAGTGATGCTGTTAATGAGGCTGAAGTTGTTCATGTTTTTGATGAGGGATTTGGGACCGATGATGATTATTTCAGATTTGTCACAGTTGAGTTTATGGAAGTTGGCATGCATCCATGATTTGATTTCAGTGAGGCAGTCTGTCAGAGTGGAGTGGGTTGTGGGTGTTATGGACTTAGTGGAGATGTAGAGCTGGACGTCATCGGCATAACAGTGGAAGCAGAGACCGTGGCGGCCTATGAGGTTACCAAGTGGGAGAATGTACAGGATGAACAGGAGAGGACCGAGCACTGAACCCTGGGGGATGCCTTGGGCCAGGGGAGCAGTGGAGGAGGTGCAGTTGTTGGTATTGATGAACTGTTGTCTGTTTGTGAGATATGACCTTAGCCGGGAGAAGGCAGCACTAGTGATGTTGAGGGAGGACTGAAGGCGGGAGAGAAGAATGGTGTGGTTGATGGTGTCAAAAGCTGCAGTGAGGTCCAGGAGGATGAGAATGTTGAGGTATTCAGCATCTGAGTAGAGCAGGAGGTCGTTGGTGACTTTGAGGAGGGCTGTTTCAGTGCTGTGTTGGGAGCGGAAACCGGATTGAAATGGTTTAAACATGTCATTGGAGACGAGGTGGGCTTTGAGTTAGGAGGCAACAACATGTTCCAGTATTTTTGACAGAAAGAGAAGATTGGACATGGGGCAGAAATTGCTCATGGTGTCAGGGTTAAGACCAAGTTTTTTGAGGATTGGGGTGACAGCAGCAAGTTTGAGTGTTTGGGGTACAGAACCAGTGCTGAAGGAGGAGTTGATGATTTCAGTGACGAGTGAGATGACTGGGAGACATTCCTTGACGAGATTGGATGGGATGGGATCCAGGGTGCAAGTGGAGCTCTTCATTCCTACCATGAAGTTGGACAGCTCCATGGGGGAAAGAGGGGAAAACTGAGACTGGGGCGGTCGCATTTGAATTATATGGTAAACAACTACGCAAAAAAAGTCGGATCTCAGCAAAAAATTGAGCATTAAGACCTGCAGTGTGAACGTAGCCTTATATAGTGGCTGATCAGGCCATTCTGACACACAGGGGGATTGACTAAAACAACCTTTAAACAAACTACAATAACCACAAAACATATCAAGATAACGCTACCTAATATTAACTGGGAAAAATATTGAAATAGTATCAAAAGCATAATTGTAAAAGTAATAACAACAAAATAAAACTGCCCCTCCCCATGATGCATGAGAACATGGTGCAGTCCAATTGTCAATCAACACCATGTAAGCAGGTCTGATTCAGCCAGAACTCCTTCTGTTGACCAGCCAAACAGCTCCAGCAGCAATTCCCCAGGAACTGGTAACTCAAAGAAAACTAAATTATTTCCACAAAGCATAACTTGAGATATAACAAATCCTTTTGTCTTAGCCATGGAGTCAACATTGGGCACCAAATCTGCCGGTGGGTGATGTCATTATTTGGTCTATTAGGTTTTGTTCATTTTTATATTTCATGACACAAAAACAAGCACAACCAATTGTCTTTTAGATAATAAAATATATAAATATATCTGCAGTCTAGTTTTTTAATCCACTCTCTTTATACCACACTGTTTGGATACAGGGACATTACTGTGTCAAATGACCTTTCCATTATTTAAGGTATCATATCACAGACAGTTTATACTTGTTGGGTTATATTTAGGAGCTAGTCTATTTGTTTGTTTGTTTCTCATTACAGATTTGAAGTGTCCATCCCCCATCGGAGGAAACGGGCCAGCATGATAAGGAATGTCAAGAAGTAAGAATCATAGCTCAAATTAACCAATGACTACACCTTTGCATTACAGTACAGGATATACAAAATGTTGACGTTAGCTGACGTTTAAAATATGTGTCTATGTAATGAGATGTTGCAGCAGGTGACAGTAGATAATACATGCAGAATGTGCCAACAAAAAATATTATTTATAAATCAATAGCTATAGCACCTCTTAACTGTTGTAACCTGTTGCGATTGTTAATTGCTTTTTTTTAATGTAATCTCTTAAACCCTTTTTCTCAATTTCTGGATCAATAAAAAGGATGGGGAGAACCCTGGGTGGTCATGCTGGTAGTTAGAAATAAATCAAAATTGTAATCTTTTGTAATTACACTTTAGGTGAGGAGGATGACAGTTACATGGACAGCAATGAAA
>NW_023339796.1:23916644-23926745 GCF_004916995.1 Morone saxatilis
TTTAAAGGGGAGTGCCAAGCTTTGAACTGGAAACTGGCACTGGTTTCCCAGGTCTCCACCTCAACAAAAACACTGGCACATAGTTTTAGTTTAATTACATGTATTTGTCAGGGATCATAGGGTTGGTTGCAATAACTGCAATAATGAAATAACCACGCATGTCTTCGGGGTTGGGCGGTTTAAAGAAAATCTTTAAAGATGCACTGTTAGGGTAATTTATGAAAATAATTTTTTGTCATATGAAGAAATTTTTATTATTATCCTGGACATTAGATACATAAACAGAAAATCTGTGTGTGTTCTCTGCGGCTCATTTCTAGTGCCCTCCTAATGGCCATTTGCAGTTCCCCAGGCCCTGGGGACGAAAACAACAAATCAGAGCTGCGGAAAATATATAAAAACCCTTTGGAAGGCCTTGGAAGATAGTTGATTGTGAGTCTCAGCGGTCCCCAAAGCGGTCTGTATTTGACACCCCTGGGAATGGACTCAAAATCAACTATCTTTGTTGGCTCTAATTTGGCGTTGTTTTCATTCAGGCCCAGTGTTATTAGGAGGACTAGGAGAAGGCCAGAGGAACCAATTTTTTTCAAAAGATATCTGTCTCGTTCATTACTGGTCAGGATATAGTGAAAGTTTTCAGCCAAAATGACATAAATAAATATTTTTTTAACTAACTGGAGACATTTTTAGGCTGACAGTCTAAATTGGTCTTTGTATTTTTTTAAAGGAAACACAGAATCAAGCTGGGGTTTCACAATACCACCATCCAAACAAATTCACAATCCACACTTAATCACTACTGAACCCAATATTTTATACACATTACCTTTTAGTTGTAAATAAACAAGGGGAATGGTGTTTGTTCTTGTGTATAGAAGAAGCAAGTATTGGCACAATGGAGCCTGGGCCCTCGATTAAATCGCATCTGTCCCAGAGATGCATTATCCATCAGGTCTGTAGCTAAAACCTGACTTTACAGATTTTTTAAGGGCTGCATCTGTTTCTTTATATTAAATGCCACTTAGGATGTCATTGAACCAAGGATAACATTATTTTCTATTGTGCCTCCTGGGGCATAACTTTAGCAAATGTAGACCATGAGCTCCAATACAAGGTTCCATGAGGTCATCACCAATTGTATTAGCTGTTATAATAACTACTTTTGCTTTTATTTTATTTTTAAATGATTAATATTGTCATTTTAAGACAATTTTACGCCACTGATATAAATAAGCATAAACTAAGTATGCCTTTTCAAATGACCTCTGATCATTCAGACAAAACCAAACAGCAAAACAATAATTAAATGGATTTATCGGTCTATGTTAATAAAAAATACACAAATAAATACTAAACATTTGGCAACAGGAGCAGAGCTATAGAGTCATTTCACATTCATTCCTTAACAGGCAATATTCTGTGTTTTGTCAAGCCAATTAGAATTAAAATCAACCATTAAGAGCATCAGATAAACAATCAAAGAAAACACCCTTTGCAGTTGGTGGTCATTACAATACAGTTACAACAAAGGACACTTGAAGAGAATGGTAAATGGACCTCCGTTACTGTAGCTGCCTTTCTATTCTTCCGACCACCTTTCCACGCTCGGAAATGCCAACTCCATTTCACCACCTCATTTCATGACCCGTCCGGAGAGAACAGAAAACTAACTCATTCATACAACATTTCCACACACCGATGCATGGCATCAAGAGCAATTTGGGGTTCAATATCTTGCTCAAGGATACTTCGACACGTGGGGGGAGGAGGTGGGATCGAACCAACAACCTTCCAATTAGTGGGTGACCCGTTCTGCCTCTGAGCTACAGCGGCCCCCACATGTAAGAATGTGTTACATAAACAGACAAAAAGGACAACCAGTGGGTGAAGGGATGGAACACTGGAGAACAGGAGAGAAGGAGTAAGGAAGGAGAAAAAGAAAAGGAGAGAAGAGGAGAGAGTATGGGCTGGAATAAAAAATCATAAGCTTTAGGCCATGTAGCCTACATTATTGTACTGTACATTATGTACCTACAGTATATAATATATATCTATATTATTAAAGTATATATTTTTACTTTCTAAAATACTAATATGATATATTACATATTACGTAGTTAGGCCTAATAAATGACTAAAGTTCCCAACTGAGTTTTAGGAGTGAAATTCAGCTATGTGGATTAAAATGGAACTAGAGCTGCAGGGTGATGATTCAACAGAATCAAGACTATATCTGGATATCTATGGTTCTGTCCTTTCTAGCAACACTGCTACTGCACTGAGTAGCCACACTGTAACTGTGGCTCATCTGAATGTATTTGGAGATCTCTCAAATGAGATCCAAGTTTCACCTTATTTTCTGCTGGCATAGTGCTTGCGATTCTTGGTTTTGACATGTGGCGTTCTGGGAACATCTCATCCTTTCCTTATGTATACAGCGATTAAGAAGCAGTTTCTGAAGATATTTCAGTTAAATTTTATCCCTTACGATTTGCTGACAGTTCTACCACATTGGTGGTAACTCTATTCTACAAGTAGATATTTCATTAAAGTATTGTTTAGTGTATTAGACTAACGCCGAACGGAAGAGTGTACGGCAACGCTTCGTTTACCGTCCCTCGTTTTATTTTGCCTGTTGTGGATAATTGTCACTAATCGACGCATCCGAAAACGGACAGATGATAAACGGAGTACGGCGCTACACGTCTCCTCGTAGAGCAGAGCGCGTGTCGCAGCTGAGCCACCAGCATATGGAATGGCTGTGTTCACTTAAAACTTAAACGCTGCTGGCTAACGTTAACTTAATGCTAAACTATGTTTTCTTTCAAGCTGTCAAAAAAGACTGTCGGTCGGTGGAAATCGTGGTCGGTTTAAGTTACATTCAAACAGGTGCTATGAGCTCACCTGAAGAGAGAGGTTTGCAGTCTGGCTTGACTTCAAGGTGCTAACTTCCTGCTAACGCCACCTGACTCTGGGTTTGGAGGTAAATGTCCCGGTGCTTCACGTCAATTTCTTCTTATTTCTTCCTCTCTATCGAACTTTTTTTGTTTCTGTCTGCAGGATGTGTCTCTGTGTCAGAATCAGGTACACTAAAAAACCCCACCTCTGTCTGTCTGCTGATGGTGTAGCCTACTATAACAAAACTCCACCTTGGCAAATAAGTCTGGTTTTACCAGTCTAACTAGAAGAGCAGTGAAACTTGTAAACTTTATGACATGACACAAGTCACTGATGAGTCATCTTCAGCCAGCCCCCCTTGTCTTACAGCAGTGGACACCCCCACCACCTCAACATAACCACTGAAATAATACAGCAGAATAGTAGCCTATAAATGTCACCGCCACGCTTCCATCATGTGTTACTGATAATGCAATTAAAATTCTGCTTCAGCATAATGATTAATAAGTGGCATAATTAGGCTATTCATTAAGCATTCCTACTAACTCTATATAATTAAAAAGCCAAAACAAGGAATTGGAAACAAGAAAGTGAATGCCTACACCTCTTGAGTGGAAGAGCAAATATCTCTGAAGCCACAAACCAGTGTTTCTTCTTGTTCCTACAGTGTGCTGTTTGAATGCTGTGCAGAGTTTGACTCTAGAAGGATGTTTTCACTTTCATCTGCTGCAAGTGGAAAGTTTCTCTGTGCTCACTGAAAATCAGATTTTGAAGGGGCGGGGCCTACCAGCATGATTTGTGACATCACTAGTAACTGGTAAATATTGTGAAACATTTGCCATTTAGCAATTTGTCCACATTAGCAAGCAAATTAACTTAGCCAGCTAAAATCACAATATCACAAGTTATTTCGCAAGCTTTGCTGTAATGTTAGCTTTGACTTTGGACTGTTATGGTCAGTGTCAGCCATTTGTAGACTCCATATAAAAGCTAATGTTAGCTAGTGTTTGCACACTGGTGACACTGTATGGAAGTGGAGAGAGAAGGCACTCAGGAGCGCCCATAAACTTTACATCCTTTGGATTTTTGTGGAAAATGCAGACCCTCATCCCTACATAGAAACACATATAAATCAGTCCACTGGCAGCAGAGAAAGTCGGAGAAGGTCTCATTTTTTAAGTTACATTACAATCAGTTCACACATTGGCAATTAAAAGTGATTACTAAATTAAAGCAATACGTAAAATGCTTGGAATCTTATCTTACATATGGCCTCTTTAAAGGTTTGGATCTGATGTTTTATCTTTATTCTGGATTCCACTGAGGTCAGCAATGTCTACTTCACATAATGCAGTGGGCACAGCTTTAAATCTCACCTGTTTCTTCATGCGGTCCTGGTGTCCCATGATAATGGCAGCATGGTGGGGATACTTCTGCCTCAGGTGGTCCAGGAACACCTCCTTCCTCTCCACATCAGTGTGCTGCATCATCAGACTGTCCAGCTGGCTGTCCCTGCTGGCGGCAGCGGTAGCGGTGGCATAGGATCGAGGTAATGTGCTGGGAGAGCGTGGAGCTAAACCACAGGACGAGAAGTCTGGGTTACAAAGCCGGCTGTTGTTGGTGTTCTGTTTCTTTTGCAGCAGATGCTCAGTGCTACTGTTCAAAGCAGTAGAAGATGGGGAGTTTCCTGGATCTGAGTGGGAATGGAGACAGAAGGATAAAAGAGATGAAAATAGAGGAGAATATGAGAAAAGACATGGGCACGAAAAGACACGAGAGGACACGGAAAAAATGATATGACAAGATTAAATGTGTGGCTATATCAAAATGTTGAACACTCTCACTTCAGTTCACACTGTATATAAACTGTGGAGGCGTCTTACTCAGTGACGTTAACCCGTGTTTGAATGAGAAGCTGAGCGCAGCACTTTATGGATCAGTTGCTGTGTAGTGTCCATGTTGTGAATGTGCATCAGTGTGTGGATAATATTCAGCTCTGCAGATGATGAGAACAACAGTTTCAGGGAGGATAAAAATACACAGCAGTCATTCAGCTTCAGATAGCACACAGCTGGAGAGGGATTGATATTGAAACATACAAAGTAGATTGAGGGAATTATCCAATAAATTCTAAATAAACTTTACCAAAGATACTGACACTTGGTGTCAACCTTTAACACTTAACAAGCAGACTGACAGCACAACCATCATTTAGGTGTTCAGGGAGAAATTGTGACAAAACATGATAAAGTGCCATGTAGGGTGCCCCTCTAATTCAATTCAATTCAATTTTATTTGTATAGTGCCAATTCATAACAACAGTTATCTACATATACAACTGAAAGTGCCCTCTAGATTGCTAATCCTAACCCAGAATAAGCAGTTTCACCATAAATGCATCACAACTTTCTGTGTGCTGGTGCCATTTACATTATTTAAAGTCCTCCATTGCAGGCAATCTCCATACCACTATGTCTCACGAACAACAGATATGGCTGATGGCACTGTACGGCCTGTATGTGGTTGGACATAGTTGAGTTAAGTATAAATGCCACTGATCCAGTCCTACAACTTACTGCTCTGGCTGCTGTGGCTGATGCTGTCCACAGAGCTGTGTGGCATTTTACACTGTCTGACCTGCAGGCTCTGACATACACAGAATATATACATGTTACACTGTAAAAAAAATTTAAAAAAAAGACCCTGAATTCACAGCAGAGGTTGTACAGCAGTGGTGCAAAAACACAGCAAAAGGGACAACCCGTCCAAAGCACAGTGACTCACAGACTGGATGCCAGCTGCTGATATTTAGAAGTAAGCAGAGAGGCAAATTTGGAAGTGGATTGTCCTCTAGCTCTTTGACTGTTTTATTTTGGTTTACAGTCTGTATATTGTTAGTTTGGAGTAGTTGGTGAGCTTCCTTATCTCGTTTCAGCAGCAGCTAAGTGGACAAAAACATGTCTTACACAGTCACGCCCACGTGAGAAATATCCTGGGGAAAATAAAGGTTTACACTACTGCTTTTTGATTTATTCAGTTGATATTACAAGTGCTTCTTATTTAATGATGAATACAGTTCAGAGGAGAGGAAGTATTTGTGTAATTTGAAGGCCTGTCTCTGGAGTTCATGCTACACTAAAATGGAATTAATGTGAATTAAATAACATATTGTATATTTTCTGTAATATGGATAGCCACATGCTAAGTTACACAAAGCTATTTTTTTTTTTATCACAGAGTCAGTTATAACACCTCAGTCTGTGAAAACAATATAATAGTAAAAACTGAATAAATGTATACCATAAAGCCTGTGTTATGCTATCTGGTTGCATCATTGGGAGTGTAGGATCCAGTCTTTTGGAGCTCAACCCATGCTAGAAACTACAAGTGAGGATGCTGCTTCAATTTTGACCATTCTCTCTTTACAGAACTGCAATACTGGAGAACCCATTAAAGCAGTGGTTCCCAACCTGGGGGACCCACACTAGAGGTCGCCAAAACATCACAGGTGCTTGCAAAGCCTTCTTGATTTTAAGGTATTTTAAGGCCTGTATTTCATTCAAAAAATAAACTAAATTTAATTGAATTTTTAAAGTTTAGATTATTATTTAAGATATAAACTCTGAGGACTATATTATATATATATATATATATATATATATATAAACTATATCCACAGAGCCTTCACTCTCTGATAAACAGCCTTGTCCTGTCCAAAAGTACACAGTTAAAACAATCAGAGCTAATAGACCAAACATCAAGAAAACATTGAATGTTGAGTGTCTGTGGCGACATTCCCAGACAATCATGTATCAAAGCTGCAGTGGGTGACTTGAACATACACAACGCAAAACCTTCCGCACTCTGCTTCTCGAATCACTCTGCCAAGCCCCTCTTACCAAACTCACAGCATAGCAGAAGGAGCCGGTTGCCTGCAAAACCTCATCCCCGACAGGGTTAACCTTTCACGGCATGAGCTTCGCCAAGACCCCTCCAGTGCTCGGTGGCCCCACAAAGCGTGTGCACAAGCAGTAATTAACACTGTGTTAGAGACTCCTCATGACTCCAATTGGTTATTTTCTTTCAGGCGTGGTGGATTCTTGCAAATGCCATTAGGAGCACTAGGAGGACCCAGAGAAACTTGATTATCCGTCTCATGTACTACTCTCTGGATATAGGGAGTTTCAGTAAATATGACAAAAAGTTATTTTTCTACAGCTTTAAACTTTAAGTTACTGCTAATGCAAACTGAACATTTCCTACTGCTGCAGCTTCACATGAAGTAGTTACAGGAAATGGAATGTGTTAATTACCACCAGTAACTACAGGTGTCACATATACAATAACGGGGTAACTGCATAACAGTGTCAAAACCAGTTAAGTGATTAAGGTGGTTCATATTTCCTGCTCCCTCACCCCCTTCCTGATCACACTGCATGCCCATGACTGCATCCCCCGACATGGAGACAACTCCTCATCAGCCTGATTTCAAACCATGAAGAAAAGCACAATTCCCATGCCAAAATTACTAGTAATTAACATTACAGAGGAGTGATAGAAAGCATCCTGACTGTAAACTTAACAAAATGGCGTAGGATGTGCGCAGCCCAGGACAGGAGGACAGCAGCGTGTGGTTAGAACCATTCAAAAGATCATTGGTACACAACTACACAGCATCAAGTGCCTGTGCAGAGCCCAAATGATATTAAAAGACAGCATGCAGCCAAGCCACAGCCTGTTCAACCTGCTGCATTCTGGGAAGAGGTACAGAAGCTTCCACTCCACTTGTGAGCTGTGAGTCTTCCTCAACAATTCATCATATAAATTTAATTTAATAATTTTTTTTATGACTCAGTTTTTATTTGGTTTTTTAACAATACGAGCAACATTTGGGGGAACTATATCTAAATTTAATTCTACATTCTTCATAATTACAGATTTGAAACACCAACCACCACTCCTCAGTGAACTACCTCTTTGGAGATCTGAGAGCCTTTTTATAGCTCAGTATCTAGGTTTTCTAATGTTTTTTAGGAGTCTGTTTTCACTGATTTTTTTTTGTAAGAAAGTGAAGTTATTTAACAAAATTTGGCTAATTAGGCCACTAGAATTTTTTTCTAGTGTGCAGATGTACATGGGCTCCCTTCTCACACACACAGCTTCATCATCCTGACATTTGAAACTTTCCTGGAGCTTTGCTGTCTTTAATTAGGCCACTTTATCACTGGTTGGATGGAAAATGACTTTTTAACATGGCTTAAAGGTTTTATGTTATTGCGTGTCTTATCCACTGATCAGTGGGCTATATACAGTGCACAAAACAAGCATCCACTTTGATGTTTTAGCACAGTTAGCACGCTTGTAGCATGTGTAGTCTGCACACTCACAGCCACGTAGATCCAGCAAGGGTAGGGATTCATAGCTACCCTCTGTGTTAAGCATTCCCACAGCCTCCTTCTCATCATAGCTAACAGCCTACGAAACATATAAACTGGACCAATATTGCAACCTGGACTCCTCCAAACATTGGATGTTCTCACTACACTGTGTTCTTAATGAGCTTAAGCGCACTCAGTTTAGTGGTATGGTTACTTGTCAATGGTCAATGAATGAGGATAACCCATTTCCCTTCAGTTGCCTACGTTAAATTTGACCACTGTTTATCAACAGGAAATAACAGCCTGAGGACAATAAACAGGACCTAAAAATCATATAACACAAGTAGGATTGTGAATACAGGTAAACTTGATAAAAATAACGTTAATCCCGAGGTTTTATTGTTAATTATTGAGATTTCAGGATATAAGAATTGTTTAGCAACCTAACCTATTATCCAAATGTCATCTTTAATCAAATTAAGAATAGGCTCCCAAGCATAAATATGCCAGTTCTGAAGACCATATCCATTTCATGTGATTTTTAATGCTGTGGTAAACAGAGGCAGAGCGGTCGTCCCTAATTGGAAGGTTGTTGTCCATAAGCAAGATACTGGAAACCCAAATTGCCTTCCGGTTCTGGATTCATCTGTGATGGAATGTAATAATGAAATGAGTGTAGTTTCCTGTTCGAAAGGCTTTTGGCCATCACGAGTGAATGTGTTGTGGAAAGGTAAGTGCATGTTAGTGTAAAACGCTTGGTGGTCGAAACTAGAAAGCGCTATACCACAGGTCCATTTACCATTTTTACAATATGTACTATGCCACAAATAACAAATCATAAGTATGAGGAAACTGCAAGTCCATTGCCTGCTCCGCAGATTTTGTAATTCTATGAAAGAATGAGGATGTTAATAAAATAGAGACGCCAGCTTCCGTTCACCTGTATATGTGTCAAGACTGACGCCTGCAGTGATAGAGCCACGTGCTCGGCCCTGCATGAAAGCTCAAAATATCTACAGTAATAGTCAGAATCTCTCATCAGAATTCTGAGAACCACGTGAAGAAATGACAATGGTTTGTAGTGGTTAACCCGTGGATTGAGGGTTAAGCTAGCTGATGGGAGTCAGAGAATATCAGGCGCTAAGAGACATTCAAGAGATCATCAAGTAGGATCATCCTCTGGAAAACACAATGAGCTGCCAAAACTTAATGTCAATCATCCGATAGTTGCTGAGGATACACATTTTAGTCAGGACAAAGGCTGACAACTACTGCACTGGCCCAGGGACACAAATTGAAAAATGCTTCTAGGCTTATCATACTAAACTGTTTTCTTCCTTGAAAAACAACTCTTTCGCTCTGTGTAAAATTGAAGACATTATTAAGCTTAAATGGCAGGTCACATATAAGCTGTTTCAAAACTTTCCTAACTAAACCATTTATCCGGTTAACTTTGCACCTCCCATAACTCACAGAGAATAAAATGCTTCCGTACATCCAGACATGCTGCTGCAGGAGACGGAGGTGGTGCGGTCGCTCCCTCAAATCTGAAATACAACCCTTTTCTCATGTCATGTTGTGAAAGGCGTAATCTCCTTTAGCCAGCTTACTACCCCACATGAACATTCCATTTCCACCAATGAACTGGAGATGGATAAACTGAAGCTCCACAAGTCACCTTGTCACGGGAAGACTTTGTAAATAAAGGCTGGGTAAAATAACACCTGGAGGAAGCATATCTCTGACATGGTTTCATGAACCGTTTCAGTAATCAAGAAACTGTCACTATCATTAAATCCGCTCTCCCTCCACGTTATATCATAAA
>NW_023339796.1:23926845-23929981 GCF_004916995.1 Morone saxatilis
CATTTACCATTTACCATTTATTCTTGCTGGAACAAGCTCCCTTTGATTTTTTTCAAGAATTATACAAAAACAGTATTCACTTTATCACACAATTTGATTGCAAAACAAAAAAAGCCTAAAAAGATAAAAGCTGTCATATAATCAAGCATTTTAGTACCGCAACAATCCTTCCACCTAAAAAGCCAGCAAAATCCTGGATGGACTGTAGTAACCTAGAACAGGCAATCTGTATATGGGGCCTTTCGCATTTTACACGAATTTTGCAGCCATTGTTGTTTCTCCCACACACTTAAAAGACAATCTGAAACTTCACTAGATGCTACTATACACACATGTCCTTTGATTTAGTTATGTTCTATGTCAACATTACCTGTAAAACATAAAGAAAAAATGCTGATATATGATTGTACTGTTTAAAAGATAGAAAAACGTATTTAGGCTACAAAATAAACTGCATTAAATGTCAACATATACACAAGTGAAACGAGATCACGCCACCAACAATAAGCTGCACTTCCACTTTGCAACATGTGTACAACTGACCACAGAAGGTGCAACACGTTTTTATTAAGTGTACATAAATGAAACAGCATTCTACATTAACAGCAGCAGAAAGCATCACCAAAACAACCAGCAAGATACAGTATATAAATTAGTGATAGGCCGATTAATCGGGCCGATTACCTGACATTGGCCAATGGTAGTGCTCATAAGATCTGCTGGTCTCCTTGTCAGTGTGGCTGCTGTGGAACCATGTTAGCGCTCCCCTTTGTGAGTTTTGGGAATGTGCTGAAAAAGTTCCATATACAACAGTTTTCTCTGAACTGACTGTGTAAATATGTAAAATCAGTGTAGTGACCCTTTTAATACAATAATGCAGCTTTCTGTACATCCAGCCCCAGCCAGCCTGAAAGCTGTTAATTAAGAAGAAGATGTACTTTATTAATCCCCAATGGGGAAATTATTTTTTCACTTTTACTTTACACAAACAAATGTAATGCACATGCAAATGTGGAGAGATAGTGGAGTGATGGTCACGTAGGGGCACTCTGCAAGCAGTTAGGGGTTCAGTGCCTTCCTCAAGGGCACCTCTCCAGCTGCCAGTCCACACCCCATACTGTGGTCTGTGCTGGACTTGAACTAGCGACCCTCCGGTTCCCAAGCCAAGTCCCCACAGACTGAGCTACTGCTGCCCCAAGAAGAGCTACTTATCGGCTGCATTCTGTTATTGTTCAGGATTCAGAACATGTACAGGTACGGGATGGAAGACAGCGATCACATATGCATTGTTGTAAGGTTATTGAAGTGTTTTGAATGAAGCTTAGGCCCTTTTTAGACCTAAGTATTTCAGTTTACACCTGGCATTAGAATGCGTCTCCAGTGACCACTTGTGACCGGATCTCACTTCCCTGCTCTATATCCAAATAAACACAGATTTTTGTCAGTGTCCATTATTACTGCTGATCAATACGAAGATTTGCAATTCAGTGACACTCTGAACTCCTATATCAGCCCTCTATCTGCAGCCCTCCAGGAGTACTAACTATTATAACTATTGTAGGGCTACACAATATGGTAAAAACATCATATTGCAATTAATTTGAACGATATTGTGATTGCGATATGATTCATGATTAGTGTGTGAATGTACATTTTTTTCACCACAAATTTTAATTTTGACTGGAAAAAATGATGATGTGGCATTTGTTGGGCTCTGTACCAAACAAACATGTTTTCTTACATCTGGAGAACAAGATTTCTCT
Source organism: Morone saxatilis (assembly GCF_004916995.1). Classification (NCBI taxonomy): domain Eukaryota; kingdom Metazoa; phylum Chordata; class Actinopteri; family Moronidae; genus Morone; species Morone saxatilis. The sequence continues at coordinate 23,928,609 of NW_023339796.1, forward strand.
TTAGCACGACAGTACTCATTTACAAACCCACAGGGTAACATTTACACCTGTCAATGTGTGACAGTTTCTGTGTTTCCTTAATTCGCAGAGGCGCAACAACCTGTGAGATTTCGAGTCATCATCGATCACGACATCAAGAAGATAACTTTCCAAAATGGCCTCCCTTCATCTGTGGAGGACTTGATAAAAGTGTTTCAACAAGCGTTTTCCATCACCACAGCCATAGGTCTCCAGTACAAAGATGCTGACTTTGATGACTTCTTCACGCTTACCTCTACAAGTGATTTGAAGGATAAAGACACACTCAAAGTCGTGCACATGCCACCAGGCATAATAATGACCACGGTCCGTCAGGAACCCAACCCAGACACATCTGATGTGTCCTCTGTGGATGACATGCTCTCTGTGGACTCACAAGACAATCTGATCCCCAGTCCCCCTGTCACTGAGAGGCACAACCTCTGGCCCACCATCTTTCCCATCCCAACCTTCTCCTACAACACTGAGATGGCTCTGAGGCAAGGCAACGAGAAGTTTCTAAAAGATGGAACCCTGCTGACATCCCCCAGTGTCAAATCAGACATTCTGGAGCGTCTGGCAGAGGCCATGTTTTCCTACACAGCTTATCCCAATGACCCACAGAGGACCGCTGTTGCACAGGCACTAATAGAGAAGCATCCCTGCTTGAGGGAGCCTGGCTCTTTTAACGGATGTTACGGATGGCAGCAGAGCTTGAAGTACAAATGTGCAAACTACCGGAGCAAACTTAAAGCTCACGGAAACCCCGAACTGCTGATAAATACAATGAAACACAAGCAGGAGGGTGATAGAAAACCTGCCAAAAATATCAAGAAACCGAGGAAATCTGAGGTTAACTACCTTCCGCCACACCCAGCCGGAGAAACAGACGACAGCCTGGAGAATTTGAGACTGGAGCTCATTGAAGCAAGCAGGACAAAGGACAACGTTCAGAGGATAAATGACATGATGTCCAGAACATACAGCTGTAGAAGAAGGGAAGTGGTTGGCCAGGCCATGCATGTGACAGAATTCAAGGAGCGATGGCCTGCCCTCTTTGATCCAAAACAGGTAAATGGACAATTGATCCTCTTGTGACTGCAGGAATACATATATTGCATCTCAGTGTAGTTCAGTGGCTCTAAAACTGGAGTGAATAGCTGCTAATTAAGCTCTGCTAATTCGCTGATAAACACTAGGGATGGGCGATATGGACTAAAAAATGTATCCCAATAAAAATGACGATAAATAAACACCAATTCAGCCTAATCTTTTTGACTATAAATCTATCACCAAAATAATAATAAAGGCTACTAAACTACATCAATTAAGTTCAAGTAGTACACCTGTACTGC
>NW_023339796.1:23930081-23934470 GCF_004916995.1 Morone saxatilis
GCAGAAAAGCCAATATCGAGCGTCCCTAGTTTAAATCAATAATGTGTGTTTTTTTCATAATAGTTGATGTGAATGTGTCCTGCCAGCGCTTGTTGTCACCAGGACCCTTGAACAAGACAATAAGCTCGCAGTTTGTAATCTCCTTGACCCTCTTTGTCAAAGGCTGGAGTATGAACAGATTCTGCAGAGGCAGTATTAGACTACAGTATTAAACACTGTGACCACAAATGCAGGCAATGGTGCCAAATATAGTGGACACTGATGCAGGAAGACTGATATGAAAAACAGAACCATTTATATGCATTTTTTCTATCACAATCAAAGAAAGTTTCAATTATTTATTTACCATTTTTCTGCCTTTGCAAAGAATGTGTAGTAACTCTAGCCTTTGACAAGGAGATGTTACGTGTTACAAAACATTTGTGAAACATCAAATTATTGTGGAAGGGTTATCAAAAAGGCTACCAGCATGGAAAATAACCCCCCAAACAATCTTTTATGCGGTTATTAGAGTATTTTGGGAATTTTACATTATACAATAAAAAATAATAAAAATGTTACTTTATGTGGTTATTAGAATATTTTGTACATTGTACAAAAATATATGCACAGCATCCTTAGAAAGTTGTGGAAGGGTAACCCAAATTTTTACCTCCAGGGAACCTCAGGGGGACGTTATTACTACTACAACCCATGAAAGGTTTGCAGTTTTACATGAACTCAGTGGAAACTGGCAGATGTACTCAACAGACACCTCTGAGCTTTAGTGTGAAAGTAACATCACAGGAACCAAGTTTCTGGCACTCCAAACCGCAGGCAGGGTCACAACAGGCTTTTAGATCCATAACCAACATTCTTACACAATAAACACATCTCGTTTGCACAATTGAAGAATCTTGTTCCCACAAGATCGAGGCCAATTCCTATTCCAAATGTAAACAGCGAGAACACTTTTAACTTTTTAACACTAACTTTTTAACTTTTAGAAACTTGGATCATAGATTTCTGCAACAGCCAGAGGGAATAACACCAATATCACATGAAGGGAAGTAGAAAAAAAGTGTAGAGATGAAAGCAGAAAAGATGACAGTTTCTAGTTTAGGCTAATGTGAGGATTAAGACATTAAAACGGATAAGTGTGGTGTAAATACACAAATTGAAAGTCAACATGTGAACAGCACACACATCTGAGTCGGTGGGAGGGAAGAGAGAACAGAGAGAGAGGGGAAGGGGGTTTAAAAATACGAAAAACATAGATTTCAAAGTGGGAAAAACAGAGGGAGAGAAAGAAGAGGAGGTAGCAGGGAGAGAGAAGAGTGTATGTAGGGAAACAGAGAGCTCTGCCACAGGAGTTTAGGCTCACAGAGGGAGCACACTGCTGACAGAGAGGCAGCGGGAATATACAGAGTGAACTGGCTTTACGCTCTGTGAACAGCCACTAATCACTGCTTCAAACACAGGGTCAGTCCAGGGCTGCACAGATACCACTGTCTGGAAAGGGGAGGACAAAAGGAGAGAAATAAGAGAGAAGAAAAGCAGACAAGAAACAAGAGGGACTCACACAGAAAGAAGAAGCAAGCAGAGGTAAAGGGAGATGAAAAAAGGGACAAGTGAATGAGGGACCCAGGCTAACCCTGGAGTATCTAGCCAGCGCTCTGCTCAGCCCAGGTGGGAAGATGTCCAAGTCCTCCTCCCGTCTGGGTCGACCCGGATCAGCAGGGTCTAAGAGCCCGAGCTTGAGAAAGGAGCTGCAGGGTAATCGCTCATGCATGCTGCGGATTGGAGAGAGGCTGATGAGGGCGGGCAGTGAGGGGAACCTGGTCCAGAGACCCCTACCAGTCCAGAGCCAGAGCCAGGCAGGATTGAATGGGCAGACACATCGTCCAGCCCTGGAGGACAAACCCACTGAGCATACAGGAAATAACTCCAGCAAAGGTAAGGTGCTTCTCACCAGTTCTTTACATACACGTAGTTCACCTTACGTAATGCTTTAATATGGAGATGGAGCATAAGATTATCCAAGGCAGCATAAAATAACATTATATAGCACGGAGGCTCAAAGTGAGAGGCTTTTCTACAATGTCAAATGCTGCCAAACTAATTCATTTAGATTAATTTTAAAGGTTATGGCCACATCTCAGACTAAGTGATAGACTTGAAGTTGCAGTAGGTAACTTTCATAAAAATAACTTTTTGTTATATTTGCTTTCACTATATCCTTACAGTAATAATGAGACAGATAAGCTGTGAAAAAGCTTCTCCTAGTGCTCCTTAATTCCTGAAATCTGACAAAAACGGAGAGGCTGACATGAACGGTTTATCCTCCTCGGCTGCTCATAGTTTAAGTCTGTACAATATGATGTGAATTCAGCATGAAGTGTGAAATGCGTGTGACATTTAAAATAATGGATCGGGTTGGCATTTACACATTGTGTATTCATGCTGTCAGTATTTTATCTCAGGCTTATATTTAACATAGAAATACTCAAATTAGGGTTATAATTATGATGTGATCTCCATCTAACCATGTTAATGTATGCATGATCCAGACTGCAGCTGGAAAAGCTGCTCAGAGTGCTGCATTAGTTGCTGTCATGCTGTAAAGAGTTGTGCTATGTGATATGAATGTTAGCCCTATTACATTACTATACTTTACATAAATACAATACTACATAAACCCACATGTAGAGCCTGGTTGATAAATCAGGGGTCTGATATTAGGAGATGGTTTTGCCTCATTACAAATATGTAATGGTGGGGAGTTGGAGTATATGTCAGTAGACAAATAAGAAATGTTAGTAGAGAATGATGACCAAACAATACACATATATATATTTGTTTGGAAATGCCCCCAAATGAAGATTTTGAACTCAAGAAACATTTTTTTTGGGCACATTAGTAAATGCACTGAGTAGAAACAACTAAAGGTGAGAAATCAATCAATCAATCAACTGATGTATGGCATGGCCATGCCAGCCCTCTAGATCCACCCTTGGTGTAAAAGACCCCTGTGATTGATACACACCAGGCCGCGAACTGGTATTTGATAAACTGTAATCTCGGGGATCCCCGTCTTCTGGTAACACTTTTATGGTAAATGGTAAATGGACCTGTACTTGTATAGCGCCTTTCTAGTCTTCCAACCACTCAAAGCACTTTTACACTACGTGCCAGGAGGACTATTTGACAGGAGAAAGCGGAGATTGAACCAACAACCTTCCGATTAGGGGACGATCCGCTCTGCCTCTGAGCCACAGCCGCATTTATGAAGGTCATATCTATAATGCTTTATAAGCACATTATAATGCATTTTTTAAAGCTTTTTAAAAGTCTTCATAAATGTTAATAATCTTGCATGACAAGTTATAACAAGGTTTATAAAGTATTATAAGTGGTGGACATAACGTATTATAAGTTTAGCATTCATAATGCTTTATACCTCTATGCCAAAGTGACAACAGTGCTTGAAAAAAAGAGTCCTGGGTTACACAGCACATTATACCAACCTTAACCACGTATAGACACATAGAGGACTGCTCAAATGTTTCATAACAGATTATGAATTCTAAGTTTCTGAAATGGAATGATGTCTTAGAAACATCAATAATACACTATAGCATGACTTTGTGAGCTTTAAATAAACTGACAGCACTGTATAAGGTTCTTAGCAATTGTATGATACTAAGGTTGCCAGTAGGTACCTAGCTTTGACAAAGAGCCATAATCCATAACTCTCATTAATGTAGATTGGAAGATTAACAGTGACGGAATTGTAATTTTCATTGAGCTAACTTTTAATCAATAAAAAATAACATCAAAATAAATGAAAATATTCCCTGTTGACTCCATTCAAGGACCCCTGGGGATCCCAAAATGTTTTGTTTATTTTATGTTAAGAACAAATTGGCCAATGTACTGTTATATTCTTTTAAATCTCATATTTCTGAATTTTAGCATAGACTACATACATATACTCACCTATATGAACATACATCGTCAACAGACAAAAAATTCTTGAAATCATGTATGCATGTTACACAAAAACACATAATCACCAACATCTAACATATCAAATCAAATATCACCAGTTTCCATTTATTATCGTAATAATGTAATATTACAGAAGTTTTTAACAGTGGAAAATATCCAGATTAAGGCACTGATGAGGCGATATGTTTGGCAAAAAACACAGGTGTTTTACTTAATGTACAGTTCATTGTTTGTAGCATGCAAATCTATGCTCTGTACATACAGCATCATTTCTTTTCAAGGTCATGTGCTCTCCAACAAAAGGATCACTGTGAGACATACAGTCGTGGCTCAGGCTTCACCTTGTTATTCACAGATAATAATCCTGCTCTCCTTGATACAGTTAGCTTTTTACAGACA
>NW_023339796.1:23934570-23937465 GCF_004916995.1 Morone saxatilis
TTCTAGAGTCAAACTCTGCACAGACAGCTTTCAAACAGCACACTGTAGGAACAAGAACACACACTGATTTCTGACTGGAGGGGGAGGCAATAAGCTAAGCTTTTACTGTCCCATATTACCATAATACAATAAACCTCCAAGAATTGATAGGGTTGGTGAGGGCTACATATTCAATGACAAAGTCAGAGTCCCCCACCACCACCACCACCAACCCCCATTCATTTCAGCTGCCCGAGGACGGGGAACAGTGCTACTGTACAAGTGAGCAAGCCACTGGCGTCACAGCCCATTTCAGTGATGAAAGCTATAAAGTTCTCTCGCCAAGTCAAAAAGTATCTGTGCTCCAGTCAGCTTACGCTCCTCTGTTCTGGGAAAAAGAGACCTCATTATTTTCATCCAGAGCATGTCAGTGTTGTTGCCTATAGTGTCCTAGATTCACGTAGTCATGTAACTGAAAAATGTGATGGTTTCACTGCAACTTTTGTCTTCCAGGAGATATGCTGATATGTTTTACTTTTGTTGAATTTAAATAATGCACACACACACACACACGCTGATTTACATGATTTCCCTAAAGACTAACTCCACGACAAGTTTGTGCAGCATGTCTAAAGCAAAAGTGTTTCTATCTGTTCTGAATAACCACACTCAAACGGAACCTTGAGGCTGATTTACAGTTGTGTAGGCTTTACGTTGAGTTACCTACCTATGTACATTTATTAGGGGTATAAAGAATGACCGATATAATGTTATAGATGCACTACATCAGTACACAGACTCCTGGATCGATCTAAATGTATTATGAACTGGTCTGGTTATGAATGGGTTGACTGAAGATTTGCTGCTAACAGCGTCTCCATGCTTGTGAAAGGTAAAAGATCAGAATACATCTCGATACATAAACAAACATATACGGCAACACGATTTACAGTGAAAATCTAAAATAAGGTCTAAGGTCACCATAGTAGAAAATCTTTTTTTTGTCTGTGTCTATTGAAAAAGCAATAAACACAATGACATGGAATTACTAAATGAGACATTTGTCTTCCATTTTTTCTCATGCCATAAAGAAAACATTCCTCTGATATTTTATACAATATATGTATTTGAGGGTAAGCAATGGCACTTTTATGGAACTGGCTTTTTAAAAAAAAATCATACCTCTCATAGCCCTCATAAAATGTTGACATTAAACAAATGTTAGGAGCTCTATCAGATTGCATCGTATCAAATTGTTCCATATTAAAGTGCATCATTCCCGTATTGTAGCACATGTATCTAGATAGATTGTCTAAAAAAGGGAGAGATAAACACCTCTAGCATGTATACTTGTACACTGTCTGTGTTGGTGGGGGATTTGATGCCACCGTGTTGAGTTTTTACTGAAACAAAACTCTCACTCATCTCTCCTCAATCAGTTTTGGGTTTTCATGAAACCTTGGGTGGAGTCCGACTAATGTGACTGTGTCAAGACATTTTTGCCCCTGCAGCATGACAAGTTCACACACAGAGTTGTGTGTGTACTCAGTCAGACTTCCCTTGGTCAGTGGTCGCAGTTTTTTCTGTCCTGTCATACATTCCTGAGCGGGGAGTTGGAGTCCAGCAGTATTGTCCCGTCTAGTCCCTGTGGATTACAGCCAGCTGCTGATTAGTTACATTCCCTCTGTATCATCACATTCCCCTCTTTGACTATAAAATGAAGCTAATCTCTCTGTGCTCACCACTTCAAAAGCTGAAAGGAAGATGAAGAGAGGGAGTGAGAGCCAGAGAGAGGGAGAGGGAGAGAGAGGGAGATGGTGATGGTGATGGAAAATAAATTGTAACAACTACTTTAACAAACTTACCATGCAGAAACCACTGGAAAGAAAAAAACCTGCTTTCATTGGGTCCAACACTGCCTTGACTCTACTAGCATTATAAAAGGCAACATTTATTAAACACTGCCATAAAAAGTTTTAGAATAATCCACAGCATTAATAATAATAAAGCATATCCTTGTATGAAAATTGAGCCATGTTTTCTGCCTTGGCACCTGCCTCCTGTATGGAGAGGATTTGGGAATTCATGAAAAGATGTTTGGTGCAGATTTAAGTTTTCGGTTTGTGGCCACTTAAAATCATACAATGTCTGTTTATGACCCTATGCTGAGGGATGTGAGCACTTTCATCAAAGAGGGATTTTTACGTACAGGTATCTTTATGTACATGAGGTAGATATGACAGTATATACAGTATGCAAAGAAACTGAATTTTCAGCAATGGAAAATAAGTAATGTGGAGATGAGATGAGCAGAGGCGTTTCCAGACATTTTTGGCACAAGTAGGGCACTGACCAACGCAAGAGTGGTTGTCAGCTTCCCAGTCATTCCCAATTTATACAATTCCATTACTGTTTATGGAGCCCCAGTCTGCAGAAATATTCAAATACACTAAGCACAAATAACACATTTATACCATATGTAAACACTGCATGGTATGTGCCCAAACTGCATGGGATTAGCATAAAGTGGGCATATCTGGGAGACTCATGGGTACCCACAGAACGCAGGTCAGAGGTCAAAAGATCGCTTTGAAAATGGTCATGCCAGTTGTTCCATCTGCAAAATGTAGCCTAACTTTATCCCCCTTCCCAAGATGTTAGCATGACATTGTTGATACCAATGGATGCAATAGGTCATCTAGTTTCGTCTTCTTCACTCTAGCTTTAAAACAAAGCCCACTGCAGCCTCTGAAAGACAGTGTGGAGTTGAAGAGCAAAGGATAATGGGGTGGCCAGTATATATAATGGACACAGTTTCCTACAAACAACCTAAACAAGTTTCAAGTTTTAATATATTTTGCACAGTAAAGAAATGAAACCTGGTGAATTCCTGGAGTAGAGTTGTTCCGATTCCGA
>NW_023339796.1:23937565-23942432 GCF_004916995.1 Morone saxatilis
GCACAAGTATCGGAATCGGTATCGGGAGGGAAAAAATGGTATCGGAACATCTCTATCCTGGAGCAATAATCGGGATCTGTGTGCATGTTTGTGTGAGACATCCTCAATTGAAAGCCAACAACAAGCTCACAGCCGACATTCACAGATGCTGGTTTAGGACAAAGAATGATTAAAGTCTTTTTCACAGCAGCCATTTTTGCGCATTTGTTGAGGCTGTCTGCTAATATATGTAGCTATAATCGTGTAGTGAAAATGTGATAGACAGACTGACAGTGCTGGTGCTAACAATACCAGTTGTATTTAGCCTGAAGACTGCACCACTTTACTGTCCTCAAACTACAGACCTGAATATAATTGAGTGTTCCAAAAAATTAATAAAGAAAATGTCGGTACTTTTAATGAGCAATCAATGACGTTTATCACTGAATCACTATAAACCTGTCTATCACCATGCTAAAAGACCATTTGATAAAATTCACTGACGATTTAGTCCTAACTTCAGAATAAATAAAAGACTGAAAAACCTACCGCAGAGGTTTGATCTACAGTTAGTGGTTCTCAGAAGAGCAGCAAGCTACAGACTAGTGGTGGTTGGTTCGTGGTGTTGGTGTTGTTTAAACAAAGCAAGAATTTGATATTTTCCCTTGCTGTCTTGTCTCTTCCCAGCTGGTCCACTGCCAGCTACCATGTCCCTTGTCCAAACAACTCAAACACACACACACACACTAAGGAAAATTTCATATCCTTTCACATGTTTCTACCTCAGTTTTATATTGTTCTGATATCTATTCTTTAGTTTTATATCTTGTCAAAGTGACACTGAACCCCAAATTGCTCCTGGTGCTGTACAAATAGATGTTATTTTGTACAAAAAACAGAAATCCAGGAAATCTTGCATTCAGATAACCATGGAAAAAACGTGGATACTCTGTCTATATATATATAGATGAATTTCTGTAATAAAGGTATTCTTTGAGCACTTTATATCAACTCTAGGTCTTCATCAGAGTTATGGATTATATACCAGCTGTGAGTGGCTTTTTTACTAAGTATATATGGCCAATACATGACATGACCCATAAAGGGCGCAAAAATAACAGCAGGACGCAGCTAATCTAACTCTGACCCCTAGAGATGAGACAGCAGGTGTTATCAGAGAATTTCACAACAGAGCTGCCCTCTTGAGAAGTCCTGCAAAACCCTGGCTGAAGGCTGAATCTTGTTTAAAAACCCGAAGAGAAATCAGTGAATAAACGTCCTCATGTGAGACTTTTATTCAATTAGATGCATTTTTTTTTTTACCTTTATTCATATTTCGAGTTATAAAAGGTATTTACTCAAGTGATAAATAAAGATCAACTCAACCAAACCTTACAGCCACTCATTGTTCTCTCCAGTTTTGTGCAATAGAGATCTCTGCCTCTCTCTCAATCTTTCCATTCTTTGCCTTTCTACAGTAGGATCTACTTTCTGTTGCTGCTTCTCTGAGTTGATTTGTTCTTACAACAGCAGTGTGATTTCATCTCAGACATCTCTTCAGCTGTCCATCCCTCACGCCTATCTCTCATCATTTCTGTCTTCTTTTAATATTCTTGTCTTACAGTCAAAATCGCTGCGGTGCGCCTCATTGAGCACCGAAAGCCCTGGGAAACAGCTGCATGGTCTGCAAACATCTCCTGAGTATATTTTTGATCATTCAGGCTACACGTGGAGCTACATGTCTCTACAAATAAGACTCATGCCACAGTTTCCAGTGCTTATTTCAGATCATGCGCACAATGTGGCTATTTCTGTTTTTGCCAGTGAATCATGTGACTTTGTTAACAAACAAGGAGAAAATTGACTTAATTTTGAAAATCAGGTCATCAAGTTCATATTAGGTTGCAGATTTAAAGCCACAACCAGATGAGAAGATAAGGTTGGGACACACCTGAATGAGCTACTGGTTAGTGTCAGCTGAAAAAAAGCAATGTTTATCTTAAAATATATTGCTAGTGGAGGAGAAAATGCCCGTGTGTGTTACAAAAGACCACCTCCCTCTGATGGCCTGGGGAATGTGGAAAGCCATCAGCTTTTCACCAGACTGTGAGGATCTCTCTCAGGAAAATTTGAATCAGAACCTTTGGCCTTTGGTGCATAATAATATACATAGTAAAAATATTATATAAAAGCCGATAAAAAGGACAATATATTGACAATAAAATATGAAAAGTATAAAAATATGTACAGGAATGTGTAAAGTATTCACCAGGGAAATAAAGTTCCCAGTATGATAAACAGGATTAGTCATTTAATTTATTTTTCGGGGGGCTTTTTGCATTTATTGATAGGACAGCTCAAGATAGACATAAAAGGGGGGGGTGGAGAGAGGGGATGACACACAGCAAGGGGCCACAGGTTGGAGTTGAACCAATAGCCTCTGCAGCGAGGACTCAGTCAAATACTTAATGCTCACAATGAATCGAGTGCTTCGAGAGACGGGGCCACAGGTCATATTAGCTGCTCCTTATTTGCATAATGCTGAGGTCCAGGCTACTTTATGCAATCAGGGATGACTCGCCACTTCTGGAAACTCTAAAATGAAGACAGATTATGGCCTAAAATGTTTTCAGAAGCATGTTTCAGTGAACTATTTTCATAATATGAGATGCCATTTTGGTTCGGTTCAAAATCCTTTTGTTGGTCAATATGACTACAAGTGTCTGGGAAGCTGGCACGATCCCATGTTCAAAAATGCCCCATTGGACATGTAACATCATAGTTGATGCTTGAAGCACCGCAGTGGCTCTCTGCTCTGCTGTATGGAGAATACGCTGCATCAGACTGCACAGAGCAGATTAAGTTGGGCAGGATGTCAGACACAGAAATGGCATAGAGAATCCGGTCAATTTAAAAAAAAAAACAATTTACCTACTGTACAAAGCCACTGTACATGGTACAAAATGCTCTGCTTCTAAGGGAACGAGAATACAACAATTTCTATATTTAGGTGATTACACACTACTAAACATACTTATGAATATTATACTCCATTTCTGACAACACATCCTCATAAATGTTACACACTGGACCTTTAAGCTAACTTTGCGTTTACACAGAACCGCAGTTGTTGTTGTTGTATTACTGTATTAATCCCACAACGGGGAAATTCCCTATATATATAATAATAATACAGATATAAAAAAACAATGGTAAAGTGGTAAAGCTATGGTATGGTGGTAATTGGAAACAGAAACTACAACATTGATCAGGTGTTGTAGAGTCTGACAGCGGCAGGGATGAAAGACCTGCGGAACCTCTCCTTCTGGCTTACGACTGGGGGTGGGCTACTCAGGGACCCCGCAGTGTCATGTTATGGTGGGTGGAGAGGTGGTGTGTCCATGATGGACTGTCGGTGTCCACCACATCCTCCCTCACGCCCACTTTCGTCTAGTGAGTTTCCGGAGCGACAGTTCGGCAGGAAAGACCAGCAGCTCCAGGCAGACCACAGCCCATAGAAGGATGTGAGAGCCCCACAGAGTCATAAAAAGTCTTGGAGTTCAGAGGCCCCTGGCCTTACTTCGAAGGAACTCGAGTCTTCCCAGCAGGTGGGGAGGCGAATCTGGCCCTTCTTGTAGGGAGAGCATGGGGTGTTGTGCAGTGTGTCATCTGAGGAACTTCTGTTGGAGGGCGCATACTGGTGGTCTGTTGGGTGAGATACTCTATTGTCCATGCCAGCCAGGGTGTTGGGGTTTCACTTTCCCACACGCTTTGGCGATATAGAATTAATTGTAGAAATATTTAGTTATACGAGCATATATTAAGTGAATGAATATTGACACATACAGAAAAATAATTTAAAGCTACATGCAAGAAGATTGACTAAAGGAAGTGAAAAACAAATTAAGGGGTGTAATGCATTAAAAAAGTGCAAAGGACTGAATGAACGTCGTACAGAATGGCGTAATAATATCACCTGCTATTAATTGAAATGACGCCTGATTGTTTAATCGTGTTTGGATAATGATACAATGACACATTTCGTTACAGCCAGTAGAGCGTACCTTGTGAGTTCATCAAAAACTAATGTGGTGTTTTGCATTGCTTCATAAAAGTAACAGTCCATACCTACGTTTTATTGGTTGTGAGTTGCTTTTATTATACCATGATTTGGCCTATTGGGGATCTATTGGCATTGGATTGCAATGGGGAGCAAGATTGGGGCCTAGACAGCACAATTACATTTTTGGCATGCAAAACAAAACCTGGGCAATGAAAACTGGAAGATATTGACAATGAAACACTTGTATTGTACTGGGCACTGGCTAAATAGACATTAAATCATTGATAATTAGCCTGTCAGTGTTTTTATTCAGTGTCACTGGTGTTGTCGTTTCAACCTTTCTCTCTTAGCTATGAAAAAATCTCTAAACTAAGCCTGGCTTGTTTATGGGGACCTTGGCTGATGGAGATGACTTTGTAAATGACAGCTAGTTCCAGGAAATGAAACATAAAAACATTACACATAGTAACGGTGTTTCCATTATGGTGATTATAGCTTATTTTTTCCGCGTTTTCCATGTCTAGTGTGATGTCTCCTTCTGGGGCCGGATGCTCAGGACGATCAGCACTCTACGCTCTAATGGACTGGTGTGAATGAGTGTGACTAGCAAGGATGCTGAAGCTGCAGTTCAGTCTTTTTATGACGGCCGGCGACTAATGTCTGATTAGTTGAACAAGCGAGTTCTCTGAAAGTACAGCGAAGAACCTTAAAGCTCTTTGTATGTTGCGTACATGAAGAAGAGTAGGCTGGCAGGGAGACAAGATACCAGAAGGCGGGTAGGGGCGATCCCTCTGCTATTTTTTTTGTATGTTCATTGTTAATAGA
>NW_023339796.1:23942532-23950280 GCF_004916995.1 Morone saxatilis
CCTCACCAGATGTCCGAACCATCTCAGCTGGCTTCTTTCTAAGCAAAGGAGAAGCGGCTCTACTCTGAGTCCCTCGCGGATGACCGAGCTTCTCACGATATCCTAAGGGAGATGCCGGCCACCCTCCTAAGGAAACCCATTTGGCTGCTTGTACCCGCGATCTCGTTCTTTCGGTCATGACCCATCGCTCATGACCATAGGTGAGGGTAGGAACAAAGATCGACCGGTAGATCGAGAGATTCGCCTTTCAGTTCAACTCTCTTTTCGTGACAACAGCGCGATAAAGCAACCAAGGTTTCCTGCTGAGAACTATGGCCTCCGATTTAGAGGTGCTGATCCTCATCCCAGCTGCTTCACAGCTGCGAACCGATGCAGTGAGTGCTGAAGGTCACAGGCCGATGATGCCATCAGGACCACATCATCTGCAAAAAGCAACGATGTAATCCTCAGCCCACCGAACTGCAACCCCTCCCCCCCACGACTACGCCTCGATATCCTGTCCATGAAAATCGCAGAAAAAAAACAGGATTGGTGACAAAGCGCAGCCCTGGCGGAGGCCAACACCCACTGTGAACAAGTCAGACTTACGCCCAAGAATCCGGACACAAGTCTCGCTTTGGAAGTACAGGGATTGTATTTACTGCCCCCTTGGATATTTATTCTATTTCCAACACCACATAGAGCTGATTCTGCTGCTGGGAGCAGGTAGAAGCTGTGCTGAGCACTTCCTTTCTTCCCTGCCCACAGAAGTTGGAAGAGCTAGACTAAATAAACAGACGGAATGTTCCAAACGTGTTCTTTATTGTACTTGTACTTGTTTGAATGCACAGCACCCAGCATACTGCCGTGTGAGGGCTTTTTAAGAGAAAGTTACGGAGAGGAAGGTCTGAATGCTGCTTTGCCCTCCCAAACCTGTAATATTTTCTAGTAAGCTGAACCGGCCGGGCGGGTAAGGACTAAACCTAAAATATCTGTCAAAATGAACACTGATTGGGTAGGAGTATATTGAATGTCACTGCTTTGCGCTCCTGGATCAGACCAAACAGTGCTAGCTGTTACCCACTCTGTCAAAGGCCCTGTGCTGAAACACATATTTAAAACAAGCAGAGAAAAAAAAAAAGACTTCCAGTAAGTCAGCTAGTGTTGCCAAGTTTAAAAATATTATATTTATCAAACAACTGTTTATGATGATACACTAAGTTGATTACGTGTACATCTTGCTCGATCGGTACTGAGCATGTGCAACTCTCCAAAGATGTGAAGAAGAGAAAGATGTACTTAAGATGTAGTTTAAAAGCGCTTGAAGTGGTCGTAAGACTATAAAGACACTATACAAGTACAGGTCCATTTACCATTACAGTACAGCAACAAACAATTTTCAGATGCAAAAGTGGCACCAGTTTTGTTACACTATTAATGTTACCTTAGCTAAAACTGAAAAAATAAATAAAATAATGCATCGTAACACATCTCAAAAAGTGAGCCATTTAATTTCCTTCTCATCTGTGTTGAGAGTTGCACACGCTCAGTTCAATTAGGCAGCAGGTACTTCAGCAAGAACACACGGTATCGGTACACTTGCTGACATAAAGCCAATCATAATGTGTTATGGCATCTGTTAACGCAGGACCCTGAGCAGATCTGCCAAGCAGGGCACATCTGGTACCTGCACTGGTTCCAAATTGTCCAATCCATCAGAATTATAAGCCTCTGAGTTGATCAGTTCCTTACATCTAATTAATCTAATTTTCTGACAGTTGCACATTCAAAAACAATGACATCAAACTTGTGTCTACATGGCTGCAAACTTGCAACAAGAAGAAGTCATGGTGGATATAAAGAAACACTCCAAAGCGTGGCTGCATTTCACACCAGCAATATACTATACTCACATTTTCACACAGAAAATTAATCAGGATTAATTAAGAGACTTAATCAAGAATCTGAATGATCATGAGCATTGGAAATGGTATTAGTATCAATAAAATCTTATCAATTCCCATCTCTAATTTTCAGTAGTCACAACAATTTACTTTCAGGCACCAATGTCTAAATATGTTAGAATGTTATTCAGTTCAGTGACTCAGCTTCAGTGATTATGTCTGATGTGATGAAATAATACCAAGTTTATATGACCCGCAATACAAAAAAAACACTTAATGGCATGGTGATGAAAAATAAACAGTCATGTTAGAATGAGATCCAGATTTAGGATGATCATAAACTGGAGAGTCCCCATTTAGCTTTGGCAAAGTTGTTGTATCCTCTCTGCCAATTTCAAGCAGTGCAGGATCCTTGATTTCTCCTTCTGGAGCTCCTCTGGACTCACTTGGCCCACCACCTTAGCAGAGAAGAGGATCAGGTCTTGCATGAAGAGGCCTACAGCCCCTGTAGGTGCAGGGGGGATTTTGGTCAGAGTGCCGGAGTCAAAGACAAAGTTGATGTTCTTGGCCCTGGGGAGGCCCGGCCCACGTTCCTCAATCCACGTCAGAGGTCTAGAAGGACACAGATATTAAGTAATGTTTTAGTGATTCTTTAATCATCCCACTATAATTTACCCTTCCTCCACACCTGTGCTCTTCTTAACTGTCACAACAACAAAGGATGCCAGAGGCTGGAACACATCCCCACTCAGTTGGACAGTGGACTCCAAATTTAATTCAGATTCTTTAACCAACTTTTTTGGTTGTTAACCAATTTATTTTTGGTCAAAATGCTCTGAACAGTTGAAAACTAGGTGCTTGAACCAGAACAGAGCCTGTTCCCTGTCCATCAGTGGCTACTACAGTGGCACAAAAATTTGGTTAATCTGGCCACTCCCCAATGCATAATATCATAGGAAGAACTTCGCTATTAAAATAAATGTAGCTGAGAAACCTTTTTAGGACAATAAACAATGGACTGGCACAGACAGGGTAGGGTAGTCAGAGAGATGGATGCTGGTTAGTTTTGTTTAAAGAGATTTCTTAACTCTATTTACACCCATCAGGCATAACATTCTGCTCTGTCGCTCAAATCCCACCAGATAATCAGTGTTATTTACTTCACTTGTCAGTGCTCACAATGTTATGGCTGATCCGTGTATTCCATCACTGTGGTAGACATACATACACAGGTACATCCTCTCTCACCTGTTTTCAGAAGTCATCAGCTTTGCAGTCATCTTGCTGTAGTTGTTAGCAGAGTCCTCCTCCATGGTTGCTGCAGTTGCTGACAGCTCACCAAACAACTCAACCAACCAGGTGAGGCGAGCGATGCCACTGAATGCTGGGAAACCAAATCCAGGCTTCAGAGCTCCACCTTGAACAATTGAACGTTTATACACATTATTATTATTTCCTTATAGACATTTACCTTGAGTACTAACCCTAAGTCAGCTTAGAGGATATGGGGGAGAAAAAGAATACACCGGTGAACTACAATTATATATTACACAGATAATTTGTGTTAAGCCATATTCTAAAACTAAACTAAGAAAATACTTTCAGTACTAAGTTTAAAAATGAGATGTAAGTTTGGGTTAAAACTCATAGAAGTATCAAGATCACCACTCCACTCTCTTACCAGTAAAATGAAGAGTACCTTCCTGCAGGATTTTTCCCTCTACCTCTTTCTTCAGTTCTTTGTAGTCTTCTGTCAGCAGCTCAATGTGTTCCTCATGGAGAATCACTCCTGACACACACACACACACACACACACACCCACACAAATGTTAACTGAGATAGTAGAATGAGATGCACAAACTGTTAGTTTGGCCAGTAGTCATTTAGACATTTTCCTCATAGTGGAAGATGTTGTTCATCACCCCATAGTTTCCTCTATATGCTTAGAAGATGAGTATTATAGATGCGACTCAAGAACTGGTTCCACCTGAGAACTGGTTCCACAGTGTCATATTGCCACCACTTCCTTTTATCAATGCCAGCATTATTTTCTCTCTTTGCAAACTCCTCTGTCTATGCTGCTGGAAACTTTCAACAAGAAGGAGTCATGGCAGAGAGGTTAAGCTATTTTCACAAAGAAACTCAAACTACTGTAACTCTACTCTGTTTCTACTCTGTTTAGACTCAGTTGTATGGGCCTTTTTTCCACACAGAAAACTGATCAAGAATCAGTAAGTGAATCGACAGAAAAGAAATTATTGGATTGATAAACAGAATTGATAATGGTATTGGTATCAATAAAACATAATAGACATAATATGGATATGGATATGGCCACTGCAATCTTTCACCATTTGGAGCAGTCTGTGCAGTAGTGATCAGGGTATTCAAAAGTATTAATTTCACATTTTTTTGTAATCCAATGGATTACGTTACTAATTTACAAAAATGGCCATGTATTTTGAACATTACAGTAAACTTTTGTATCACCTTTTTCTTGGGCAATGTCCCAGAGCTCCACAGCAGCCTTGTAGTTAATGGTCATGGGATACTCGACGCAGACGTGTTTCCCTGCCTGCAGAAAGGTTCTAATGAGACAGGGGGAGAAAGTTTTCTTGGTCAAAACAGAAATTCGGATTAGAAGGAGTTGTACATTATGTTTCTCCACAGGGCAAATAGATTTGTAAAAATAAGTTTACAGAACAGAAAGTCAAACAGTGTCTGGTATAAAAGATTGTGCACAGCAGTTTATTTTACTTGGAGGTAAAACAAACTCCACAACATGTGACAGTTGCCTAATTACACACCACACACAGATACAGAGCAACATTAGCATTCAGTTGGAGTTGTTTTTCTGGCCATCTGGTGAATATTGGTGTAGAGCAGGCAGTGTACAGTGGCTTTATCTGAGCTTTGAGCTTCATAAAGGTGGCTTATAAAAGTGTGGCCATCTGAAATCAATGTAGTCAATGTGACACAGATTAAATGCGACTTTTGCAGTTGTTTGTGTCACATTACCTGACATTGTCCTCGTGTGACACATTCTCAGTGCAGATGAACGCCACATGTATATCCTCTCTGCTCACAGCCTCTTCTACTGATACTGGACTCACTCCCTGTTGAGTGTCCAGGCTCCTCCTGTTGACAAAAACATCTGTCAGGATAATACTGATGAGAATGTTGCTTAGATCAAAGACACTGTCACCTTTATAGAGTTTGAACATTTTTGAATGCCTGTAGGTGTGATGTTGCACTGAAAATACTCAAGCTGAGAAGCCAAATTGGGTTTGTAAATTCATACTGTACTGTATTAATAAAGACAGTGTGTCTGGGTTAAAGCTGCAGTAGGTAACTTATAAAAATCATTTTTAACTGACAGTAGTATGTGAGACTAAATCAGGTTCCTCTGGCTCCTCCTAGTGCTCCTAATGGCTTTTGCAAGAATCCACAAGGTCTGAATGAAGACATCCAATCAGAGCCTAGAAAGATAGTTGATTGTTGAGTCTCACACAGATGCTTTGGGACCCAGGAAATGAGACAACAACAATCAACTATCTTCAAGCATCTTTTTATCTTTCTTCATCTATCTTCATATCCACTCAGACACATTGAACATCCCTTTTTTCTTTGTTCCAAGAATTTTCAGACAGTTTGACACAGGTCGTTCCAATATAAAGCTCCATGCAACTGGAATAATCTTACATTTTTTTAAAATCGGTTTCCTCTTTCTTTTGCTTAAGGACATCTTTATTTTCTCATGTAAAAACAACTTGCTAATGCTTTTAATTTTTGTGAACTTAATATTCTTTAGTGGTCTTAATTTGCCTGTATCTGTTTATTTACAGTGTATATTTTTTATGTAATGCTGTAATGTTGTGTTTTGTTTTGTATTAGTGTCTTAAGGATCGCTCGAAAATAAAATTCTGCATCTCAAGGGGCTGACCAATAAATTCAAATTCAGACATTATGCAGTTTCAGAGTAACTATCCCTGTGGAATCATCTTACACACCTAGGGTATCTAAAGGCATACATCTCTTCTGACGTTAATCTTTGTGTAACAAACTGTTGTGTGGGGAGAGAAAACCTGGAAAAAGTAGGGATTCAGGGGACATGCGCCCCCAGGAATTTTTTTTCAGATAGATAACCTTGTAAATGCTCATGTATTGTTAATTGTGTAGTTTAATTTGCCTGCACTCCTCTTGACAGCTGTTGTTTTTTATGAGTGAGTTAATGAGTGACTTCCTTTTGCTGCTTTATTATTACATACGTTTTTATCTGTGCATGCAGGCCGGCACGTTTGTGTTACCTGGATATAAATCCTCTGACAGTGAGTTTCTCTGCAGCACTGCCAGGCAGCGGAGCCAACATGTCTCTCATCCTTACCCAACCAGCTGTGCCAATGCCGACCACCACCGCTCCAAACATACTGACTGACAAAGAAAGAGAAGAGGTTATTACAGAGTATCAAAAATATAATAATGCATAGTCATATATTTTGAGGCCATCTCCTGGCACCCTCCCATTTTGTTGTTTCTCCGATAATTTGCATGGCCCTCAAACTTTACTATGATCCCACCAGATAATCAGTGTTATTCACTTCAGCAGATATGATCCATAAGCATGTCAGTATCAAAGTGCCACATTTTTTAATAGAGTTTGGTCTGTAGAGGTGCAGAGATTTTTTTAAAAATAACACTGATGTAACTTAGTTGATGACTCAGAGAAGCTCTAAACTTGAGGAAGCAGATATGATTTCTTTGATCATGAAGTCTAATATGTTACTCTACCATTCCGTGCTTAATCATGTGTTGTTATATATGCTATATATACCATCCCCTCTTATGAAACCTGGCATGTGCTAACATGCCCTAACCCTGACTAAGCAGTTTCACCATAAAAGCATCACAATGTTGACTTAGCACACAGCTGGAGCCCTTTTTTAGTTTTTTTTAATCTGTACTGAAGGTAGAACAAAGCACAGCAAGGTTTCTCATACATAAAATGGATTCCTATATAAAAAGACTTTACTGCAAATGTGGTTTAATTGACAAATATTGTAACACCCCATAAATAAGTGCACAATAAAGCCAGGCCTAATGGGAGATGATAACCCTAAACTCATGTAATTTCTTAATGCAAGCTCTGATTGATCCCACATTTAGTATGGAAGTGGGCAGGGAGTTCCTCTACATATCTGAAAAACAGAATGTGAATCTTGATGCATTAAGGAAATACAGGACTACAAACACAGAAGTACAATAATAAATATCACATATGAGGGTCTATGATGAATGTATTCATTTACTTTTAGGTAACTTTGGCTGGGATAGTCCCAGGTCTGGCTGTGCTGAATCCAGTAATATATCTTATGTGACTGTAGCATATATGGTCAGCGGTCTACATTAAGAAATGTATGATGTGTGCCATCAATAGGCATATATAAATGCTATACAGTTAGAGAAACTAATGACACCTTTACATTTTTTTTCAGTTACATTTTGCTGAGCAAACAAGGTAGTCAATAAGAGTAAAACCCAGCTATAACATTAAAGCTGCAAGCAGCATTGGGCGGGATCTCGCCATCAACCTACGTCGGGGCCTGTACAGTGGTCGCCCACCTCAGCCGCCCCACGCCCAAGCCCTCATTGTCGGAAGCCGAGGGAGACCGCTCTACGTCGTCACACGTTTCAGACACCGTGCAAAAGACTTATGCTTCACGTAAATCAGATCAAAGTTGCCATGCAACGCTTCCTTCCTGTTGCCAGTAGGTGGCGCTATCACTATATCGGAATATTGTCATGTAGATGTGTTCAGGGCGGGACTCTTATCAGACATGTTAAGTTTCATTGAGATTGGACCATGTA
>NW_023339796.1:23950305-23950604 GCF_004916995.1 Morone saxatilis
GGGACTGTTACAGAATATGTGAAGTTTAGTGGAGATTGGACACACACTAAAGTTATGATAACTATCTGTTTTATGGTGAATCAGCGGAATTTGACACAGTTTTGATGTTGGTCCGATAAATTCCCTGGGAGGAGTTCGTTCAAATACAACGCAAAAAAACGCCAAAAATTACCACGAAATTCAAAATGGCCGACTTCCTGTTGGGTTTGGGTTATGGGTCCAATCAGAGCCCGTCTACGGAGAGCCTGGCCACTCCCTATTAAGTCCCATTGTACCGAATTTTGGTTGCAGTTCCACCA
>NW_023339796.1:23950704-23953299 GCF_004916995.1 Morone saxatilis
TATACAGTATATATATACTGTATATACACAATAGTATATATAATAGTATATACTAAATATACAGTAGGCTATAATCCACTGTGGTATGGAAATAGGCTGGTTCCGATCTCATCTCAATTCCTGTGTCTAACTTTAATCAGACAGAACCCATACTGTGTCCCGATGTGACTGCGGACAGACTTACAGCCGCCACATACTGTCCTTACCTGCTGTTATCCCGCTCTTCCGTTGCCGAAGTGAATGAAGAAGTGTATTATCGCTGTGCGTACATAGAAGTTACCTTGACAGAGATGATATAACACAAAGCTAGGGTGAGCATGAACGCTTTCCCGTCGGCGTGTTTCAGGCATTACGTAAGGCGCACTCGCTATGCCTCAGCTGGTGGCACCGGCGTAATGGTGAGAGAGGGGCGGTGCTGTCTTTCACGGTTGGGAGGGTTACTTTAAAGCTGTTGTACTGTATTCATTTAGACAGTGTGTCTGGGTTAAAGCTGCAGTAGGTAACAAAACATTTTTTTTGTTATATTTGCTGAAACTTTAACCATATCCTGACAGTAGTACATGAGACTAAATCAGGTCCCTCTGGCTCCTCCTAGTGCTCCTGATGGCATTTGCAAGAATCCACTGGAGAGCCAGAGAGAGATAGTTGATTGTTGAGTCTTATTCCCAAGCTCAACAATCAACTATCTTCAAACCACCAGCCCAAAGTGTCTTTCTGTTTTTCTTGGCTCTATTAATGTTAGTGTATTTTATCAGACAACAGAACAATGTAACCTATGAGGGAAGATGGAAATGGAAAACATGGAAAGATTTTTAGCATCAAAACTCTGTTCGGTATATTTTTTTTAACCTGTGACTGGTAGTCTATTATCAAATGAGTAAACTAAGTCTTTGTCACTTGTCATACTGAAAGATGTGTCATTCAAGCTACCATTCACAAGACATTTGATTGATTTATTGATTACTATTTTATACCACATGCATGATAAGAAAAACCCAGTCCACACATGCGGATGCTCGGCATTTTGTTTATCTTGTACTGTAAACTAAATGTGTCGTAATTGTGTATTTTCTTTGTGTTGGAAATGCTGAACTGCTATTAATTCCCATTTGAACAACACAGTTTGTTCAGTACTCCAATAGAAAATGCTTATGTCTTCTGTGTGGCATTCACAATAAGTGCACTGTAAATGTGATATGTCCTCATTAACCCAGCACTGCATCGGTGCACTCTGGGTACATTTTTAACTCAGCTGTTTTTCAGTGCAAAGACTCAACAGGTATCCAGCAGGGCCCTCTCTTACCAAAGGTAGAGCACATATTGTATCAACCCTCTGAATGTTTTATATAATTGCAATGTTGTTTATCATCTGTTTTAACAGTCCCTTCGGTGTGGATAAATGCTGTCAATTGCCAAGGCAATATGAACATTTCCCAGAAGACAACATCACAGTATCAAGTCCTTTATTGTCATACGTCTCTGTCTGCAGCAAAAAGTCTCTCTCCTCCCTACAACTGCACACGTTACAGCTATCCTTTCATCTTTAAAGGCCGGAATAGTCTGGCCCCAAGCTATATCTGGGAACTTTTAACCCTCCATGTGCCTCCACTGGCCCTGATGTCCTCAAATGCCTCTCTCCTGATGGTTCCCAAAACCAGATTAAAAAAAAAAAGGTGACAGAGTGTTTGCCATCAGAGCCCCCAAACTGTGGAACAATTTTATTATTTACTCTATTATTTATTGATATGTTTTACGGTGTTTATTGCTTATTCTATATATTGTTACTGATGGTGCTATGTTTTTGTTGTTTTACCCTGTAAACCTTTTTGAAAGGTGCCATATAAATAAAGTTTATTATTATTATTGTTGTAATTATTATTATTATATAATCTGAGACATAAGACTTAAAATAGTACACAAGTTAAAATGTGGATATATAATATGATATATATATATAAGATTAAATTGACAGTGGTCATTGCTCTGGCCCTAATAAGGTACAATCTACAAACTATGTAGTTCTAACAGGAGGCCTTTTACAGAGATATTATAGCAGGTTAACAGGCGAAAAATATTCATTTATGTTGATGTATGAGTATCTGTCCACATTACAGTAGTGAATGTTGGAGCATTCTGAGCTGAGACCCACCCGTGTTCTCTAGCCTGCAATGTATAGATAAGATAGCTAAAACTCCTTTTTTAAAGGAGGCTGGAGTTTTTAAGAGCCACAGGCTGGGCTTTCTCTGCTGCATTTGTTGGAGCATTACATAAGTGCTCCATTATGACACATTTAGTCTACCAGTGTACACTTCCCCTTAATTCAGGATGTAGGGGGAAAGACAGTTGCAGCTGGAAGACATATGACCAGGAGGGTTAAGAGGTATAGTTATGTAAAAGTAAATTTAATCATAAGAATCATTGTATTTTCGTTACCTTAGAATGAGCTGTTTCCGCCATGTTGAACCATGTTTCTACAGTGGCCCAGAACGCACAAACCAAACACTGGCTGTAGATAGGGTCTTTTCACATATTTGCTAAGAGCCATATATATATATATATATATATATATATATATTAGATATATATATATATATA
>NW_023339796.1:23953399-23953727 GCF_004916995.1 Morone saxatilis
GCACCCAGGCTTTGCATGGCAACTGGACATTCTTCCAACTTTTGCAGAGCCAGTCTGTGGTAGTCTGACTCAGTGAATTTCTCTAATTGGAGAGAAGATTACAAAACAGTGGACGATTCTTAAAGAATGAAAGCCAGAGAAGTTGAGGAATGTTCATCTTTGTGCAATTACCTCGGAAAGCAGAAGCACAGTTGTCAGCAGCTCAGCTATGTAAGAGAGAGCCTGCTAACTTTGAGTCTGTATGTGTGGGACCAGGATGTATGCAGTTAAGCAGCTGATGTTTCAGTTAAAGTAAAAAGCAACAAATGTAGTTAAAGGTCCAGTGTGT
>NW_023339796.1:23953735-23955739 GCF_004916995.1 Morone saxatilis
AATGGAATATAATATTCATTAGTGTATAATCACCTGAAAATAAGAATTATTGTGTTTTCATTACCTCACAACAAGCTGTTTTTATCTACATAGGGAGCGGGTCCTGTTCTACAGAGTCCACCATGTTTCTACAGTAGCCCAGAACGGCTAACACTGGCTGTAGACAGGGCCGTTATTTGCAAGTTTTATGAGTAGTTTCTCCTCCACACTTGGAACACTCTCTGTAAATAATGTTATAAGGAGTTAGGTCTATACCTGCTCTATTTGAAAAAAGTGTCCTGAGATAACTTCTGTTATGAATTGAACCTATACAAATAAAATTGAATTGAATTGAATTGAATTGAAAATGATTGTCTGGAAACAGCTGACAGCACAAGAATGGGCTGTTTACAAATAAGCGATGAAACCAGCTGAAGTGGAAGCACTGGAGACACACACACAAACAGATCATTTGTACTCACTCTGTTGGAGATAGTACATGGTACCCATCCCTCCACCAGTCAGCAAGGTGGTGAAGATGGTGAGCTGCTGCAGCTTACTGGTGGAAACCCTCATCTTTGCTTACTTCCTTGTAAGGCTGCACAGACACACACTGGTCTGGTCAGGTCAGAAAAAGGTATACAGGGAACCATTTGCAATCGTCTAATAGTCCTCATGTTGACAATAATTAAAAATAAATTCTTTATCAGTGGAGAGTGGATTGTAGTTTCTTTATACATGTTGAGTTTGGGACATTAAAAAAGTAACTTGATAGAGGTTGAATTACCCATAATAATAAATAATAATTACCCATGACTTCCTTCATAGTATGTTCATAGGTTACAAGTCCTTAACCTAACGTATCTGCTGTCAGTATCCCTTTCTAAAAGCTACCAGCACTAGGTTTCAGTAGGTTTCATGTGGTTATCTAAGTTAGTAGCAAACCCTTCTGGCACCAGTCTGAAGTGTCTGCTTAAAGTAGGGACACACATAAAGACAGCTCTCTGAATATGATTGATGATGCTATGATATATGATGATTCACCTTTTTCCCCAGGATAGCCAAGTCATGCCCTACTGACACTGCTGCCTTTAAAGACCAAGTGCTCTTACATTGTTTCTATTTCTATTTACACTCATAATGCTGCATTTATAAGGACACATATTAAACAAAGACTAACTCTAGCTAGCTACCAGCTAATGTACGTTATCGCTAACGTTATCTGACGTTAGATAGTTTCCATATAATAAATAGATAAATAATGTGTGTGTTTATGTGTAAGGGTCTGGAGGACGAGCACACTGCTGGAGCTCAGTCACATAGGTGTTCACAGCATGCGGAAAACGAGTCCTCTCTAGTTTTCATGTCTAACGTTTACATAATTAACACTGTACCAAACGTTGCTGCTTAACATACTTGTGTGAAGACATTCTCACCTTGTTTACAGCGGACAGGTTATACGACTCCGCTCACTGTACTTCCGTAAACGTCATAAAAAACTGTCGCCAATTGGACGTAGGTGCGCTCCATTAATCCTTTGGCGTTTCCCCTCACATTCGGACAGGCGGAGTCTGAACTCCTACACTGAAATCATAAGACAATGTTTATTCTTCTATAACTGCAGTGTGTTACTGCTGTAACTGTAACGTTTTACTCATATTTAACATAACCACTCATATTGCACATTTACAGGGCAACAGGAATCACTTAGATTTATTCCCCTAGATTTTACTGATGGTGCATGTTACAGTAGCTCAAGAAACAACACAACACAATGAGTTAGAAAGTACACATTACATTAAAAAAAGTCGCAGAGGTGAATTGCTCAGCAGTTATGGCGTGCATACCAATGGTGCATAATAATTACAGAGGAATAATAACACAGAGGGCCATCAGTACTGCTGAGATATATAAATATTTATGTATATCAGAATCAGAATCAGAAATACTTTAATAATCCCAGGGGGAAATTATTTTTGTTACAAACTCCAGATAACCAAACAACAAATATTAAGAACATGTATA
>NW_023339796.1:23955839-23967462 GCF_004916995.1 Morone saxatilis
CAAGCATTTGACAATCCCGCCTGCGCGGCGACGATTGTCAGTTTTTGCATGTGGTGTCATTCCTCTGGTTGTTTGATCATTACTGCACATGGTCACGAATGTTGTGGAGCGTACACCTTATTTCGTTTTTTCCGTACATTCATAGTGCTAGGCAGCCTTAATCACAGCATCACTCGTTAGTCTGCACTATCGTTTATTGTAATTCTGTGACCTATGGTACGCTTTTCTACATTGTGCATAGCCGCGACCACCACTGATACTTGATCTGTAAGTTAGATATTGCGACTGCTGTGGGGATTCAAATTCGTTTGTATCGCATGAGGGTCATTCGTGTTTTCGTGGGGGAGGCTCTGATATCTGTCTCCACATCCTTTAGCAGCCTTTACAGAGATAGAGGATTGATGGGTGTGTTGTATTGGTAAATGCAGATAAATGATTCTTGTGACTCTGGGTCAATATTCGCTCGCACTTTGGTAACTTGTATTTATCTGGTTTTTCAGTTGGAGATAACGGGAATAGAGTACAGGTTGATAATGCCTTCTGATTCAATGCGAATGAACCCCTTCTTAACCTGTCATATTTTTATTCTGTGCGGATAGACAGTTGGAGAAGGCACTTGGATTCAGATTGTCGGTGGCAATATCTCTTGTCAACTTGTAGTCCTATGCTGTGCTGAAAGATATACGTACAGTTGTTACCTTGTACGCTAGTAACATGGAATAGCTAGGCCGAGCATAGTTATTAAGAACGCATAACGTATACGGTCTATACTAACTATCAATCGTCAATAGCTAGCATGATTGCTCTAAAGGGCCATCTTGCGCCCATTTGACTTAGGTTGGTATGTATCCATTTTGTCAGGTCATTTTGGAGTATCAGAAAATGTCTGTGCATCATTCCCATCACTTCACGGCAGAGAGGGGAGATAACGGATTGCAGGTGATCAGTTCTCGGTCCAATGATGTAAAATCCTTTTGCGGTCATTTGATAAAGCAGGAAGTCTCAGGTTATCTCTGTGTAGAGGAGTAGAGATACTAACAATGTCAATTTCATATTTTCATATGTCTAGTTATACATTTCGTATGCGCGAATTGAAGACAGAAGTTATTTCAGGACACTTCTTCAAATAGAGCACTGCGGTCTAGAGACCGAACTCCTGTATAACTTTACAGCGAACCAACAGTACCACCATGAGAAGGGCACTTCGGCAACAAGGGCAAGGGAAAACTGCTTTTTTACAGGAAAAATCTAGGACAGGACCCTTCGGCTGCTAGGTGGAGTGGTCTCATCTGCTTGAGATAATAACGTGAGTTTGCATATGGGTTCATGGTGTTGTCTAGCAGGGCCGATGCAGGAGGCGAGTCGACAGGTTCCATGAGGCTTTATGTCGAGCGTTATGTTGCTTTTATCGTCTTGGTCAGGTTGCGGACGATAGAGAGACAAGCTTCGGGGAGAATTGAAAGTTAGGTATCATGATTACATGGGGCATCGAATGAGTGCAGAGATGGTCGCGAAGAATGACTCAGTGAGCTCGATCGGGGAGAGGGAAAAAGAAGGAGGCTAAGTGCACCCTAATGTGTCGATCCTCCTGATCAGTCTAGGCCTATGTGAAGCAATCTAACTAGAGTATGGTTCATGGACTCAGCCTACAGCCCTAGCGTATAAAGCTTTATCAAAGTGTTAATTAAGCTACTACTCTAAATGTGGTAGGGGTGTCTGCCTCGCTTGAACACAACGTGGGATAAGCTCGGCTTCCACAGGAGAGAGAGAATATGGTGTCTGAGGCTTGGCTCCATAGTATATTTTTAGAGGACTACGTAAGAGAACCACAAGGTTAGCCCGAGCATTTGAAGACGCGCGCAGTGTTGTAGGTGGTGAGATAGGGACTATGAGCTCTTCGATAGATAAGGATTGGATGGTCCTGACCATGAAGAGCGTGTTTTAGGTGGAGGAGGAGAATTTTAAATTCTATTTTCTATAAGCATTTTACAGGGAGGCTCAGCTGTAGAGAATGCTTAGAACAGGAGAGATGATGCTTTGTTTCTTTGTTTGTTCCATAGTCAGGTGCGTGTGCAGCGTTTTGAACTTTAATTGGTTCAATGCGGGCGATATTATGGCTTTTACATGGACCTTATTAGGGCAGACCTATGCATACAAAGGATGTTGCGGAAACTTCACGGAATCCAGGATTGAAGTACATAAGTGCCGCGGCGCTAGGTGTCTTTCTCTCGCGCTGGTGAGCCTCTACGGATTCGGTGTGCTAATTGTTTGCCTAATATATGACGTTAAATGAAGAAGAGGCTTCGTCCCGTAGCAGATCTGCTTGTTGCTCCCATATTGTAGGGAATTCACAATAGACAAATCCTGATCAAGATAACTCAAGAGATTCTCTGACAGGAGATGATGTAGAGGCCACGGTCATGTAGAGTAGCGTATATCGATTGTATTTTCTGTATTCAGATAAACTCGTTCCTGGATTCACCACTCTAGTCTGATAGTCCTTGACTACTGTTAGGTGGGAGGCTGTCGGGATGCTGCTGCAATTTGAGTCCGCGTACCGAGCGGCTTCCCGACTGGCATATGACCAAGGTGCTCTATGGTAGGGAGTTTGTGGCTCTTTAGGACAATTGTGTTTCCTATAAGTCCACTCTTCTGTCTTGTTTCTTTTTGGATCATAAGTAGGCACCAAATTGCAGGGAAGTTTTATGTTACATTAAATCGGGATCTATTTAGCCCTAGTAGTAACCCACTTTCAATAATATATTTTAATGTTTCCGCCGGGTGAAATGCTGTTGTAAAATTCTATAGCCTCAGGCTGTACTTGGCTAAGGTGGTCATATTGGCGGAACAACGTTAGCGATCAGATATTTCGCTTCGCATACGGAGGCATTACTCTTGGTAGATTTTTACCTGTACTATAAGTGTAGGTGTGTTGCAGCATATGATATATAGTTTGGAACTCTAAGCTGTGTAGCATATATGTCTCCGTTTTATCTTTTAAAAAACCATCTTCAATTTGAATGTGGTTTCTTTAGCGCTGTCCGATGGATATATATAACGAGAAGAGCTGAGTTTTCTAATTCTTTATAATGACCCGCCCTATTCTGCCTAGTTGATCTATGTGTACGGATCATGTCCATATAGCTGTCCGTGTGGTTGGGTTGGTTAGGTGTTTTAGGCGGAGAGTAAGGGTTTGGTGTGTAGTGGTTAGTGGTGGAGAAGCGGTTAAAGAGGATGGGCGACTGAAGCCCATAAGCACTGTCGAGTGTAGCGGTCATGCTCAGCATCATGGGGCTGTGTGGGCGCGTGGGAGGGGGGGTCCTAGTATTCGAGGCCGGTGTAGAGGAAGAGATAATATGTTCGTGAACGAGGGCTGGTCACTGTTATTGGAGGCATAGCAAAAGGGCGAAGTATGAAGGGAAAGATCAGCTAGTGTTAGAACTGATCTGTAGTTGGGTGCTCAGGAAGCATGGGTCTTACTTACTGTTTGAAACAAGAGCCGAATACGCCCTGTATGGTGTGTAATTGTCCTGCGCAGCTGGGGAGGATATTTTCCTGTAAGAAGGACAGTGAGATGCTCTGGTTGCGATGCTGGGAGCACAATAGTCACATAAATTCGAATACACCCTGTATTCAGTCAAGAGCAATCAATCATACCTTCTTTGAGTAGGACTTTGCACAAAGGCACTCAACTCGCACGAATTCAGTAGAACTTGTATATATTGAATTAAATAACTACGGTTTTATATTTGTCATTGTTGTTAGATGAGTAAATATGGTTATGAATATGCTAGTTTGCTATGTGACTATGATGATATTTATGTTGTGGTGTGTTGTGTTTCGGTTTTCTGTTTTGTTCCATCTATGTGTGTAATATAAATGAGGTTACTGGAACATGGATTGACCTTCTAGATGCATTATCAAGTTAATTCTAAGATATTTAGGATTTTGATTATACTTGGCGCAATGCATAAATCTGTTTTCTTAGAGACTTTGTTGACAATGTAGACGCATGCGACAAAGACGTATGGTTGTATCAAGAGAGTCTGACCTCGTCGTAGACCGAATATACCTTGTATAATAGACAATTCTGGACTGATTTGTCATGAGGACCAACATGTCCTCCATGAGTCAAGCATTTTGGACGGGTAGGGGCAAGGGAATAAAAATAGGTTCTGTCTATATACGAGCAGAATACTAGTGATAGACAGTTTTCTGACGCCTTTATTTGTGGTGGATGTGGTCGTCTGCCTCAAACCGTTGGGGTTACACAGAGAGATGTAATAAACAGTGCTGAGACGAAGGACCGAGGGTATAGACTGTAAGGCTTGAGACATAGCATGTTTTGAAGAAGCGCAGCATAACAGACGAAGCTAGGTACACAGCAACAACAGTAGCAACAACTACACTAATAGTAGTGACTGATGGTGATGATGATGATGAACATGAAGAAGATGATGATGACGACGACAACAGCCACATTGATGGGGGACAATGAGCAATAATAATAGTAATAATGGACCCGATATAAGGCTGTCTTTGTACAATGGGATCAATGGTAGTTAATATCTCATTAAGTAATGGTAACATTAAATTTGATACAAATCAGTGCTAGACAAACTTTAGGTCGTATGACAAAAACTGGAATTACCGCTCTCTGGTTGTATGCCTTCACCGACCAGTCAAGTTTCAGTTACCTGTCCAGACTCATATAATCTATGTGTTGAAGACCTAGAAGGAATTGTATAAAAGGTATTAAGAGTGATTTTTGGCTAAATATAAGATGTGACTATATTGATGATGCATACATTCATACATGCATTGTTTGCAGTCACGTGACTCAAATGACCAGGTTTTAAAATCCAACTGTCAACATGTATGTTACATTCTGACTATGTATACTATTATTTTGCCAGATAATTGCCAAAACATTGTAACTCGGTACTGTAGTTCATACAAATCAGCTTTTTTACCATTTGGAATCCTTAGCCAACCAAGCAGAAAACATAATTTATGCAGAAAGTTGGACGATAATCCACTGTCAAACTTCTCTGAGGAAGAGGAAGTAAACTAACAGGTGCTACCTACTTCTATTTTTTCCCATTAACATTCGGCTGTAGCTCAGGAGGTAGAGCAGGTCATCCACTACTCAGAAGGTTGGCGGTTTGATCCCCGGCTCCTCCCTCCTGCTGAAAGTGTCCTTGAGCAAAGTACTGAACCCCAAATTGCTGCATATGCTGTGTATCAGTGTATGAATGTGTGAGAATGGGTGAATGTGGTATGTAGTGTAAAAGCGCTTTGAGTGGTCGGAAGAAGAAAGAAAGGCGCTATACAAATACAGTCCATTTACCACTGTCTCTTTTATAACTGAAAACTGAAAATGAAAAAAAGTTATTCATTTTTATTGTGTCTGTGCAGCCTTGTTTATTCACTGTGTCCATAAAGGTGTCCTTATGCAGAAAAAGATTACGTTTACTTTTCTGATGACTACATCACTGTAGAACTAATGACGGTGTAGAGGCAGCTCTGCATAGTCGCACGCCAAACTCCTGGCCTTGCTTTCGATGACTTCAGGCTTGCACAGTGGTAAACATTTTAGCTGCCTGCTACCAACATCATGAAAAACAATCTACTTGTATGATAGAAATTTTGAAAGCTTGATATACTTGATTATTTTATTCGGGAAAACTAAGTGAGCTATTTTCAGACAAACATCTAACAGACTCAACTCCTTGCATCTATCGTATACTTTTATTCTTCTCAAGGTCAAAGGTCACATTGTCAATATAGCATTACCTGTGCTTGTTATATGCGCCATTCCTGACCTGTGATTGTCCCTCCCTGCAGCTGGAGTCTGAAGCAGGCAGTTCTGAAGCTCCGGGAAGGACAGACCATGGACCTACTGAACCCTCCTCCACCAGCTGCAGCACAAAGCCGGGCAACAGAGCACACATATGGGCTAGACACAGACCACTGGAACTGACCAACCCCATGTACCGATTAGAACAATGAAAGTGGAAGTTGTCGGGTGCCTAGGAGAGGTCTAATCAATCCAAATATTATGGATGTATATGTACCAAATGGCAAATACTGAACTCCAGGGTCATTTCGAAGAGACCGCAGGTACTGACGATGACGCACAGCTCTGTGAGTGTCACTGGGCTTCTACCAGACTGTTCTGGATTATTGTGTTGTGTCTCAGAGTTTCATTTTAATTAAATAATGTGTTGCTGGCATTGCACTGACAGTTGTGTTGCTCTGTTAAGTCACTGCTAGACTTAATTTCCTTTTAAAGTATGATGTGCACAGGTCCAGCCATGCAAGAGCAAGTCAGTATGTAATCCCCCACTAGGGGTTGCCAAAGTTGATTTCTGTGAAGAAAACTAAATTAAATTAAAACTGAAAGCAGTGATGAACAGGCACTCGGCACGTATCGGGGTGTGCTGCGGCCGCGTCACGTGCCGGCGTAACACGTGCAGACTACAACATGAAAATTTTACGTAAATCAGATCAAAATCGCTACGCAGCATTTACCAGTTGCCAGTAGGGGGCGCTATCACTATAACTGAATTTTGGCATGTAGACGTGTTTGGAGTGGGACTCTTATCAGACAAGTGAAGTTTGGAGCCGAATGGACAATGTACACTCAAGTTATAAATGGTAAAAGGTACATGGACCTGTACTTGTATAGCGCCTTTCTAGTCTTCCGACCACTCAAAGCGCTTTTACACTACAGACACATTCACCCTTTCACACACATTCAACTCAGTGATGGCAAAGTCCATCAAACAGAAAGCCAAGCTCATTCATACACATTCACACACTGAGTCCAGAGCATCCGGGAGGCCCATATGGGGGTTCGAGTATCTTTGGCGCTCCAATGGACCCATTGTGGCGGAGGAGCCCGGGGATCAACACCAACAACCTTCTGATTAACGCGCGCACGCGCGCTCTCGCTCTCGCCTCTCCCGCCGCCCATTTCCAGTAAACCACCAGGTGGCACATCCTATTACTGATCTCCCTCTCGCACCATATGTGTGTTCCAGGTGGGGAAGTGAAGTTGGGGCCGATCCCCTCCCTCGTTGGACGATGCTTCCCCCAAGTTATAGAATTCATGCGGTTCTGGCGGTTACATCAAAATTTGACCGCTCCATGGACACGCCCTTTTTAAACCGAGAAAAACTCCACCCGACTCCCCTCTCTCTCCCTATCAGCAATACGTTTTTGTGTCTTCTGACCAAATTTCAGGCTTCGAAATGGATCTCTCGGTGGAGTTAGAATTTGAATTTAAAAAAATGCATTTCTGTTGCCAGTAGGGTGCGTTCATGAGTATGACTGAATATGTGTTGCATCTGGATGTGTTCACGGGTGGGCCCTCCGTTCATCGAGACAAAGCTGCCATTATGGTGGCACGATTGGAGAAGTACACTAAAGTTGTGACAACTTTCCTGTTCACTGGCGACAACGTCAAATCTTGGCGCCACGCCAGAGAACTGTTAGGTTCTCGCTCACCGGCTCCCCAGGATTTTTGTACACTCCAGGATCATGATCTACATGTGTACCACTTGTTCACACTCATAGGTGAAACCGTGCCATTTGGGCTGCTCAAATACGGGGCCACCTGTCGAGCCATTTTCGCCGCTTCATATGTCAGGGAGAACCCCCACTCCTCTCCTCACCAAAAACACGTAATTGTCACCCAATGCATGGATATGGTGCCACAGAGTTTCTTGAAGTTTTGGGATATGATGAGGCCTCCAAAAACAGGCCATTAATTGCCGGAGAAAAATACTCCACCACTCCTCTCCCTCTCCTCCTCAAATTGGCCCTTCACACTGTTTTTCGGTGCTCGGGCCCCATATTATTATTTTTATTTTTACAGTTTCAGAATGAATTATGTTAAGATATAACAGTAAATCTACACAACTGCAGTTATTGTTCACTATTTGGGTTAAAATACAGCATATCTACTGTTATTTACTTGATAATATGTCAGTTATCACATGATTAGAAAAGGGCTCGTTTGATAAAAAGGTTCTAGCCATCGTCGCGGTGTGTGTGTGGTTGTTGGTCCGTGTGGTGTGTGTGTGTGTGTGTCAAGCAGTAGGATGAATCATAAAGCAGAATACTGACTGAATGCACTGCAATTTCCTACTTCCTGTGCAGATGATCACCACAGTCACATACAAAGCATGTTTGTCACTCTTTTTAGTAGATGGAAATACACAGATAATCATGTTCGTTGAGCTTCTTTTTCTAAAAAGGCAGGTTCATCCTGATGATGGAAGGCTCCAACACTTTCTGTGTCAGACCTAATTCACAGTTTTTATGGTATCACTTTTTTAAAACTGTTCTCTAAAATATGTACAAAACAGCAAAGGTATGCTCAGTAAGTTGTGTTCTTTAAGCTCTTTATACAGTCAGCAAGATCTCATAAAGAAAATATGTTATCAAGAAACAAGACAGCAAAAACAGCCTTGTTTTTCAACACATGGAACCAAGTTCACACCTTCCCTTAAATATAGTAAATATAGTAAAAATAGTGAACATCATTTTCATGGCTTAAAATCATGTCCAATTATTAGCCGAGTGTAACTTCATCTTCTTTCTGACAAAATCTAATTTATGACATTAAAACTAATTTATTACATTAAATCTGTATTTCTTTATTACTACTTTATTATTTTTGTTTCATGTGTAAATGGGTAAATAGATGAGTAATTGAGAATTTAAGTATTATATTGTCAGGTTTAATTAGCACTGTACACTGTCCTGTGAAGCGAGCTAGCACTAGCAAATTGGGCTCAAAGGTAGAGCGTCGTCCACTAATCGGAAGGTTGTTGGTTTGATCCCGGCTCCTCCCTGCCGCTTGTCTAAGTATCCTTGAGCAAGATTGCTCCAGAGGCTGTGCATCGGTGTATGAATGACTCAGTTTCTCTTCGATGGGCTTTGCCGTCCCTGTGTGAATGTGTGTGAAAGGGCGAATGTGGCACATAAAAAGTGCTTTGAGTGGTCGGAAGAACATTTCCCATTTACATTAACTGCTCGTCCTGTCTATCTAGCGCTAGCTACCATAGTGATTTAAACTATCAATACTATCTGCTACAATGGGCTCAGCGAATAATACAAAGATGAAGTCAATAACAGTGGAGAACATGAAGATTCCCTTTGTTTTAATTCCTACGTTGTCCTGAAATTGTCTAGAATACATAATACACTACAAGTAAACCTCTGTGTTTCTAGGAAGAAAGTATGACACCTGAACAGCTGAAACCATTTTATAGATTTTCTCATCTGATCACACACACCACCTGTGTTCCAGGGAAATGACATACATGACGTGGTCCACTGAGTTTATTTGTAAACCGCCTTTTCTAGAGCAGCATCAAACATAATGTTATTCCAATGGTGTGAATTAAAATGTACATACATTGCAAGTGCTGCACTTCTAGTCCACTACACTGCAGGAAATATTGCACTTCACTTACATTTACTTACAGTTGTAATAACTAGTGAAATTATGGATTAGGATTTAGTCTCAGACCGAGAATACAGAGCTGGGAATGAGCAGAATAGGTAAACTTTAACTGCCACACTACTTGTAATAGGTGAGGTTTATCCCTTTAAATGTGACTTCATACTTGTTACTGTGTCAAAAGTTTGCTTCTGCATATTGCAACACAGTGGATGAGCTGTCAGAAACACATTTCTCGTCAATTAGACTATTCTGGTAGAGACTGTCTGCTGGAATTTGCAGTTGTTTTTTTGTTCCTCGAACTGTGTTTTCTGTGCAAAGAGCTCCTGAAACTGGAAATAAAGTTTTATTAATGCATTTTACATTTTGATCACTGTACTGTCATCAATCTAGCAGTAAATCTGAACAACCTGCAGCAGGACCTGATAAGGTGCTTAGATGTTAGATGTTTCTTTCTTATGTGAATATTGTGCCTGTGTGGGTAGATGTATTTAATTTAGAATGCTAGAGAACTTTCAAAGGAAATGGGCTGTTTAACACCTTTTTTTTACATCTGCAAGTTCCAGGAAAGACTCTAATAATAAGAAACTCTATATGTAAATATTTTTGTCTTGATTTGATTTTTCAGGAGGAGCTTTCAGTCTTTTCAGTTTTGTTAGTTTTGTTCATTTTAGTCAAGTAAAAATAAACCTTAAGTCTCGTTTTCACCAGTGACATTTTTTAATTTTTATCTCAGCTGTGACCGTCTTTGTTGTGTATAGCTACCATGGTTACAGGTCTCCTCTATTGTGAGGTTAGTGGAAAAGACACAGTTTACTGTAATGCAACAGACTGA
Organism: Morone saxatilis; assembly: GCF_004916995.1. Taxonomy (NCBI): domain Eukaryota; kingdom Metazoa; phylum Chordata; class Actinopteri; family Moronidae; genus Morone; species Morone saxatilis. The sequence goes on from NW_023339796.1 coordinate 23,966,150, forward strand.
CTCATGCTCAGTGAAACCAGCTGTCTCTCTGTTCCTGCTTACCTAGCATTACCACAGCTAGCTGAGCTCCCCACTGCAGAGCCATTCAGCAGATGGATTTACTAAGTCAGTAGTTACTGTGTCTGTGAAGGGGCAAAAACATCAGATAAATTAGTGATATTTCTTTTTTTATTGCCTTTTTATTTGCCTCTGTGATATTTCTTTAGCATACATGTGAAGCAGGGATTGGCAACCTTTTGTAAATTATGTGCCATTTTTAAATGTTCTTTTAATCAGTGTTACAAATAGTCTGCTTGGAACAAAATACGTCTGATCATTTCCAACAGATCTGTGATTTTTTTCCAACTGTAGGCAATGTGCATAGCACATTTTTTTTTAAATCATTCTTCTCCCATAATGACATTGTATTTGTATACAAGAGCTCTATATAAGTACACTATACAAGCTATAGGGTGCTTTAATAAGATAGGGAGTGCAACTGGCAGTGGCTGCCAAAGAGGTCATTTGGCATGCGGATGACCCCCACTACCGGTCGCCAAAGTTTCATGGGTGGTCACAACAGGCATTCTTAATTTTAAGGGGTGTAAGAAAACTTTAAATATATAGACAGTAGGCCTTTGTCTTAGCATTTTACTGCTTCTGTGAAGAAAACCAAATTCTAATTTATTTTTAAAGTTTGGATTATTATATAAAATAAGTTTTGTTGTTATCTTGTTTTTGTTGTGAAAAAATTTTGACAAATATTTTTCATCATAGCTTTCGTTTTAACATTGCAATACCTCTTTATAGGCTCCTTCGTACTGTCTTGCATAACACACAGATCAAGAGAACAATCCACAGGAAAAAAGATATTTCCTGTGTCAGTTTCCTGTGTGTGAGTCCCCTGACTGGTTCCTCTACTGCTAAACAAAAGGGCACCATTTTGACATCAGAGTCATTTAATTTTTTTTTGCCACCATCAGCTTTACATTTTGCACACTGGAAGCCTGGTGTGCTTCTTTAATTGGCTTCAGAATCAGGTGTGTTGCCCATTAGGTTTTTAAATACAGGAATTTGCCATATTGATATATTACAATAAACATGCAGAACAATAAACATAGTATGAGAAAATATAAATGAAAGCATGTATTGCAAGTTGAGAAACAGAAAAATTGAAAATTGACAATAACATGAAAAATACTATAAAGACAATAAGAGACTGTAATTGACTGACAATATGACTTATTTTAAATGGAAGCTGTGCTGGAATGTACAAAAGATCACAGAATTAAGTAAAAAGGATATTTGTGCAAATATCCTTTTTACTTAATTCT